>NC_140170.1:130877961-131367961 GCF_963971535.1 Notolepis coatsorum | reverse complement strand
TCACAACGATACAGTCCTACTCTCAGCATACAAGATCGATGGTCTGCTGCTGCTGCTGCTGACTCCCAAGCGATTCATTCAAGTTTCCATAGCACAATGGCAGCTGCCTCCCCACAACCCATGATCCTTCGTGTTGTTGAGACAGACCGGGCTAGAAAATTAAAACTCAGTTCACGACCCGCCTCTGTTGATGCACTGATCAAGATTATAAAAGAACAGTTGGAAATAGACCTTGACTTCAGTTTGCTGTATGAAGATCCAGACTTTGATGGGAAACTTACTTCCCTTGATGACATTACGGAATTGCCACAAAAAGCTGTTGTGCACATTTCACTTTCGCTCGACTCCAGCTCTCTCGCATCTACTGATATACTTTCAGATATGTCATCTCCAGAACGTTGATATACTTTCAGATAGGTCATCTCCAGAACGTCTAAGCAGATGGCCTCCAGGTCCTTTTCCAGTTCCTACATTTGCATTCGATGTTGAGCTGAAACTTAGAGACGGAAACAACGAATTTGAGAAGAACAAGAGACACCTTAAGTTGACAAGAGACCTAAAGCACGACATCTTAGAAAAGCTTGCATCTACAATGTATGCTTTCAAGGCTTATCCAAGTGATAAAGAGATAGCAGTGGCTTCTGCGGCTCTTGTCACCAAACATCCCTGCTTGAAGGAAGCAGGATCTGAGACCGGCTGCAATGGATGGAAGAACAGCATCAAATTCAAGATGGGCAATTTCAGGAACAAGCTGAGACGGGCAGGATGTGAGGAGGTCACTGTAAATGCTGGAAAAAGAGGTAGAAGCAATCCTGATGGCGAACCTTCACATTCCAACATTAAAAGACCCAAGCGAGCAGAAGTAAACTTCCTACCCAACTATCCCCAAGGAGAGGATTCCTTGAGGCTTGAGCAGTTGAGGCAGACAATTGCTGAAGAAGTCAAGAAGACTGAGAAGAACCTGCCCCTCATTAGAAAGCTGATGCAGACCACATTTGCCCTGCGCCGACAGACCATAGTGAAGTCCAGCCCACCAGTGAAAGAGCTCATGGACCTCTGGCCTGCTCTCAAAATGGAGTCTGAGGTAATATAGATCAGCTCTCTTTCCTGTGTTAACATTTGGCACATTCTGTGTGTTTTAAAGTGAAACTTGTGATTCTTAAGCCTGGTTTATATACTCTAGCGGCGCATCTGCGTGTGTGTTCTGTGCGCCCCCGCGAGCTAGTCATCAGCGACCGATTCCGCAAAGCATGTAATGACATGGTTGACCAGAAATCCCGCCGTCATGCTCTGAAGCCCAAACCAAACAAAGTAAGAGATCCACCAAGTTGAAGTGACTAATTGATGTTGATATACTATATTGTCCTGCTGTTTTTAAATATAGGTGTATGCAGAGTTCCAGCTGATTGCCAACCAGAACCTGCCCAACACATTCTACGCTGAGCTTGACCGCCATCTTCCTCGACTGATGACGTTATTCAGACAGAAGGCGTCCAAAACTGGGAACACGGCAGATGCTTTGGCTCACATTTTAAAAAATCCACGATGAACAGGTGAATAGATTATTATACATGACATGTCATAGGTCGAACCTCTGTAACATTGAACAGGTTCAATGATTCAAATGAGCTTTTGAATTTTACAATTAGTCCACCATTGTGTTTGCCATTTTTCTGATTGCATTAAAGATGTGAACATGTTATTTGTGGACATATCTGATTGGACTGTTTAAAATCCGCTTTGTTCAGTAAACATTTCCATATAATACAATTCTTTTTTTCTTCTTAATCTTACATCTTAATAGGAAATCCATGATGTTCACACCAGGCGTACCACTGTTCTCCATGCCCTGCCTGTGTATCTGCATGAGGAAGTCTCTGGATTTTTCAAAACCTGCACAGTGAGTCCGAGTGAAAATAATTTACAGTACAACTGTATATTAAGTGAACAGTTAATCAAAATGCTAAGTATCAGTCTTCCTTCCTTCCAGGTCTCCCTTGTGAAAGAGATATTTGATCTCGACGGGACTAACCTGGTTAAATAAAAATAACCTTCTCACCAAAAAAATAGTTCTAACTAAAATATAAACAACTTACAAACACAACTCCATATACCGTAATTCCTCTAATAGTAACCCCGGCTTGTATTTGTTTCAACTGTAGCGGGTACCAGGCTTGTATTAGGAGGAGGCATGTATAAGAGAGAGGCCTATATTTCTAATTTTCAAACAGATCATAATGAATAAAGCAACATTTTGTGTCCGTTTGAACCCAGTAAAATGTACTGGGTTCATTTATTGAAACCAAGTACTGTATGAAATAGTAAACAGTGCAATTACAGGTGGTCACTGGTCATTTCAACGTTTTCAAAGTGAAATCAAGTAACTAGCTCAGTATGCAGCTCAGTATATTAGTAACCCGGCTTGTATTAGGAGGCCGGCTTATAATTGCTTAGCTCAAGAGCGCACCCGGCCATTAATAGAGACCCGGCTTGTATTTGAATACCGGTTACTATTAGAGGAATTACGGTACTTAGCTTTGTGCTGCACTTTGTAGAAACCATGGATTTATTTGTGATTATTATGTCTCTTTCATTCCTTCAGGACACGCCTGATGAGCCAGAGCTTCAGGGTGTTGCAGTGGCCCTCCTTACTGTCATCAGTGACCATGACACAAGTCCAGTTCACTACCAGCCTGTGACAATCTCTGATTGGTGATTCCTTCCTGGTAATGTTTGGACTAATCTATGCACTACACCTCAGCTACCCCAAGGGACTTACCAACACTTTTGAATTCATTCAGAAGATTTTACTAGGTCTAGAAGCTGGTAAACTGTTGCCCAGGTTGCAGACTCTCAAGAATGACTTGGTGATGCAATCATTTTTTTTTCTTCTGATTTTTCAATGGATTTTCTCCCCGTCCCAATTAGTCGTTGTGCCAATCCCCCCCCCCCCCCCCCCCCCCTCCCCTACCTGGTGCTGTATGCATGTTCTCCTACGAGTCGGTATAAGGGCGTCCCGAGTCGATCGCACGCTTCCCCCGAGACATGCGCCGACAGCCAGTGACGTCTTTTCACTTGGCAGCGAGGGCTCTCATTGGTGAAGTGTAACGCGTGGGAGGGCACGCTATCTCCACCAAGTCCTGCCCCGCTTAGCAAGCGCTGAGACCTGACCTGTAGGCGTCGCTGTCCACAACGCCAGATTCCCACCCGCCAGCTTCCCCACCCCCTAATACTGCCGAATTGTATTAGTGTGAACGGCCAGCCAAGCTGGTGACAACGCAGGGAGTTGGATTCGAACACGCGAATCCAGTGTCTCCAGCGTTGGTGACGAACGCAATCTCCGCTACGTCACCTGACCGCTCTTGCATTAAACTTTTGAAGGTATTATTTTGACATGACAAGGAAATTAATACCTCACCCCACATCCTTCTTTCAGATGAGTTTCTATTCCTTACTGTAATCAGTGATCATGACACAAGTCCAGTTCACTACCAGCCTGTGACAATCTCTATTGTCATTGAAAGTCATATCATGATCAGCTTCCCCAGATTTGGTGATTCCTTCCTGTAATGTTTGGACTAATCTATGCACTACCCCAAAGCACTTACCAACACCTCAAAAGTGTGTCTATAGAAACTCATCTGAAATGTCTTGTCATGTCAAAATAATACCTTCAAAAGTTGCTGTACTACTTTGCAGATGTTCAGCCAATAGGTCCAAACTACTCAATGTACCTTGTTCTTTATTTTTTATGTAATATGTTTACATTTGAGAGTTTTACAGTTCGAATTTTCTTAACCGTCTATAGCTGGCATTATTGTAATTTCATCCAAGTAAGTTTTAGAGTTGAAAGAGTTTATCAGAATCTCAAAGGCAACATCCAAGTCCCAAACGTTTGTTTCTCGAGGAACAATAGGAGGCAATGGGCATAAATGCCACTCTGCTCTGACTGCTTCCATTGCTTGTAGGCAGTGGTAGAGTTAGTGTTCTCAGTACAGAGTACAAGGCGATATACCAGGAGCCATAAACGCAACACAGAAGCGTTATTATTAACATATACAGAATATGAACTTATACAGAATATGAACTGGTCAATTACACAACTAGAGTGAATAAAGACACAATAATTGATTAATAAAATAACTATTCACCATTAGCTGGACTCAGTTCCGTTTCACTTGAATGAATCGCTTGGGAGTCAGCAGCAGCAGACCATCGATCTTGTATGCTGAGAGTGGGACTGTATCCTTGAGACCTTGTAGGCAGTAGTATACTGCCCTGTCAAGGGCTAACCGCAGTAACTTGAAAAAAGTAAAAATTTAGTTATGAGTGAAATTGACCTTGTCAATAAATGTTTTATCTTGTGACCAAGTTTCAGATGTTAATGTCGCTCAGTTTTGGAGATATGGGGTTTTAAAAACTGCAGTAACTACAAAATCACACTCAAAACCCAGGCAGACCGCAGTAACTTCCAAACAGTGAAAAATGGCTTTAAAGTGTTTTGACTTGCCATCCAAAATGTGTTATAGGTAAATAGATGATAGTACCCAGATTTAACATGTATTAATGAAGTAATCTTTAGGCATACAAAAATATGACACAATTATTTTAATTAACCCCAAAAAAGCAGATATTGCACTCTGCTGCACGATTTCCTTAAATAATTATACAGGCAATGTACAGGCAAAGTGCAGTAACTTCAAATACAATGTTGTTTTCCCTCCAGCTTTCATAACTTAACCTAGCCATTTTGAAAATGAAATTTAATACCTGAATATATTGGAATGATGATGATCCAAATAAAATGGCTAGGTGAAGTTATGAAAGCTGGAGGGAAAACAACATTGCATTTGAAGTTACTGCACTTTGCCTGTACATTACCTGTATAATTATTTAAGGAAATCGTGCAGTAGAGTGCAGTATCTGCTTTTTTGGGGTTAATTAAAATAACTACGTCATATTTTTGTATGCCTAAAGATTACTTCATTAATACATGTTAAATCTGGGTACTATCATCTATCTACCTATAACACATTTTGGATGGCAAGTCAAAAAACTTTAAAGCCATTTTTCTCAGTTTCACTGTTTGGAAGTTACTGCGGTCTGCCTTGACAGGGCAGTATAGTTATAGTACTGTAGTGTTCTAGTTATCATTCTGCAAACATAGCCTGCTCTAAATGACGGATGGTGCCTCTGACATTCTGACTAACTCTTTCAATGAAAACACCATCTTGTTCCATGATACATCATGGAGCAAATACATGCAGCTGCATTTCCATATGTAGGTATGTGCACTATTAACAGTATTGCCAGCTGTATAGCATGTAATGTGGATTGGTATTTTGGTTCCACATTGGCAGGACCCAATATACAGCACAACGTTTGTGAATTTTACATGTGCCAAGCGGATTGACAATTTTCAGATAATCTATACATTTTATTCTGTACTGTACATAGATACACTGTGTTATCCCAACAGTCACAATAGTTGCCGTCAACATGTTTGCTCATTCTATGACCACACTATACAAATTTGAGTAATTCAGCCAGGATGTAAACGGCTCTGGTCATGTGCACTGCACATATTGAGACCCTTTATTATTTCAATATTTGCTGGAAATACATTGATACATCATTCAGTAACATTTTCAGAGCCTTATAACAAACATTATTACACTATTGTGACCAGAGGGATTAAATGTGTAATATACATTACATTGTATGTACATGTTATAACATGCATGTATTTATTTTCTATATATATTTTCTATATATATATATTTTCAATTTTAACATTGCCATAATGTTGGAGAGGGCAACACAATGTTTTTGTAAGATAAATAGATGTATACTCTTTGAATAGAAATAAATATAAAGAGTTTGAAGTTGTAACACAATGTTTTTGTAAGATAAATAGTTTCGATGAAGAACAAAACCTCCTAAATGCATACAAAAAAAGGGGAAAACTTCATATCTGCACTTTGCAAGGCACTAATACCTGGTCGGTATTGTTAACATATATAGTCCAAAAACAGTGTACGGTGTTTACAGTGTTATTGTACATTGCTAACATACAGATTATATATGTATACTCTTTTATACTCTTTGAATAGAAAAAAATAAAAGAGTTGTTTGAAGTTGATATAATGTGCTTGTGTAGTTATTTTTCTGTTAACTTTTTCACATGGATTTTAAAACTGAACCTTAAGTTATAGTAACTGCAAATATTTGAGTTGATTAACTTAAAATTTTTAGTTGATTAACTTAAAAGAAATGAGGCATGGGATGGCCTCAATGTCGTTGAGTTCTGTTAACTTAATCACATGGATTTAAGGTTGAACCTTAAGTCACAGTAACTGAACATATTTGAGTTGCCTCCACTTGAGAACCTTAAGTCACAGTAACTGAACATATTTGAACTGCCTTAACTGAGAACTGTAAGTCACAGTAACTGAACATATTTGAGTTGCCTCCACTTGAGAACCTTAAGTCACAGTAACTGAACATATTTGAACTGCCTTAACTGAGAACTGTAAGTCACAGTAACTGAACATATTTGAGTTGACACCACTTGAGAACCTTAAGTCACAGTAACTGAACATATTTGAACTGCCTTAACTGAGAACTGTAAGTCACAGTAACTGAACATATTTGAGTTGACACCACTTTAGAACCTTAAGTCACAGTAACTGAACATATTTGAACTGCCTTAACTGAGAACTGTAAGTCACAGTAACTGAACATATTTGAGTTGACACCACTTGAGAACCTTAAGTCACAGTAACTGAACATATTTGAACTGCCTTAACTGAGAACTGTAAGTCACAGTAACTGAACATATTTGAGTTGACACCACTTGAGAACCTTAAGTCACAGTAACTGAATATATTTGCATTGCCTTAACTGAGAACTGTAAGTCACAGTAACTGAACATATTTGAGTTGACACCACTTGAGAACCTTAAGTCACAGTAACTGAACATATTTGAACTGCCTTAACTGAGAACTGTAAGTCACAGTAACTGAACATATTTGAGTTGACACCACTTGAGAACCTTAAGTCACAGTAACTGAATATATTTGAATTGCCTTAACTGAGAACTGTAAGTCACAGTAACTGAACATATTTGAGTTGACACCACTTGAGAACCTTAAGTCACAGTAACTGAATATATTTGAATTGCCTTAACTGAGAACTGTAAGTCACAGTAACTGAACATATTTGAGTTGACACCACTTGAGAACCTTAAGTCACAGTAACTGAATATATTTGAATTGCCTTAACTGAGAACTGTAAGTCACAGTAACTGAACATATTTGAGTTGACTCCACTTGAGAACTGTAAGTCAGAGTAACTGACCATATTTGATTTGACTTAACTGAGAACCTTAAGTCACAGTAACAGGCCATATTTGAGTTGCCTTAACTGAGAATTGTAAGTCTTAGCCAACTGAAAACATTTGAGTTTATCAACTTAAAAAAATTTAGGCATGGTATGGCCTCAATTTTTTTAAGTTCTGGAAACTTATTCGGGTTTACAGTGTACTAGTCTGTGACACCCTGACCCGAATCTGTCCCAGAGTGTCTTATCACACACAGCTCTATGCCTCATCAAATAGTTTTCTTCCCTTTGTCTGCTGGCTGTCCAAGATAAGCTTAGCAGTCCTTGAACTTTGTGCTGCAGATTAGTAATTTTTTATAGATCAAATATAAACGCGGCACGGTGGTGTAGTGGTTAACACTGTCGCCTCACAGCAAGAAGGTCCAGGGTTCAAATCCCGCTTGGGGACCAGGTTTCCATGATGCCAGTTACCCAGGTGGGGTATCTCCCAGGCCTTTCTGTGTGGAGTTTGCATGTTCTCCCCGTGCTCGCAAGGGTTTCCCCCCCCGATAAGATAAACCCAATGGAAAAACATGCACAACAACAAGATCGCTAACGCTGTGGCGTCCTTGACGAAGACGGACAGGAGCACTTGGATTGGTCCCCTGGCGCGGCTCACGTGGCGCCTGTCTGCTCCCGGCTGCCCTTGGGGGGGAAGGACGACGGGATGGGTTAATCGCAGATACGCATTGTATGCATGGTTCGCATGTGTGCCAAATGGTGACCTCGGAGCAGGTCCTAAATTATTATTATTATACAGACCTATTGGATGCTTAACTCATTCAGCGTCATACCCGAGTATAGTCGGGTTTCGCCACCAACCGCTGAGTGCCAAAACCGGGTTTTGATCATTTGATATGTTTCCTTTGATCTCCGTTCTATACACTCCCTAGGTCTCCCTGGCTCATCTGCCTATGTTGGAATTGCAATGACTATCAAATCTCACCAGGTGGCAGTATCGCCTACCTTTTGAACTGGGAACTGGGGATATCATTTGTCTTGTGATCCACTCCGGCTGTTTCCGCCTAGGAGTGGATCACAACATAGCAATCGGTGGAAGATTTGGTGCCTCAGAGCTATTATTTCCCATATGGTAGCCATGCCCAATATACACGAGTAATTGGTATTTTTTTAACGTAAAACATGCTTCTGTACCGATCACAGTGTCATGTTTTACCGGACGTAAAACATGCTCGACAAACACGATCGCAGTTTCTAGTTTAAGGGGACATGCATTGCTATTCCTTGCACTATTTGGGCAACTTTACACAATTCCTGAAAGTCCATGGAACACATCTGTAAGTTTTTTTTTTTTTTTTCATTGTTTTATATTTTTGATCAAGTACTCAAAAGCATCATTTTTCAGCCTCAGGATTCCAGGCTATTTTTGGATGGGCTCCTCCCATAAGCGCTTTCAGTGACAGTCACCCACAGTCTGCGACTGGCAGACAGAGAGAGAGAGAGAGAGAGAGAGAGAGAGAGAGAGAGAGGGAGAGGGAGAGGGAGGGAGGGAGAGAGAGGGACACGAAGCATAAAGTTATCTCTCCACTGCTTCCCCCGTGCGGTCCAGGTTGTGTGTGTAAATGCGTGTGTGCCACTGCTTCCCTGCGTGGTCCAGGTTGTGTGTGTAAATGCGTGTGTGCCACTGCTTCCCCACGCGGTCCAGGTTGTGTGTGTAAATGCGTGTGTGCCACTGCTTCCTTGCGCACGGTTTGTTTCCCCGACAGAAGCTCCTGTCTCTCTCTCCCTCTCTAGCTCTCTCTCCCCCTCTCTCCCTCCCCCTCTCTCCCTCCCCCTCTCTCGCCCGCTCACTCACTGCCTCGCTCTGTTTGAGGAAGTGAAGATATTTCCACTCGCTCTGCGGTCGCTGTCAACCATAGAGGGGCCGTTAGTTATGCAAATCAGTGCTATATTCACGTCAGCAATACTGTCTTAGTTGAGTGAGGGAAGATCTTGTGAACTCGAGACTAGACTGATGAGTCAATATGATAATTAACGACACAGACCACATTGATATAATCCTCAATTTCTAGGATACAATGCTAAACACTGGAAAAGGCCATTTATAATGCATGGGACCCCCCCCCCCGATCAACCAGAACGATTTGGGCATATCGCATGTAATGCGTCATATCTCGCGATCTATGAAAAAAGACTGGATTATTTTGGAAAGGGGCGATGTTTAGCATGTAATAGCGCACAAACTACAGTATGTAGAAATGAAATGATTAGTCAGTGATGGACTATGAACAATGCCTGTCAAATGAGCCATACTATTGTCTCCATAGCTATAATACAGAACACACGATGTCTCTGCAAACATCACTAAAATGGTCAATAACACTGGAGCCATTGAGTACAGATGGGGAAAGAGGGTGGCGCCCAATGAGTTTCAAGTTTCAAGTTCAAGTTTCTTTAATAGTTGTCATACAGAAGTACAGAATACTTTTATACAAAATGCTTCTTACTGTTACGCTCCAGAGACTGTGCTAGACAAGATAAGTATCAATAACATAGTATAGCATGTAAATTAGAAGTAGAAAATGAGGTCACAGTGTTCAGTATAGACATATGTACAATGTTCGATGCAGAAAACTGAGTTACCATATAATATACAATACTATGCAGTGTACTAATATACAATACTATATAGTGCAAAGCAGAAATGGGATGAGGTACAATTTAGGTACAATTTACAGTAAGGTGTACGAGTTGTAGTGCAATCCTTTATCAATAAATATAAAGTGTGGGGAGTGGGTGCTACAGTGTGTTTGTTTAAAGTGAGTGTGTGCGTGTGGATGTGTGTGCTATGTGCGTTTGATGGTTGTTGTGTAGTGTTCATTGTTCGTTGAGCAGCCTGATGGCCTGGGGATAGAAGCTTCTTCTGAGTCTTTCTGTGCTCGCCTTGAGACTCCGGTATCGCTTGCCTGACCGCAGCAGTTCAAAGAGGCAGTTGTTCGGGTGACTGGAGTCCTTAATGATTCTCTTAGCCTTGCCCCTGCACCGCTTGTTGTAAATGTTCTGGAGGGTGGGGAGCCCCCCTCCAATTGTGCGTTCCGCTGAACGCGTCACTCTTTGTAGTCTGCTTCGGTCTTGTGCAGTGCTATTCCCAAACCAGGAGGTGATGTTGCCAGTCAGGATGCTCTATATTGTACATGAGTAGAAGTTCTTAAGGATCTTCTGACTGACTTGGAACTTCCTTAGGCGCCTGAGGAAGTAGAGGCGTTGTCGTGCCTTCTTCACAACACTGTCAATGTGTGTGGTCCATGTCAAGTCCTCGGATATGTAGGCTCCGAGGTACTTAAAGCTGTTCACTCTCTCAACCGGTGCCCCGTCGATGCTGAGGGGACTGTAGTCCTTGACCCCCGACCTTCTGAAGTCCACAATCATCTCCTTTGTTTTGCTGACGTTCAGGGAGAGGCTGTTTTCCTGGCACCATCCCGCTAGGACCTTGACCTCATCCAGGTAGGCCCTCTCGTCGTTTGCAGAGAACAGGCCCACCACCACTGTGTCGTCAGCAAATTTGATGATTGTGTTGCTACTCCGCTGAGCCACACAGTCGTGTGTGTACAGGGAGTAGAGGAGGGGACTCAGAACACAGCCCTGGGGGGCCCCTATGTTGAGGGTGATGGATGAGGAGGTGCAGTTGCCTGCTCTCACCACCTGGGGTCTGCCCGTCAGGAAGTCCAAGACCCACTGGCAGAGGTCATAGTTCAGGCCCAGGTCCCTGAGCTTGGCTATGAGTTTGGAGGGGACTATGGTATTGAATGCAGAGCTGTAGTCGATGAATAGCATTCTCACATAGTTCCCCTTCCTCTTGTCCAGGTGTGATGCTGCTGTGTGCAGCACATGGGCTATGGCGTCCTCCGTGGACCTGTTGGGGCGGTATGCAAATTGCAGGGGGTCCATGTTGATGGGGAGGGAGGAGCAGATGTAGCCCTTTACTAGCTTCTCAAAGCACTTCATGGAGGTGAGAGCTACAGGGCGGTAGTCGTTGAGGCAAGCAGGCTTGGATTTCTTGGGTACAGGGATAATAGTGGACTTCTTCAGGCAGGTGGGGATGACAGCCTGTTCTAAGGACAGGTTAAATATGTCAGTGAATACCGGGGCCAGTTGGTCGGCACAGACTTTTAGGACGCGGCCGGGGATGCCGTCCGGTCCTGCTGCCTTCCTGATATTCACTTTTTTAAAGGTCCGCCTCACCTCATGCTCTGTTACCCTGAACACTGAGTCTCCATCAGCAGCAGACCCCCCCCCCCCCCATTGCCGTGGCTTGTGGGCTGGTGTTGTTATTACCAGCATCAAACCTCGCATAGAAGGTATTGAGGTCATTTGCTAAGGAGATGTCACTGTTCAGTTTGAGGGAGGTGCCTTTGTAGTCCGTCATCGTTTTGAGCCCCTGCCACATAGCTCTGGAGTCGGCCTGTTCAAACTGAAGTTCAATTTTATCCCTGTAGCGCCGTTTTGCCTCTATTACTGTCCTCCTTACGTTGTATCGCGCCACCTTGTGGTCATTCATGTTGCCTGCCACCAGGCCGTCGTTGTATGCTTTGGTTCGCGCTTTCAGAGCTTCACGGACGGATTTGTCTACCCAGGGTTTTTGATTTGGGTAAACTTTAATTGTGGTAGTGGGGATTGTTTCTTCCACCAAAGTACGAACAAAGTCCAGCACTGTCTCCGTGTAGACATTAATGTTATCTGTGTCGCGGAACACCCCCCAGTCTGTGAACTCAAACGCAGCTTGGAGCGTCTCCTCTGACGTCACATCCCATTTCTGCACCTCTCTCGAGACTACAGGTGTGCTCTTGATTCTTTGTTTGTACTTTGGAGAAAGAAAGATGGCCGCATGATCAGACTTCCCAAAGCCACTAGCAGAATGAGCCTTGTATCCACCCTTGAATTGCGAGTAACAGTGATCTAAAATGTTACCGCCTCTGGTGTTACAAGTCACATGCTGATAGAAGTCAGGCAAAACCTTTCTCAGATTGGCGCTATTGAAATCACCCACTACTACAATGGCGGCGTTAACGTTAAAGTTAATAGTAATGGTAAAATAATCATCAATAAACATTTGATCTTCTTATTCTATCAAGTGTAGTCAAGTTAGACCGCGCTCACAAGTTCTCACACTGGGTGCTGTAATCCCATAAAGTTCAGTATATCAAAGCAGGGTAGCCGGACCAGCACTCACAGGTTCAATGTTTTTTATTGGCAGCCTGAATCAAAAGCAGACATGTTTCGGACAATGTCCTTCATCAGTGGTATGGCTAGCCGAGCTCAGTGGCCGTTTGTCATGTCTGGTCATTTTTAGCATGGTGTTATTCACTGTCAAAGATGCAAAAAAAAATCATAATTTATATTCTCCTTTGTTTCATCACAATTTACTCAAGCCTAGTAACAGACACAATATTTCGGACACTGGAAATACATTGCCTGAGGTCCATAGATGTCCATAGATACCAAGAACATGCCAATGGACCTTGTAGAAGTGGAGCAATCTTCTATTTACTTAGGTATGTATTTTTAGGCGGATTTTCAGAAAATACTGTATTATGTATTACTACTAGTGCTGTCAGGCGATACATTTTTGTTATCTAATTAATTACAGGATTTGTAATTAATTAATCTAATTAATCACATTTTAATCGCATAACCATTTTATGCCTGATATTCTATATTCTATAATCATATTTCAAATTGCATATGTCTGGATGGCAGAATTCAGTACTGTATCTACAAAACCGGTCTGGTCAATTTGAGTATGGTGTTATTCACAGTCAAAGATAAAAAAAAATGTATTGATATTCTCATTTGGTTCATTACAATTTACTCAAAATAAAATGTTCATCCAATCAATCACCATTCAATCAAAGACTTTCGTCTTGTTTACATCAGGGTCTCCCATTTTCAATGCATAATGAATTGTAACTAAGGGTGCAATGTGCACCGTGCAATCCATTCTTTGTGGATCTAGCCCACAGTATTTCTGACACTGGGAATACATTCCCTGAGATCCATACTGTAGATGTCCCTAGAATCAGATACCAAGAACATGCAAATGGACCATATAAAAAAAAAGTCTGTAAATGTGTATTCTACGTTCTTATGGAATGAATGAGATACAAAAAAAAATATTATAAATAAAAAAAAATATATATATTTTTTTGTAATTCATTTTGAGTAAATTTTTATAACGCGATAATTTGCTGTGTAATTAATTAATCTAATTAACGCGATAAACTGACAGCCCTAATTACTACCTACAAACTCCACAGGACAACAAATGGGTCTAATAAATTATTACATGATTTCTAATTACATCATCATTTAAGTGTATGGTGTCTACAGGGCCGCCTGGGAGAAATGCGAGGCCCTGTGCGAGATTTAAGCGCGAGGCCCCCCCCCCCCTATATAAAAAAAAAAAAAAAAAAAAAAAAATATTATTATTATTTTTTTTTTTTTTTTTTTTTTTTATTATTATTTTTTTTTATAAAATATATATATATATATATTTTTGCATAGTCAACGTATTCTTAAATAATAGCACAGTTCATGTAGTTTACAGCACTGAACATTAGAGGATAGAACACTCGCACATACATGTTTTACCTGTACATTATACTGGTGACAGCCAGGTGTCCTTCACTCTTGTCGCTGTTCCGGTCAAATGGCACATTGTACAATTGTTTCATGCATATTTAATTTCCCCTGAGCACTCATATTAAAGATAGTCATCCTCTATAACAGCGCTTTGTATTGCTCCCTCAACCACAATTGACAGATTTTGACAACTAGTTCAACATTTTTGTAGGTAATGACTCAAGAGGACCATTAGTTTTATAGGGAATGGCTATTCAGCAGTCATAACTCATAACTAAGTATAGTTCATTTTGACTGACATGACATAAGCAAATGATAATGTTATATAACAGCAGAGAATTATATGAAAGCAATTGATGCATGTCCAAAAGCATTTGCAATTTGTTCGGAGGAATGAGAAACTGCTACTATGATGTTGTGGAGGTTGAACTATGTAACAGTTATGAGAACTTTAATCCTGATCAGAAAAATGCACCAAAGCAATTGAGAAAAACTGTACACACATGTTACATGTTTGATTATTATAATGAAGCCTTGACACTGGGTTGTTTTTCTTCAATCAAATCCTTTTTTAATTTTCCTTTTTTTTACATGAAACTCAAGACACAGCACAATAGTTAACACAACAATAAAACAAGACATCACAGGACAGATACAGCAATAATAATAATGACAAGACTCTTAATAATTTAAATGAAAAAGTTATAATATAAATTAAATATATAAAGGAAGGAACAGGAAAAAAAATAGTTCCACAGAGTTCCAGGCTCCGTTCACAGCAGTGAAGTATGAAATGTCTCACGTTTGCAGCCATGATACGAATGATTTCATTTTGAATTTCAGATCCCAAATAATGCTGATGGGTTTCTTTGTTTTTAATTCGTCTGACATGCTCTTGCATAGTTGGGTCAAATTTGGCAAGCATTTCTATGAGGCCTAAAAAGTTACCATTGCTTTCATCATAAAGCTTCTTATTAGTTCCTCTAAATGCCAAATTATGTTCTGCCAGATATTGAACAGCTGCAACAATACGGGTTAGCACGGCCTGCCAATGCGCTTTCTCTCTGTTCATTTCCCTTTGTTGCAACGCATCTATGCCCGTATTAGTTTCCAATCGTGTTGTTGCCTCTCTCCATTTTAATGCATGAGATATGATCTGGGGATGTTTCGTGTGATTTCAGTACAGCAGTTATATGAATCCAATCATTGGTGCCTTTATCAGATAGTTGTGTTGCACTGTTCAAGCTGAAGAGTTTGCAGCAAAAACAAAATGCTTTGTCTAATTTCTTAGAATAGGTAAGCCACTTTCTTTCATTCGTTTACCCATTTGCTAATTTTCGGATTAAGAAAGCCTCGCTAAAGTGTCTTTTGTTTTCTTTGTTTTTCGGATAACAAAATCCTGGTTTCAGCTTTTGGGGACCTCTTCGAATGATCAGATCTCTCTCTCTATTCAAGTTCACTGGCCAATTACCCACATCGTCATACTGCATCATAGTGGCATCCACCATTTCACTCTCCGCTCTGCTGCTGCTATGAATAGGGGCCTTGCGCTGTTCAATACTATTACTATCAAATAATAAAACGGATTTTAAGTTCTAGGCTCTGTACACAGTGTTCCAGGCTCTGTACACAGCAGAGAGTTCTAGGCTCTGTACACAGAGTGTTCCAGGCTCTGTACACAGCAGAGAGTTCTAGGCTCTGTACACAGAGTGTTCCAGGCTCTGTACACAGCAGAGAGTTCTAGGCTCTGTACACAGCAGAGAGTTCTAGGCTCTGTACACAGAGTGTTCCAGGCTCTGTACACAGCAGAGAGTTCTAGGCTCTGTACACAGAGTGTTCCAGGCTCTGTACACAGCAGAGAGTTCTAGGCTCTGTACACAGAGTGTTCCAGGCTCTGTACACAGCAGAGAGTTCTAGGCTCTGTACACGAGGCCCTGCAGGCTGCAGCAGCAGGGGATGCTTCCGTGTTTTTTGTAATAAATTTGTCAAATGACCCTGAGAATGAGTGAACATTAGTTTTTTTTGCCTTGTTTCGCTGTAAATACCCAGAGACAAATTTCCGTCCTTTATCGCATTCTCTCGTCGTCGACATTGTGTTAAAAATGTTTATCACTTGTCTCGAGTCATTCTCGGCAAATAGGCTTTTTTTCACGTGTGGTGGATAGCGTTGGCTATATTTTATGTATATGCCAGGAAAGTAGCTCAGCAGAGTTCTAGGCTCTGTTCACAGCAGAGTTCCAGGCTCTGTTCACAGCAGAGAGTTCCAGGCTCTGTTCACAGCAGAGTTCCAGGCTCTGTTCACAGCAGAGAGTTCCAGGCTCTGTTCACAGCAGAGTTCCAGGCTCTGTTCACAGAAGAGAGTTCCAGGCTCTGTTCACAGCAGAGTTCCAGGCTCTGTTCACAGCAGAGTTCCAGGCTCTGTTCACAGAAGAGAGTTCCAGGCTCTGTTCACAGCAGAGTTCCAGGCTCTGTTCACAGCAGTGAAGTATGACATTTCACGTTTGCAGCCATGATACGAATGATTTCATTTTATCAGATAGTTGTGTTGCACTGTTCAAGCTGAAGAGTTTGCAGCAAAAACAAAATGCTTTGTCTAATTTCTTAGAATAGGTAAGCCACTTTCTTTCATTCGTTTACCCATTTGCTAATTTTCGGATTAAGAAAGCCTCGCTAAAGTGTCTTTTGTTTTCTTTGTTTTTCGGATAACAAAATCCTGGTTTCAGCTTTTGGGGACCTCTTCGAATGATCAGATCTCTCTCTCTATTCAAGTTCACTGGCCAATTACCCACATCGTCATACTGCATCATAGTGGCATCCACCATTTCACTCTCCGCTCTGCTGCTGCTATGAATAGGGGCCTTGCGCTGTTCAATACTATTACTATCAAATAATAAAACGGATTTTAAGTTCTAGGCTCTGTACACAGAGTGTCCCAGGCTCTGTACACAGCAGAGAGTTCTAGGCTCTGTACACAGAGTGTTCCAGGCTCTGTACACAGCAGAGAGTTCTAGGCTCTGTACACAGCAGAGAGTTCTAGGCTCTGTACACAGAGTGTTCCAGGCTCTGTACACAGCAGAGAGTTCTAGGCTCTGTACACAGAGTGTTCCAGGCTCTGTACACAGCAGAGTGTTCCAGGCTCTGTACACAGCAGAGAGTTCTAGGCTCTGTACACAGAGTGTTCCAGGCTCTGTACACAGCAGAGAGTTCTAGGCTCTGTTCACAGCAGAGTTCCAGGCTCTGTTCACAGCAGAATGATTTCATTTTGAATTTCAGATCCCAAATAATGCTGATGGGTTTCTTTGTTTTTAATTAGTCTGACATACTCTTGCATAGTTGGGTCAAATTTGGCAAGCATTTCTATGAGGCCTAAAAAGTTACCATTGCTTTAATCATAAAGCTTCTTATTGGTTTTAACACTCTGTACACAGCAGTGTTCCAGGCTCTGTACACAGCAGAGAGTTCTAGGCTCTGTACACAGTTACCATTGCTTTCATCATAAAGCTTAGAATTGGTTCCTCTAAATGCCAAATTATGTTCCGCCAGATATTGAATGGCTGCCTGCGACTCCTGCGACAATACGGGTTAGCACGGCCTAATCCCCATCTTCACGGCTCGTTGTGACCATCGACGCCATCGTTGTCGCCTGCTTGTGCTGCTATTAATTGCATCTTGCTCCTGAGGCTGAGGGGTTAAGTAACTGACCCTCCCCTGTTCCTCACACTGCAGCTAATAACGCTGGTAAGACATTTTATGCTGTATTAACCATCCTCCAGTCAACGTTGTCCGAATTCGCGGCAAATAGGCTTTTTTTCACGTGTGTGGTGGATAGCGTTGGCTATATTTTATGTATATGCCAGGAAAGTAGCTCAGCAGAGTTCTAGGCTCTGTTCACAGCAGAGTTCCAGGCTCTGTTCACAGCAGAGAGTTCCAGGCTCTGTTCACAGCAGAGAGTTCCAGGCTCTGTTCACAGCAGAGAGTTCCAGGCTCTGTTCACAGCAGAGTTCCAGGCTCTGTTCACAGCAGAGTTCCAGGCTCTGTTCACAGCAGAGTTCCAGGCTCTGTTCACAGAAGAGAGTTCCAGGCTCTGTTCACAGAAGAGAGTTCCAGGCTCTGTTCACAGAAGAGAGTTCCAGGCTCTGTTCACAGCAGAGTTCCAGGCTCTGTTCACAGCAGTGAAGTATGACATTTCACGTTTGCAGCCATGATACGAATGATTTCATTTTATCAGATAGTTGTGTTGCACTGTTCAAGCTGAAGAGTTTGCAGCAAAAACAAAATGCTTTGTCTAATTTCTTAGAATAGGTAAGCCACTTTCTTTCATTCGTTTACCCATTTGCTAATTTTCGGATTAAGAAAGCCTCGCTAAAGTGTCTTTTGTTTTCTTTGTTTTTCGGATAACAAAATCCTGGTTTCAGCTTTTGGGGACCTCTTCGAATGATCAGATCTCTCTCTCTATTCAAGTTCACTGGCCAATTACCCACATCGTCATACTGCATCATAGTGGCATCCACCATTTCACTCTCCGCTCTGCTGCTGCTATGAATAGGGGCCTTGCGCTGTTCAATACTATTACTATCAAATAATAAAACGGATTTTAAGTTCTAGGCTCTGTACACAGAGTGTTCCAGGCTCTGTACACAGCAGAGAGTTCTAGGCTCTGTACACAGAGTGTTCCAGGCTCTGTACACAGCAGAGAGTTCTAGGCTCTGTACACAGAGTGTTCCAGGCTCTGTACACAGCAGAGAGTTCTAGGCTCTGTACACAGAGTGTTCCAGGCTCTGTACACAGCAGAGTGTTCCAGGCTCTGTACACAGCAGAGAGTTCTAGGCTCTGTACACAGAGTGTTCCAGGCTCTGTACACAGCAGAGAGTTCTAGGCTCTGTTCACAGCAGAGTTCCAGGCTCTGTTCACAGCAGAATGATTTCATTTTGAATTTCAGATCCCAAATAATGCTGATGGGTTTCTTTGTTTTTAATTCGTCTGACATGCTCTTGCATAGTTGGGTCAAATTTGGCAAGCATTTCTATGAGGCCTAAAAAGTTACCATTGCTTTCATCATAAAGCTTCTTATTAGTTCCTCTAAATGCCAAATTATGTTCTGCCAGATATTGAACAGCTGCAACAATACGGGTTAGCACGGCCTGCCAATGCGCTTTCTCTCTGTTCATTTCCCTTTGTTGCAACGCATCTATGCCCGTATTAGTTTCCAATCGTGTTGTTGCCTCTCTCCATTTTAATGCATTTGAGATATGATCTGGGGATGTTTCGTGTGATTTCAGTACAGCAGTTATATGAATCCAATCATTGGTGCCTTTATCAGATAGTTGTGTTGCACTGTTCAAGCTGAAGAGTTTGCAGCAAAAACAAAATGCTTTGTCTAATTTCTTAGAATAGGTAAGCCACTTTCTTTCATTCGTTTACCCATTTGCTAATTTTCGGATTAAGAAAGCCTCGCTAAAGTGTCTTTTGTTTTCTTTGTTTTTCGGATAACAAAATCCTGGTTTCAGCTTTTGGGGACCTCTTCGAATGATCAGATCTCTCTCTCTATTCAAGTTCACTGGCCAATTACCCACATCGTCATACTGCATCATAGTGGCATCCACCATTTCACTCTCCGCTCTGCTGCTGCTATGAATAGGGGCCTTGCGCTGTTCAATACTATTACTATCAAATAATAAAACGGATTTTAAGTTCTAGGCTCTGTACACAGAGTGTTCCAGGCTCTGTACACAGCAGAGAGTTCTAGGCTCTGTACACAGAGTGTTCCAGGCTCTGTACACAGCAGAGAGTTCTAGGCTCTGTACACAGCAGAGAGTTCTAGGCTCTGTACACAGAGTGTTCCAGGCTCTGTACACAGCAGAGAGTTCTAGGCTCTGTACACAGAGTGTTCCAGGCTCTGTACACAGCAGAGTGTTCCAGGCTCTGTACACAGCAGAGAGTTCTAGGCTCTGTACACAGTTACCATTGCTTTCATCATAAAGCTTCTTATTGGTTCTTAACACTCTGTACACAGCAGTGTTCCAGGCTCTGTACACAGCAGAGAGTTCTAGGCTCTGTACACAGTTACCATTGCTTTCATCATAAAGCTTCTTATTGGTTCTTAACACTCTGTACACAGCATAGTTCCAGGCTCTGTACACAGCAGAGAGTTCTAGGCTCTGTACACAGTTACCATTGCTTTCATCATAAAGCTTAGAATTGGTTCCTCTAAATGCCAAATTATGTTCTGCCAGATATTGAATGGCTGCCTGTGACTCCGGCGAGCCTGCGACAATACGGGTTAGCACGGCCTAATCCCCATCTTCACGGCTCGTTGTGACCATCGACGCCATCGTTGTCGCCTGCTTGTGCTGCTATTAATTGCATCTTGCTCCTGAGGCTGAGGGGTTAAGTAACTGACCCTCCCCTGTTCCTCACACTGCAGCTAATAACGCTGGTAAGACATTTTATGCTGTATTAACCATCCAAGGTAGAATAGAAATTCCTCTGGGCGGAAATAAAGGCGGGGAAACCCCAGTGACGTATATACGTAGCCTATAAGCTATAAGGCCTACTACAGACTCGGAATAATTGACAACAATAACAATAAGCACTCAGATGTCACAAACCGCAGATAATTATGCGAGGAGTTTCCTGCTGGCTTTCCTTGCAGCAAATTCTGAAATAATGTCTTGATAATCCAGAGTAGATACAACGTCCTTTTCTATCGCGAGGATGGAAAGTCCACACAGTCTCTCCTGGGACATTGTAGTGCGCAAATAGTTCTTAATCAATTTTAATTTGGAGAAGCTGCGCTCCCCAGATGCAACTGTGACGGGGATTGTCAGTAAAATCCGAAGGGCAACTTCGCAGTTAGGGAAGGTCCCGTTCCTCTTGCTCAGAAACCTTAGTGTTTCCAGAGCAGTCTTGGCTTCCTCTGGCACCGTTACGCACAATAGGCGCAGCTCAGTGAACATGTCCTCTCCGTTTATGTCGTTAGACTCTCCATCTGTCAGAGATGCGCTCAAAGCCTCACACTTTCTCTTAAGTTCAGTGTCATCTATGTCTTTCAGTTTAGATAGGTTAAAAAGAAATCCAAATGTGTCCTCGAACTGTTGCAGTTGCTTGAATCTGGAATTTAATGCTGCAAGGCCCTGATCCACTATTTTGAGGAAATATTCCGTTTCGAATACCCGCTCTGCGGATAGTGGGATATTGTGCGAGTCTCTTTTCCTGACGCGTGACTCCCTGAATACTACCTCAACATCCATCTCTTTAGCAATGTCTTTAGCTGTTATTTTTGCAGAGATAAATCCAGTTTCTTTGTATTTAACGAAAAAATCTATCAGTCCCTTAATGTCAGACAAAGCCACGTCCAGCTGCATATCTTTAGACTGCATAGACTTACTCACAGTGTTCACAGCAAACAACATGTCATACCATATAATCATAGCCAGAATGAATTCAAATTTTTCAAGCTCATAGTTGACCAGAGACTGGGCTTCACTTTTAATTTTAGGGTCATTAGTGCTCTCTGCCACTTCAAGCAAAGCATCCTTAATATTATTAAGTTGGTAGCGTACTGCTTTTACACTGTCTACCCGACATTCCCACCTTGTTTCGGATAACTGTTTAACATTGACAGAAACATGCGCTTTCAATATTTCCCAACGTTTAACCGATGCGGCAAATATTGTGTATATACGCTGTATAACACCAAAGAATGTCATTGCTTTTGGGCAACATTTTGCCATGTCTCCTAGCATCAAATTCAGGCTGTGACAACCACATGGCATGAAATAGGCACGGGGATTGAGACGGAGTATGTGAGCCTGGACGCCGTTATTCTGACCTTTCATATTAGCACCGTTATCATACCCTTGTCCTCTGCAGTCTGCAATATTGAGACCAAGCTGCTCCAGTTTAGCCAGGATAGAAGCCGTCAGTCCTTTCCCAGTTTGGTCAGTTGTCACGAAAAAATCAACAAAATGTTCCTCCACACTCACTTCAGTGGAGTTCATATTTACAAAGCGCAACACAAGAGACATCTGCTCTTGATGGCTCATATCTGGAGTGCAGTCTAGAATCATGGAAAAATATTTTGCAGTCTTTGTGTCATTAAGTATGACATTTTTCACGTTTGCAGCCATGATACGAATGATTTCATTTTGAATTTCAGATCCCAAATAATGCTGATGGGTTTCTTTGTTTTTAATTCGTCTGACATGCTCTTGCATAGTTGGGTCAAATTTGGCAAGCATTTCTATGAGGCCTAAAAAGTTACCATTGCTTTCATCATAAAGCTTCTTATTAGTTCCTCTAAATGCCAAATTATGTTCTGCCAGATATTGAACAGCTGCAACAATACGGGTTAGCACGGCCTGCCAATGCGCTTTCTCTCTGTTCATTTCCCTTTGTTGCAACGCATCTATGCCCGTATTAGTTTCCAATCGTGTTGTTGCCTCTCTCCATTTTAATGCATGAGATATGATCTGGGGATGTTTCGTGTGATTTCAGTACAGCAGTTATATGAATCCAATCATTGGTGCCTTTATCAGATAGTTGTGTTGCACTGTTCAAGCTGAAGAGTTTGCAGCAAAAACAAAATGCTTTGTCTAATTTCTTAGAATAGGTAAGCCACTTTCTTTCATTCGTTTACCCATTTGCTAATTTTCGGATTAAGAAAGCCTCGCTAAAGTGTCTTTTGTTTTCTTTGTTTTTCGGATAACAAAATCCTGGTTTCAGCTTTTGGGGACCTCTTCGAATGATCAGATCTCTCTCTCTATTCAAGTTCACTGGCCAATTACCCACATCGTCATACTGCATCATAGTGGCATCCACCATTTCACTCTCCGCTCTGCTGCTGCTATGAATAGGGGCCTTGCGCTCCGCATCCTCTTCGTCACTGGTCGTCAATGCATCTTCCTCCTGAGGGGTTAAGTAAGTTATGTTATTCAACATGTTTACCCAGGGACAGTGCACATTAACAAAGTCAGTTTCCACATCAATTAGCTAGTTTATCTGTAGTCCATGGCTGCTTACCGTGGACTGGCTCCTCCCTGGCTCCTCATCGTCAGCGCTCGCTGTGACCATCGCTGGCACCCGCTTGTGCTGCTGGGCAGCGCTGCTATTTTCGTCCTCCTGAGGGGTTAAGTAAGTTATGTTATTCAACATTTTTACCCAGGGACAGTGCACATTAAAGGGGAACTCCAACATTTTGGGAAATTAGCTTATTTAACATCTTCCCTGGAGTTAGACAAGAAGATGCATACCTTTTTTGTCTCTGTGTGTGCATTTAGCTTTGGGAATAGACGCTCAGTTAGCATAGCTTAGCTTCATCACTGGAAGTGAGGCAAATCCGTAGCCTTACAGTGCCTTACAGTGTATTGCAAGGTCTGACATTGACAGAATTTGATATGCATGACCTTGGTGGGCTCTAGGTCAACTCCTGAAAAAGGGGGTCAATGTCAGACCTTGCAATCAAAAGTTAGGGGGCAGTTAGGGGGCGCACTGAAATTATGGCAAGGGTTATTAGCCCCCTAACTTTTGATTGCAAAGTCTGACATTGACCCCCTTTTCAGGAGTTGACCTAGAGCCCACCAAGGTCATGCATATCAAGTTTGGTCAATGTCAGACCTTGCAATACACTGTAAGGCTACGGATTTGCCTCACTTCCAGTGATGAAGCTAAGCTATGCTAACAGAGCGTCTATTCCCAAAGCTAAATGCACACACAGAGACAAAAAAGGTATGCATCTTCTTGTCTAACTCCAGGGAAGATGTTAAATAAGCTAATTTCCCAAAATGTTGGAGTTCCCCTTTAACAAACATAGTGCATTTCCACATCAATCATGTAAATGTGCCAGAATTAGCTAGTTTATCTGTAGTCCCTGGGCTGGCTGCTTACCGTGGACTGGCTCCTCCCTGGCTCCTCATTGTCAGCGCTCGCTGTGACCATCGCTGGCACCCGCTTGTGCTGCTGGGCAGCGCTGCTATTTTCGTCCTCCTGAGGGGTTAAGTAAGTTATGTTATTCAACATTTTTACCCAGGGACAGTGCACATTAAAGGGGAACTCCAACATTTTGGGAAATTAGCTTATTTAACATCTTCCCTGGAGTTAGACAAGAAGATGCATACCTTTTTTGTCTCCGTGTGTGCATTTAGCTTTGGGAATAGACGCTCAGTTAGCATAGCTTAGCTTCATCACTGGAAGTGAGGCAAATCCGTAGCCTTACAGTGCCTTACAGTGTATTGCAAGGTCTGACATTGACAGAATTTGATATGCATGACCTTGGTGGGCTCTAGGTCAACTCCTGAAAAAGGGGGTCAATGTCAGACCTTGCAATCAAAAGTTAGGGGGCAGTTAGGGGGCGCACTGAAATTATGGCAAGGGTTATTAGCCCCCTAACTTTTGATTGCAAAGTCTGACATTGACCCCCTTTTCAGGAGTTGACCTAGAGCCCACCAAGGTCATGCATATCAAGTTTGGTCAATGTCAGACCTTGCAATACACTGTAAGGCTACGGATTTGCCTCACTTCCAGTGATGAAGCTAAGCTATGCTAACGGAGCGTCTATTCCCAAAGCTAAATGCACACACAGAGACAAAAAAGGTATGCATCTTCTTGTCTAACTCCAGGGAAGATGTTAAATAAGCTAATTTCCCAAAATGTTGGAGTTCCCCTTTAACAAACATAGTGCATTTCCACATCAATCATGTAAATGTGCCAGAATTAGCTAGTTTATCTGTAGTCCCTGGGCTGGCTGCTTACCGTGGACTGGCTCCTCCCTGGCTCCTCATTGTCAGCGCTCGCTGTGACCATCGCTGGCACCCGCTTGTGCTGCTGGGCAGCGCTGCTATTTTCGTCCTCCTGAGGGGTTAAGTAAGTTATGTTATTCAACATTTTTACCCAGGGACAGTGCACATTAAAGGGGAACTCCAACATTTTGGGAAATTAGCTTATTTAACATCTTCCCTGGAGTTAGACAAGAAGATGCATACCTTTTTTGTCTCCGTGTGTGCATTTAGCTTTGGGAATAGACGCTCAGTTAGCATAGCTTAGCTTAATCACTGGAAGTGAGGCAAATCCGTAGCCTTACAGTGCCTTACAGTGTATTGCAAGGTCTGACATTGACAGAATTTGATATGCATGACCTTGGTGGGCTCTAGGTCAACTCCTGAAAAAGGGGGTCAATGTCAGACCTTGCAATCAAAAGTTAGGGGGCGGTTAGGGGGCGCACTGAAATTATGGCAAGGGTTATTAGCCCCCTAACTTTTGATTGCAAAGTCTGACATTGACCCCCTTTTCAGGAGTTGACCTAGAACCCACCAAGGTCATGCATATCAAGTTTGGTCAATGTCAGACCTTGCAATACACTGTAAGGCTACGGATTTGCCTCACTTCCAGTGATGAAGCTAAGCTATGCTAACGGAGCGTCTATTCCCAAAGCTAAATGCACACACGGAGACAAAAAAGGTATGTATCTTCTTGTCTAACTCCAGGGAAGATGTTAAATAAGCTAATTTCCCAAAATGTTGGAGTTCCCCTTTAACAAACATAGTGCATTTCCACATCAATCATGTAAATGTGCCAGAATTAGCTAGTTTATCTGTAGTCCCTGGGCTGGCTGCTTACCGTGGACTGGCTCCTCCCTGGCTCCTCATTGTCAGCGCTCGCTGTGACCATCGCTGGCACCCGCTTGTGCTGCTGGGCAGCGCTGCTATTTTCGTCCTCCTGAGGGGTTAAGTAAGTTATGTTATTCAACATTTTTACCCAGGGACAGTGCACATTAAAGGGGAACTCCAACATTTTGGGAAATTAGCTTATTTAACATCTTCCCTGGAGTTAGACAAGAAGATGCATACCTTTTTTGTCTCTGTGTGTGCATTTAGCTTTGGGAATAGACGCTCAGTTAGCATAGCTTAGCTTCATCACTGGAAGTGAGGCAAATCCGTAGCCTTACAGTGCCTTACAGTGTATTGCAAGGTCTGACATTGACAGAATTTGATATGCATGACCTTGGTGGGCTCTAGGTCAACTCCTGAAAAAGGGGGTCAATGTCAGACCTTGCAATCAAAAGTTAGGGGGCAGTTAGGGGGCGCACTGAAATTATGGCAAGGGTTATTAGCCCCCTAACTTTTGATTGCAAAGTCTGACATTGACCCCCTTTTCAGGAGTTGACCTAGAGCCCACCAAGGTCATGCATATCAAGTTTGGTCAATGTCAGACCTTGCAATACACTGTAAGGCTACGGATTTGCCTCACTTCCAGTGATGAAGCTAAGCTATGCTAACGGAGCGTCTATTCCCAAAGCTAAATGCACACACAGAGACAAAAAAGGTATGCATCTTCTTGTCTAACTCCAGGGAAGATGTTAAATAAGCTAATTTCCCAAAATGTTGGAGTTCCCCTTTAACAAACATAGTGCATTTCCACATCAATCATGTAAATGTGCCAGAATTAGCTAGTTTATCTGTAGTCCCTGGGCTGGCTGCTTACCGTGGACTGGCTCCTCCCTGGCTCCTCATTGTCAGCGCTCGCTGTGACCATCGCTGGCACCCGCTTGTGCTGCTGGGCAGCGCTGCTATTTTCGTCCTCCTGAGGGGTTAAGTAAGTTATGTTATTCAACATTTTTACCCAGGGACAGTGCACATTAAAGGGGAACTCCAACATTTTGGGAAATTAGCTTATTTAACATCTTCCCTGGAGTTAGACAAGAAGATGCATACCTTTTTTGTCTCCGTGTGTGCATTTAGCTTTGGGAATAGACGCTCAGTTAGCATAGCTTAGCTTAATCACTGGAAGTGAGGCAAATCCGTAGCCTTACAGTGCCTTACAGTGTATTGCAAGGTCTGACATTGACAGAATTTGATATGCATGACCTTGGTGGGCTCTAGGTCAACTCCTGAAAAAGGGGGTCAATGTCAGACCTTGCAATCAAAAGTTAGGGGGCGGTTAGGGGGCGCACTGAAATTATGGCAAGGGTTATTAGCCCCCTAACTTTTGATTGCAAAGTCTGACATTGACCCCCTTTTCAGGAGTTGACCTAGAACCCACCAAGGTCATGCATATCAAGTTTGGTCAATGTCAGACCTTGCAATACACTGTAAGGCTACGGATCTGCCTCACTTCCAGTGATGAAGCTAAGCTATGCTAACGGAGCGTCTATTCCCAAAGCTAAATGCACACACAGAGACAAAAAAGGTATGTATCTTCTTGTCTAACTCCAGGGAAGATGTTAAATAAGCTAATTTCCCAAAATGTTGGAGTTCCCCTTTAACCCAGTTGTACAGTAAATTACCAAGTATGGCTTTGTCAGTATTCCAATGTACAGTGTCAATCAATCAATCAATAGACGTCACGTAATGATTTATAGGGGGGCTTGCTCAAACCCTGCTTAATTATTTGCATATAAGGGGCTTTCATGTTTTTCCAAAAACAAAACGTAAAACACAATTATTCAACAATATTCAGATGTGTTCTTAATTATATTCAAGCAGCCAGCATATTTATTGAAAATAGTAGCAGTTGTGGTAAATTAATTAAAGGCCTTAGAAAAAATGAAGTATTAGGCCTAACGAATTATTTTATTATTATTGGCATAATAATTGTTATTATTATCATCAAATAAACGAAGGAAGGTTTCCCCAAATGTTGTCTATAATACTGATATTCTGAAAATAGCTTAACTCATATTAGGCCCGTCTCTCGTTTGTGGTAATAAAGACTAGTTGCAAAGGCAGAATTTCCCAAAATGGTCTCCAAAATAAAATGGAGCATATTACAAGCAAAATTAAATACCACCAACCACGCCACCACTCCCCACGTGCCAGCGCTTAATGGCTGCTAGATAGATGATGTGACGCATACGAATTATTCGTTATTATTAATCTATTATTATTATTATTGGCAATCATATTACTAAATTGTTATTATTATTTATTATCATCATCGTCAAATAAACGAACGAATGCTTCCCCAAATGTTGACTAATGAGGTAGGCCTAGCCGCATGGCCGGCTAGGGCTGCCTGTCTGCGACATATGTACCATGCTGCAGTGCCGCCTGCCTGCATGATAAATCATCAGTCATTCGTCAAATAAACGAACGAATGCTTCCCCAAATGTTGGCTAATGAGGTAGGCCTAGCCGCATGGCCGGCTAGGGCTGCCTGTCTGCGACATATGTACCATGCTGCAGTGCCGCCTGCCTGCATGATAAATCATCAGTCATTCGTCAAATAAACGAACGAATGCTTCACCAAATATTGGCTATACTGAAAATAGATTAACTCAGTCATATTAGGCCTGTGACCTGACAAATTACAAGCTCAATGAAATACACACCACTCCACGTGCCAGGGCTTATTGGCTCAATGGCTAGATAATTAGATAGATGATGTGAGTGACGCAGACAGCCCTATGCGGCTGCAGGCTACCTGGCTATAGTGGCTACCTACCATGTCCATGCTGCATGCCAATGCGTCGTTGTCGGCAATGCCAATCCCATCATCCTCGTCATCTTCACTGCTATTCATCGGAGGCTGGTGAAGAGCCCGGCTGGTGCATTGGCTCGGTCGCTTCTTCCCCCCGCCTGTGCGAGGCCCTGCAGCAGCGGGGCCCGGGGATATTGCTTCCTTGTTTTTTGTAATAAATTTGTCAAATGATCCTTTCTGAGAATTTGTGAACATTAGTTTTTTTTTTGCTTTGTTTCGCTGTAAATACCCAGAGACAAATTTCCGTCCTTTATCTCGTTCTCTCGTCGTCGACATTGTGTTAAAAATGTTTATCACTTGTCTTGAGTCATCCACACCTGACACTGACACACCTGCTGTGAGTGACCACCACCACATGCGTAATGGCAGCTTTTTATATGCGCAGATAGATAGATCACGCTGCAGGAAACAGGATGAAGAAAACATACGTTTCCTGCCCTCTTCCAAACTTCATAATTATTTTAATAGAAATGGTCAGCTCAAGTGCACGGCACCTTACTTCACCATATATAATATAATAATAATCATTACCATAACTATGATAACAATAATAAATAATAATGATAATATGACCATGATGATTTAATAATAATAATAATAATAATAATAATAATAATAATAATAATAATAATAATAATAATAATAATAATAATAATATTAATAATAACAATAATAACGGTAATAATAATAATAATAACAATATTGCTATAGGATAGCTACCAGCCTACCAATAAACAAACAAAAAACCTGCCATGGAAAAGAGAAAAAAAACTAAAAATAAATCAAATCAAATACAGAGAAATATGTGTTACGGGGGACCCTGATGTAAACAAGACGAAAGTCTTTCTCTGGTCTGCATCCCCTTAACAATTGTATGTTTTGAGCTGTACTCTGCAATCTGTTAATAAACTTTTCAATCAATCAATCAATCAAAACGGCCCGGGCCGTCCTCACCAGTCCCCATGCAGTAAATGAGGTGAACTCAGCGCCACACAGTCGCGCACCCCTCCCCCACTGGCTACACATTGTCTGCAAGTTCAATCAAAATGATACATTTTTCCAACCACCTGCTGGGGGGAGGGGTGGTGGACGGTGCAGCGTGCACACTCTGAGTTGACTGAGCATTCTTGAGAGGTAGTATTTGATTGATTGATTGATTGATTGATTGATTGATTGATTGATTGATTGATTGATTGAAAAATGTTTTAAGGTGAGACAGCAGTATACAGCATAATACACATTTCAATAGTTTTGACACTTCACATTGTCTTGATATATAAAATAAACAGTGACTGATATTTATAAACATAATGGATCATGTTTGTAAGTCAGCTGCACACACCTGCTGTAAGCAAAACTAGATTTTCGTTCTGTGATGGAAAGTGATTGTTAAATAACTTTATTATGTTGTTAGGTCACGGTGTTACGGGGGGACCCTGATGTAAACAAGACGAAAGTCTTTCTCTGGTCTGCATCCCCTTAACAATTGTATGTTTTGAGCTGTACTCTGCAATCTGTTAATAAACTTTTCAATCAATCAATCAATCAAAACGGCCCGGGCCGTCCTCACCAGTCCCCATGCAGTAAATGAGGTGAACTCAGCGCCACACAGTCGCGCACCCCTCCCCCACTGGCTACACATTGTCTGCAAGTTCAATCAAAATGATACATTTTTCCAACCACCTGCTGGGGGGAGGGGTGGTGGACGGTGCAGCGTGCACACTCTGAGTTGACTGAGCATTCTTGAGAGGTAGTATTTGATTGATTGATTGATTGATTGATTGATTGATTGATTGATTGATTGATTGATTGAAAAATGTTTTAAGGTGAGACAGCAGTATACAGCATAATACACATTTCAATAGTTTTGACACTTCACATTGTCGTTGATATATAAAATAAACAGTGACTGATATTTATAAACATAATGGATCATGTTTGTAAGTCAGCTGCACACACCTGCTGTAAGCAAAACTAGATTTTCGTTCTGTGATCGAAAGTGATTGTTAAATAACTTTATATTTATTTTAATTTCCGCGACCCTAGCCATAGGGCCTCGCAAAAAAAACGAAAAAAAAAGATTTTAGACACCTGCTGCTGTAAGCAAAACTAGATTTTCGTTCTGTGATGGAAAGTGATTGTTAAATAACGTTATATTTATTTACATTTTTATATAAAAAAAAATAAAAAAGGGCCTCGCGCGAGACCCCATAGGGCCTCGCAAAAAAAAAAAAAAAAAAAAAAAAACCCTTTTTTTTTTTTTTTTTTTTTTTTTTTTTCTCGCGAGGCCCCCCTTCCCGCGAGGCCCTGTGCGACCGCACTGCTCGCACACCCCCTGAGGCGGCCCTGGGTGTCTACTTAGGTTATAGCTGTGTTTGTTTATCGTCTATAAAATAAGTTTATTTTTGTTAATCCTGGTTTACAGTCATCCATAATATTTTGCACTGCACAGTACAGACTATAACTCGTCAGTATAAGTCCAGGTTCCTTACTTGGTTAAAATTGTGAGCCTGGTATTGTGAATCATTATCTGCCAAGATCCCAATTATACAAATTTGTTGTCTTTTGGATCTCAAATTTTAGTTTGCACAATACAATAATCATAGGGTGGAGTGCAAAGTGGCAGGATGCATTCAAATAGCAGCATAATCAACAATAAAATAGCTCTAATATACAATACAATAGTTACAGTGTGGATGTAATGAGAAAGTGGCAGAATGTATTAATTGTTTGCTCAGATATGCAGCACAAGTCATATAAAAACATTTCCACTTGATAGAATAGTATATCAAAGCAGGGTAGCCGGACCAGCACTCACAGGTTCAATGTTTTTTATTGGCAGCCTGAATCAAAAGCAGACATGTTTCGGACAATGTCCTTCATCAGTGGTATGGCTAGCCATACCACTGATGAATGGTGATTGATTGGATGAACATTTTATTTTGAGTAAATTGTAATGAACCAAATGAGAATATCAATACATTTTTTTTTATCTTTGACTGTGAATAACACCATACTCAAATTGACCAGACCGGTTTTGTAGATACAGTACTAAATTCTGCCATCCAGACATATGCAATTTGAAATATGATTATAGAATATAGAATATCAGGCATAAAATGGTTATGCGATTAAAATGTGATTAATTAGATTAATTAATTACAAATCCTGTAATTAATTAGATAACAAAAATGTATCGCCTGACAGCACTAGTAGTAATACATAATACAGTATTTTCTGAAAATCCGCCTAAAAATACATACCTAAGTAAATAGAAGATTGCTCCACTTCTACAAGGTCCATTGGCATGTTCTTGGTATCTATGGACATCTATGGACCTCAGGCAATGTATTTCCAGTGTCCGAAATATTGTGTCTGTTACTAGGCTTGAGTAAATTGTGATGAAACAAAGGAGAATATAAATTATGATTTTTTTTTGCATCTTTGACAGTGAATAACACCATGCTAAAAATGACCAGACATGACAAACGGCCACTGAGCTCGTTCAGCACCTTCTTGAGATCATGTGTACAAAAGATCTAAGCAAATGAATAAAGGAAAGATGATTAAACAGAAGGTTTTGTAGATACAGTACTGAATTCTGCCATCCGGACACATGCATTTTGAAATATTATTATAGAATATAGAATATCAGGGGCGGTCGGGTGGCTTGGCGGAGATTGCGTTCATCACCAATGCAAGAGGCTGCGGTCTCGACTCCCGGAGTCAGCATTGCCCTGCGGCTTGGGCCGGTCGTCATACTAACTTGTTTGGCTGGGTTAGGGGGAGGGAAGTCGTGGGTGGTAATCTGGCGTTGTGGACAGCGACGCCTACAGGTCAGGTCTCGGCGCCTGCTCAGCGACAGGCAGGAAATGGTGAAGGCAGCGTGACCTCCCACACGAATTGGCATAGCGACTAAATTGGGATGGGGAGATAAATAGAAAATCAGGCAAAAAAATTCATAAAAAATAAAATAAAATAAAGAATATAGAATATCAGGCCTCTAAATTATACCTTATTATAGCCAAGTTGCACATCTATGGATCGGGCCAAATCTACTCTTTCCAATGGCAGAGTTCAATTCGGATTTAGTCATTCGGATTTTCTACTGTAAATACAGTTACTTTTTATTATGGAAACTGGTCCGCCATTTTTTATCGGATTGCAACGTGGATTTTTGCTAAACATTCACAGAATGGTAGATAAACTAACTGTGTTCTAATGTATGCCAATAATGTTCAGTTTTGTGATAGATAATCCCGAAAAATAAGAGGAAAAATTCATTCATCCACAAGTCATTTGATTGACAGAAGCTGGCTTGAACTGGGTAGTGTAGTTTTTCAAAATGTCAATGCTCATTGAAAGAGTGTCCTTCATCAATAATGACTACAAACAAAATGGCAGCTCGCATTTATTTCCGTAGATATTCGCTAGCTTATTCCTAAACTGATATTTCACTAATAACACTTTAACCTCTTCCGCCCATGCGGTCCGCAAATGACATCATGTCATAAATCAATCTCTCCAGACTGTCTGACAAAATTATAGTTTTTTTTGTCAAACGTATTCAAGTATAAACATCATAACCATGTCACAACAACAGTTATAATGTATATTATCATCAATATGTTAGTTTACCAATAGGTTAAAGTGTTATTAGTGCGATTTTAGTATTAGTTTTTCTATTGTTTTTATCGTGAAAGTCCACCATTTTGAAAAAGTTACGTCGGTAATTGTACTTTTTTTTTTTACGCCCTTTTGAAGAGGACATCCATAGCTTCCAATAAGCGTTGGAATTTTTCAGAAATACACTTCCCAGAGGTCTCTACTGTAGGTCAAAAAAAGCAAATGGGTCCTGTATGGTTTTTTATTTATTTATTTATTTATATATTTTTTCTTATTACTCTGGATAATATACCACAAAACTGAACGTTATTGGCATATATTGGAGCGCAGTTAGTTTGTCTCCCCTATTTTTAGCATTTAGCAACAATCAGATTTGAAATCTCTCTTTCAAAATGGCGACACTGGCAAAAATAAGAAAGCTACTGTACATAGGCCTACAGTAGATTTCATTATCTGTTCTTATTAGGGGTGTAACGATGCATCGAACCTATTGTGACGATTCAACTGCATCGATTTGAAAAAAATATTCGTTCGTTTTTTCTTCTTTTTTTTATACCTATAGTCCATTCATGCTGAGTGAATCAGTTCCCCCAGCCACATTTATGTATTCAAAATGTTTTGGGGAATTAACTGATAGAAAGTTTATCGAATCGAATCGTGGTCAAATGAAGAGATTTCATGATGCATTGTATCGTTGCCTGAAGAATCGTAATCGAATGTAATCATTGTGAGGTTGCATCGTTACACCCCTAGTTCTTATGCACGCCTGGTGATACTAAATCCAAATTGAACACAGGAATTTGAAAAATACGATTTGGCACAATCCGGGGTGGCTGGGTGGCGCAGCGGACATTAATAATAATAATGCATTTTATTTATAAGGCGCCTTTCAAGACACACAAGGTCGCTGTACAACAATTAAAAAAAACAGTTCATTAACACTTTGAGCGCCACTCACGGCTAATCTCGGGTTTACGATTGTGACGTTGAAAGCCACGTCACAGCTTTTCTCGGATTTTTTTTTCTTTTTCGCAATCTGAAATCATATTGCATCACGCGAGCCTACCGTTGGAGATCCAGAGGCCGCCGGCGATCAGATGTGAAAAAAGCGCCCCCTATCGTCTCCCAGATGGTAAATCACCCTTTTGGAATGGACTCAATGAAAATGGATGGAGGAAAAAAAATATTCCAGTCCACATTTTCCAGTCCACTGATGCAGCCGGAGTTACCAGAGTTCATTCTGGAGCCTCTGAGCCACGGCGAGCATGGGTTATACTGTACACACGTTGGATCAATATACTTATCGATTTTTTCTAATGGTAATCAGGAATTGGAATATACCATTTGGATACCATCTGATGTCAGGTAAGGAATCTATGTTATCAGTGTTAGGATAATCAGACTAGTTTTCATAGAGATATAAGCGTTTCCACTATATGTGATATGGCTGTTTCACTGTAAAAGCCATGAGGAAATAATAGCAGCGATTATCAGCGCACGGCACGTCGGGCACGAGCGTGCGTGCGCACACATATACTATCGACCATCTAGCGTTTATTTGAAAACTAGACATAAATAGACCGACAAATGATAACGTTCTGGAATATTCCAGTAAAAGGCGATTATCAGGGAATGTGTTGTTTTTTCTTCTAAACCAAGTGGTTTTCAAAATGCTATAAAAAGGAAATGAAGCGATAAAAACACAATCTGCTTTGCCAATGTTGACTGGAAAATGATTCTTTGATAAGCGATGGGCAGATTAGACACAGATTTAGCATAATTTAAAACATAGATTAGGCGATATTAACATTACATGGGCCGTGGGCCGTGGCATCAACGGGGTAAAAAGGAAAACACGGCGTGGCGCTCAAAGTGTTAACAATCACAATACATTAAAAAAAATTAATAAAATCAGACATACGCCTGCCTAAACAGATGGGTTTTGAGGTGGGTTTTGAATGGGATGATGGAGTCAATGTTCCTGATGTCAGGGGGGAGGGAGTTCCAAAGGCGGGGGGCAGAGCAGCTGAAGGCTCTTGACCCCATGGTGGACAGACGGGCTGGGGGGACGGTCAGGTTGATGGAGGAGGCAGACCTGAGGGACCGGGTGGGAATGTTGATGTGGAGGAGGTCGGACAGGTATGGAGGGGCGAGGTTGTGGATGGCCTTGAATGTATGGAGTAGGATCTTGTAGTCTATGCTGTGTTTAATGGGAAGCCAGTTTAGTTGGCGTAGGACGGGGGTGATGTGACTGATGACAGGGGTTCTGGTTATTATACGGGCAGCAGCGTTCTGGACCAGTTGGAGCTTATGGAGGAGTTTGTGGGGGAGACCAAAGAGAAGGGAGCTGCAATAATTGTGCTCATCACCAACGCAAGAGAAACCGGGTTCGACTCCGGCTGTCGGCGTTGCCTCCAGCTTGGGCCAGCCATCATACTAACTCAATTGGCAGAGTTAGAGGGTGGAAGTCGATGGGTGGTAATCTGGACGTTGTGGACAGCGACTCCTACAGGTCGGTTGGAGACGCCTGCACAGCAGAGACAGGAAATGGCGGGGGTAGTGTGAGCCTACCACACGTTACACCTCGCCAATGAGAGTCCGCGCTGGCAGGTGAAGAGATATGACCGGGGGGGACACGTGATGCAAGGCTTCTATCCTCCCTACAACCGGCCAGTGGGGGGCATATGCGAGCAACGTTCAAGACAGGGGAGGGAAGAATTGGCACTGTGGAATTGGGATGGGAGAAAAATAGAAAAAGGAGAAAAAGTGGATACAAAAAAAAGATTTGGCACAATCCATAAATGTGCGAATTGGCTATAATAAGGTAAAGTATAAGCCTGCTATTCTATATTATATAATAATATTTCAAATTGCATCGGTCCAGATGGGAGGATTCAGTACTGTATCTACAAAACCTTCTGTTTAATCATCTTCCCTTTATTAATTTCCTTAGATCTTTTGTACACATGATCTCAAAGAAAAATCATAATTCATATTCTCCTTTGTTTCATCACAATTTAAGCAAGCCTAGTAATAGACACAATATTACACAACCGCCTACCTCCGGTCAATGGTCTCCAACTACACACCCTTAAGACCCCTACGCTCTGCATCTTCTGGCCGCCTCAGACCTACTCCTATCCGAGCTCCGGGAGGGTCATCAAAGAGAAGCCGCCTATTCTTAGTCCTTGCCCCACAATGGTGGAATGAACTACCCACCCCAGTTAGAACAGCCGAAACCCGTCCAATCTTTCGCCGTCGACTAAAGACGCACTTCTTCAACCATTATAAAAAAACTAAAAAAAAATATATCTAACCCTAACTAACGTTACTGTCATACAGGGACGTGCACAGGACTTTAGAGGGGCAGGTGCTCAAAGGCTGAAAAGGGCACTACACTTGTTAACCAAGTTTCAAGTTTCAAGTTTCTTTAATAGTTGTCATACAGAAGTACAGAATACTTTCATACAAAATGCTTCTTACTGTTACGCTCCAGAGACTGTGCTAGACAAGATAGTATCAAACAACATAGTATAGCATGTAATTTAGAAGAAGAAAATGAGGTCACAGTGTTCGGTATAGACATATGTACAATGTTCTGAGTTACCATATAATATACAATACTATGCAGTGTACTAATGTACAGTACTATATAGTGCAAAGCAGAAATGGGATGAGGTACAATTTAGGTACAATTTACAGTAAGGTGTACGAGTTGTAGTGCAATCCTTCATCAATAAATATAAAGTGTGGGGAGTGGGTGCTACAGTGTGTTTGTTTAAAGTGGGTGTGTGCTATAAAGTGTGTGGAGTGGGTGCTACAGTGTGTTTGTTTAAAGTGAGTGTGTGCGTGTGGATGTGTGTGCTATGTGCGTTTGGTGGTTGTTGTTGTGTAGTGTTCATTTTCGTTTAGCAGCCTGATGGCCTGGGGATAGAAGCTTCTTCTGAGTCTTTCTGTGCTCGCCTTGAGACTCCGGTATCGCTTGCCTGACCGCAGCAGTTCAAAGAGGCAGTTGTTCGGGTGACTGGAGTCTTTAATGATTCTCTTAGCCTTGCCCTTGCAACGCTTGTTGTAACCAAGCGCGCATAGCGCGATTTTTAAGGGCCCTTTTCGGGCGGGGGCCCCCTTTTTATGCTTTTTGGGGGGTTTTGGTGATCAAATATTGAATATTGAACTATAATAATCAGTGCAGGAGCTCACTTATCTTTGAAAGACACTTTTATCACTGACTTAAAAGGCCCATACATCTCCATAAATGTTCAGGGGGGAGGGAATAAGTGCTTACCCTACAGACCGCAAGAAGTGCTGTATATTCTATATTGTTTAATATAAATGCATTTTTTATTCCAATCCCGATTTGTATTTGAGATTCCCAAATCCCATCGGACTTGACTTCTTCGTGTCCCTCAATGAGTGTAATACCAGCATTCAACTGTATGCGCCACAGCGGTTTCTATCATCATCATCATCACCACCCACGCTATGCATAAAATATATAGGTCCGCGGAGAGGCACGCTGAGGAGGCGGTGCAAACTGCAATGGAATATGGGGCATCTCTCTCTCTTTACCTAATATTTTGATTCTATCCTGACATTTTTCAGTTGGAAGGGCAGTCTATATGTGTAACGGTACAAAAAATAATAATAATAAAAAACTCTTATGCTCTTTATGATATCATGTACAATAAGTAAGGGATAATGTATAGCTACGAGGTCATTGTCGCAAAATAATTGACCGACACCGAGTTCTGGAACACTGAGGCGCAGCCGAGGTGTTCTAAACGCAGTGAAGGTAAATTATTTTGCGACAATGACCGAGTATAGCTATACATTATCCCGCTTATTACATGGCTAACTTACTAACAATATACCTAATTCATTTTACACCATCGACAAGACGAGTCAAATGCAGACGCAGTTGTTCTGTGGCTCCTCTGTCATCGCCGGCAGCCGGCAGGTGTGTGGACTTGATTGCACTGATGTAGTGCAGCTGTGCATAATGGTAATCAGGGGCGTAGCTGGGGGGGGGGAGGGGGGGGTAGTTTAGGATGATTCCAAGGGCCCAGCACTGGGGGGGGCCCAACATTTTTTTTTTTTTTTTTTTACTAGACATCACTCAGGATTGATGCTCTCATTGATACTATGTTTGTTTCTGAAGTGTGTGTGTGTGTGTGTGTGTGTGTGTGTGTGTGTGTGTGTGTGTGCGTGTGTGTGTGTGTGTGTGTGTGTGTGAGATATATAGAGAGAGGGGGGGTGAGAGAGATAAGGAAGGGGCAAGAGAGGAAGAGAGCTGGGAGAGTGTGTGTGTGAGAGAGAGAGGGGGGGGTGATTACTCAGCCCTTGTGTGGGTGAATGTAACAAGTTCCTAACGTTTTTTTCCCCCTATTATTTCAGGCACACTTTATTCATTGTTTTAAATTATTATTTTCTTTTAAAGCCCAACCTCCAGGTTAAACCCTACTGATCAATTATGGGTAGTTTACATCATTGGTATATCATTTCATTATTTATTTTTTTCCATTTGACACCGGAAATGCCACTCTGAAAGAGTTAAAAATGTCCACGCACGAATAACATGCACGCGCGAATCAAAAAAGCTTATCAAACGCCGACGTCACAACAGGACAACAGGTGCATATTAATGAGCCGAATCTAAAAGCTTATCAGACGCTAGCACCTAGCACGGCCGTGACGTCACTTCAGGAAACGTATGCCTTATGTCCGTCCGGGTCATAGTACTAGATCAATGGTGGCTCACTCGGTGCATCACAGTTAGCCTATATCTCCGCCGTCCCTGCTACAGTCGACTCGGGACCACTACACTCACTGACGTTAGCCTATAGCCCGCCGTCCCTGCGGGTGGTTCTCTCCTCTTTGTGTGCCCCCGTCCCCGCGGAGGAGCTTGTGGACTCGACAACAGCGGCGGCCGCAGGGCGCCGGAGCCCGCAGCGATAGTTAGCTCATAGCTATCGTGTAACACTAGCCTTTTACGGGCTCGAGCACCCTACGGCTGCCGCCGCCGTCGCGTCCATGGGCCCCCCGGCAGGGCACCCGTGGGGACGGGGTGTACAGAGAGGAGAACCATTTTGGGTCGGCCGTTCATGCCGGCCAGCGAGCCGGATGTCGGGATATGTTGTTAGCACAATAGCTACCAAGCTAAGCTATGTTATGCTATGAAGTAACTTAGAGGACGCGACCCTGGTCAGACGCCTCTGGTTTTAGCTCCGCAACGATGTACACACTTTTAGCTATTATGTTTGTTTTTTCAACTTTTTTATTTAAAGCAACACTGGCGGGTACGTCATACGACCGTCAGACACTTATGGACCTGAACCCCGGGCTCAAAGAGGAGTTTGGAGACACTTTTGACCTAGAATGGCCAGCAGAAATCAGACGGGAGAATGGCGGCAAGGAAAAGAACAAAGGCGACGGCAGGAGGAGACACAGAGGGAGACGTGGAGGTATCAGACTGAGACTAAAAAGAGCTGCTTACCGCCCAGCAATTCCATCCATCTTTCTGGCAAATGCCCGTTCGTTGGAGGGTAGGATGGATGACCTGAGAGCGAGGGTCCGGTTCCAACGGGAGATGAGAGACATCAACATTATGTGTCTCACGGAGACATGGCTCACGTCGACGACTCCGGACAAAAGCGTATCTCCCTCGGATGCCTTCACAGTCTTACGTGCAGATCGTACCGCTGCCTCAGGAAAGACCATCGGCGGCGGAGTCTGCCTCATCACGAACAATTCCTGGGTTAATCCCGAGGGGGTGCAGGTTCTCTCAAACTCGTGTTCTCCGGACATGGAACATCTTTCTATCCTGTGTCGTCCGTTTCACCTCCCAAGGGAGTTCACAGCGGTCGTCATGACTGCCGTGTATATCCCCCCACACGCGAATACGGGCAAAGCGCTGGGTGAACTACACGATCATCTCAACAGACACCAGATCAAACACCCAGACGCAGTGATGGTAGTGGCCGGCGATTTCAACCAGGCCAACCTGAAGAAAGTGATGCCGTCCTTTTTTCAGCACATCGCTTGCTCCACCAGAGGGAAAAACACACTCGACCACTGTTATTCCCCGTTCAAAGCCGGTTACAAGGCAGTAGCCGCTCCGCCATTAACGGGGTCCACAAGCTCGAGCGATCACGACTCCATCTTGCTATTTCCGGCATATCAACAGATCACGTGACGCCGTCGTGTCACGTGAGACAAAGAAGTGGACCGACGAATCAGAGGCCACGCTCCAGGACGTGCTTGCAGACATGAATTGGGATATGTTCAAAGGAAGCGCCAGTGACGTCAGTGAGCTTGCAGACACAGTGGTGAGTTACATCACAACAATAGCCGATGGTATTGTCCCCAGGAAAACGGTGCGGATTTTCCCAAACCAGAAACCGTGGGTGGATAGCACTATTAGAGCAGCTCTGAACTCTCGTACCACCGCCTACAACCTGGGTAGAGAGTCAGGAAACATGGAGGAGTATAAGGCTTCAGTCTATACTCTACGCAAGGCTGTCAAACTTGCTAAGAGGACATATGCTGATAAACTGGAGACACAAATGGCACAAAACGACACAAGAGGATTATGGCAGGGACTGAAGACAATAACTGACTATAAAGTCAGCGCCCCCTCAATGGGGAGCGACGACGCCTCCCTCGCGGACAAGCTCAACATCTTCTACGCTCGGTTTGGTGTAGACAGTGGCGCTGCTGGCTCTCCGGCTAGTGACGTCACTGGCGCGCCGGCTGTTGTGGAGGGGGGGGGGGGGGGGGGGGGCAACCGCGGGGGGGGGGGGGGGGGGGGGGGGGCGCTCTCTCGTTGTCGGAACACAGTGTGAGAAGAGCATTTATGCAGGTGAACACCAGGAAGGCTGCTGGCCCAGATGGCATAACAGGACGGATACTCAAGACCTGTGCCAACCAGCTGGCCCCTGTGTTCACCGCCATATTTAATCAATCACTGGCGGAGTCAGTGGTCCCTGCCTGCTTCAAGATGTCTACCATCATCCCTGTGCCGAAGAAACCCTCCCCAGCATGTCCAAATGACTACAGACCGGTGGCACTCACCTCTGTGGTCATGAAATGTTTCGAGAGGCTGGTCAAGGACCACATTTGTGCCTCCCTCCCCAGTGATATGGACCCTATGCAATTTGCATACAGGACAAACAGGTCCACCGACGACGCGGTCTCCCAGGTGCGTGAATATTAAAGGCAACCAACTTGTGTTCAGCTTTTCGTTCAGCGTTTCTCTGATTGGCCACACGGCCAATCAATCAATCCACTAGCACGCGGCCTTGCGGCAAGAGAGACAAGAGAGACAAGAGAGACGCGGCAGTCGCGGCAGAGTGGCTGCGCATGCGCATATATGTATGTATATATATATGTATAAACATATCTACTAGAAACACTGGTGTTCTGTTGTGCGACTGTGCTAAACTCTTCCACCACATGACCGACATTTGACATACAGTAGTACACCTCCTATCTATGTTGGGATTATGTTTGGTCATGACAAAACAATAAAAATCGCTACTGTTAGTAAGCTGCCACCACCCACTTCAATGACAGAGCTCTCATATTTGCGAATGCATAAACTATATCTTAAATTATGGCTATGTGTCTAATATGGCTGTCGCGAAGTCATTGATAAGCGACAGCCATATTAGACACATAGCCATAATTTAAGATATAGTTTATGCATTCGCAAAATATGAGAGCGCTTGTCATTGAAGGACTTCCTACAACAGAGGAACGGCCGCTGCTGCTGCTGGAGCTGAACCGAGTCAAGCCGCGGGCGGCACACGCAAGCCGGGGAAAAAACAACCGCGTCGCCCCGCTGGCTCTTCAGCAAGGAGCCTCCACAGCTCCAGTTAACCTAATTTATACCGTAATGAATCATTAAAAAATATACCGTTAACTGGAATATGTTGTTTCTTTACACATATGTTGGATTATGTAATTGGGTTTTCATGACAAAACAATAAAAATCGCTACTTTACATCAGGGTGAACGCTGAACCGAGTCAAGCCGCGGGCGGCGCACAAGCCGGGGAAAAAACAATCGCGTCGCCCCGCTGGCTCTTCAGCAAGAAGCCTCCACAGCTCCAGTTAACCTAATTTATACCGTAATGAATCATTAAAAAATATACCGTTAACTGGAATATGTTGTTTCTTTACACATATGTTGGATTATGTAATTGGGTTGTCATGACAAAACAATAAAAATCGCTACTTTACATCAGGGTGAACGCTGTTACACTGCCACCACCCACTTCAATGACAGAGCTCTCATATTTGCGAATGCACTTAAATTATGGCTATGTGTCTAATATGGCTGTCGCGAAGTCATTGATAAGCGACAGCCATATTAGACACATAGCCATAATTTAAGATATAGTTTATGCATTCGCAAAATATGAGAGCGCGGTCATTGAAGGGCTTCGTTCTACAACGGAGGAACGGCCGCTGCTGCTGGAGCTGGACCGAGTAGAGCCGGCGGCGGTGCACGTTAGCCGGGGACAAACCACCGCATCGCCCCGCTGACGTTAAAAACGCGAAATAACGTTACTGATGTACAGTGACACCCAGAGTTTCTAGTTACAGTAGTGACGCGTGACTCGAGATAGTCCTAACACTGTAACAGTGTTTATTATTAAGAGTCAGATAGTCCTAACAGTGTTTATAGTCCTAACACAGTGTTTATTAGTAAGAGTCAGATAGTCCTAACAGTGTTTATTATTAAGAGTCAGACAGTCGTAACAGTGTTTATTATTGCGAGTCCTAACAGTGTTTATTATTTCATAACTGTATAAAAACGCGAAACATAATAATCAGTCAGCAGCGCTCCACTGCTACCGCAGCCCAACACAAGTGCGTTGGAACAGCAGCCCAACACTACACAAGTTGGTTGCCCGCGCTGCCGCGCTTGCTCTTTGGATTTCATTTGGGACGTGGGACGGCTGCGCTTGCCTGCGCGTGGGGGCGGGGGGGCGCGGCCAATCAGAGAAAAGCCGAACACAAGTTGGTTGCCTTTAATATTCACGCCTCCCAGGTACTGCACAGCACCCTCTCGCACCTTGACCGTCAGAAGGGGGGCTATGTGAGACTGTTGTTCATTGACTACAGCTCAGCGTTCAACACCATAGTCCCCACCAGACTGGTGGACAAGCTGATCGAGCTAGGTCTGAGCTCCGCCCTGAGCGCCTGGGTACTGGACTTTCTGAGCGAAAGACCCCAGGCGGTCAGGGTGGGGGGTCAGACCTCCAACACCATCACCCTGAGCATCGGGTCCCCCCAGGGCTGTGTTCTGAGCCCCCTGCTGTACTCACTCTACACACACGACTGTGTAGCCAAGTTCAGCTCCAACTCCATAGTGAAGTTCGCAGATGACACGGTGGTGGTGGGGCTGATCTCGGACAACGACGAGAAGGCCTACCGGGAGGAGGTTGAGGTTCTGGAACGCTGGTGCCAGGACAACAGCCTGCTCCTGAACATTGGTAAAACCAAGGAGCTGATCGTGGATTATAGGAGAGGACAGCAGGAGACGCACACACCACTGATGATTAACGGGGCTACCGTGGACAGGGTGAGCAGCTTCAAGTACCTGGGGGTCCACATCTCAGAGGACCTGACATGGTCAACACACATAGACACAGTAGTAAAGAAGGCGAAACAGCGTCTCTACCACCTGAGACAGTTAAAGAAGTTCAGAGTATCGGGAAAGATACTCCAGTCCTTCTACTCAGGAGCTGTAGAGAGCATCCTGACCGGAAACATCACTGCCTGGTATGGAAACAGCACGGCACAGGACAAGAAGGCCCTACAGAGAGTGGTGCGCTCAGCCGAGCATACCACGGGTATTGCACTACCCCCCCTGCAGGTTCTATACAACAAGAGGTGCAAATCCAGAGCCTGCAGGATAATGAAAGACCCTCACCACCCCAATAACAGCCTGTTTCAGCTGCTGAGGTCAGGCAGACGCCTGCGAACCCCAGCTACTAGGACAGAGCGGCTTAGGCTCAGCTTCTTCCCCCAGGCCATCAGAGCCATGAACAATGAACATTGAGTGCTCAGAACATTGAACTGTCCACACACAAGCACACATGAACACACACACGACACGCACACTGTGCACGCTCACACACGAGCAGCCACTTAACACTTTAACATGAGCGGGCACACACTCATGTCGCACACACGCACACTTATGGCCAAAGGAAAGGACACTTTAAATTAGAATAACAGGAACAGTGTATTGCACTACCAAAGCTAACTAGCATGTCCCATATGCTCTGTAAATAACTATGTACAGATACCGAGATGTCACTCCATGTTACCTGTTACCTGTTACTGCACAATGTTGTTTTCTTCTTTTGATTCTATTATATGTACCACTGTATTGCACATCGTTGCGGGCAAGACCACCCGCATTTCATTGTATACCTGTATGCCGTGACAATTAAAACTCTTGACTTGACTTGACTCTTGACTATGTTATCTACTAACGTTATAAACACAATATGTGTACAACGACACAATGATTTACATTATTACAAATATGGTAACGTGGTTGTGGCTTTTACAAATAGTGGTTAGCTTTAGAGATGGATGGATGGCTATAATCACGGAGCAATAGTGAGGTGAAACAGATACATTTCATTCGGCTAGTAGTAGCAAGCATATATCTATGGTAGCAAGGCTCTCTGCCTGCCACTAGCTGTGTGACTCTCAGCGCCCCCTGGTGAGCCCCCTCCTGTTGTGACGATCATTTCGATTACACACGCACGTTATGAACCATTGATTAAAATATGCACGTGCGTGGTGATTGTGTTGGGCAGACAAAATGTTTGATAAAAACGCTAAAACTGGGTCAATTTCAATACTTTTTTTCCCCTTCTTCATGAAAGCCACTGTTGGCCTAGTCCACATTGTTTATTGAACAAAAATACAACGTGGAGGTTGACCTTTAAGTTATTTTGTGCATCACTCTGTTTTGAATTTGATGCAAATTTGCAATGCATGAGGTTCATCCTTTTGTGTTAAATGGCGCCTTTCAAGACACACAAGGTCGCTGTACAACAATTAAAAAAAAACAGTTCATTAACACTTTGAGCGCCACTCACGGCTAATCTCGGGTTTACAATTGTGACGTTGAAAGCCACGTCACGGCTTTTCTCGTTTTTTTTCGCAATCTGAAATCATATTGCATCACGCGAGCCTACCGTTGGAGATCCAGAGGCCGCCGGCGATCAGATGTGAAAAAAGCGCCCCCTATCGTCTCCCAGATGGTAAATCACCCTTTTGGAATGGACTCAATGAAAATGGATGGGGGAAAAAAAATATTCCAGTCCACATTTTCCAGTCCACTGATGCAGCCGGAGTTACCAGAGTTCATTCTGGAGCCTCTGAGCCGCGGCGAGCATGGGTTATACTGTACACACGTTGGATCAATATACTTATCGATTTTTTCGAATGGTAATCAGGAATTGGAATATACCATTTGGATACCATCTGATGTCAGGTAAGGAATCTATGTTATCAGTGTTAGGATAATCAGACTCGTTTTCATAGAGATATAAGCGTTTCCACTATATGTGATATGGCTGTTTCACTGTAAAAGCCATGAGGAAATAATAGCAGCGATTATCAGCGCACAGCGCACGGCGCTGATCTCATCTTGTGTGGGTGAATGTAACAAGTTCCTAACGTTTTCTTTCCCCTATTATTTCAGGCACACTTTATTCATTGTTTTAAATTATTATTTTCTTTTATGTTATTTTGTGCATCACTCTGTTTTGAATTTGATGCAAATTTGCAATGCATGAGGGTCATCCTTTTGTGTTAAATGGCTGCATAAAGCAAGCATTTGTTGACTTGCATGTTGATAAGAGTATTAAAACTTGGAACTTGAAAAATATCTGTTTAAGGTAGAAAAAAAAAGAGAAAAAAAATTTGATTCAGACTGTCCAGGTCCGCTCCCACCACAGAGCTTGCTTTTTTGACCAGTTTGTTTATTTTGTGTGTGTTGGTGTTGCCCCCCCAGCATACCACAGCGAAGAAGAGGGCACCAGCAACCACAGACTGGTAGAACATCTGCAGCAGTTTGCTGCAGACATTAAAAGACCTGAGCCTTTGACGTGTATTTCTAATCGTATAGTGGATCTCTTTCTAGTATCTCGGCTGTTGTACTCACACGTTCTGTTCAATTGTCTTATAAATGATTTGGAGTCGGAGCCAGGCGCTAAGGTACAAAGACAGTCTGGCCGTCGTTTATTGGAAGATCCAAACAGCTTAAAGTTCTTGTCAACTTTTCCTATTCTATAACAGCATCTGCAGCACGTCTCGATTGGATAGGTTTTCAGCGCGGGTGAGGTTTTCTCAAGATGCTTTCTCCGTGCGTCCTCGTGGTCTGCTCCTGGTCTCCGTGGGTGTCTCTCATGTCTCGATCCTGTGGTAGATATAGGGACTCGACAACCCATCCCCCAATGGTCGAGTCTCCGCTCCGTGATGTCACAGAAGGAGACTCCGATCCCTATCTTTCATTGGTTTAACACGATCTCTTAACCAAATAAGGAAGGGACATCTATTTCAACCGTTCTCCTTCCTTCTACTGAAACGGACTAAACCTTTATTATTTGATTGACTAAATGAATGAATAATTTGCTCACAGATTTGCAGAATGGGTACAACACAGCACAAGCACACAACTTTGCCAAAGGGATTTAGATTAGCAAAATCCCTCTTTGGAAAGTTTACATCAGGATCACCCATTTTTCAATTCATAGTATTTAGCATTTTTACTAAATGAACACACACTACTTTGCTAAATGCTTTTTACTGTTACATTCCAGATTGTGCTAGACTATCTAAATCTTATAGTATAATTCAGATTTAGATCATTGTGGCCACAGTTTCCTTATATAATGTTTGATGCAAAACTCCATTATCTAATTAATGTATTAGGAGAAAGGATAACAGTTTGTTTTAATCTTACTTTGTCTTAATTTAAGTTCTAAATCCTGTGTTATTTAATTTAGTCTCTCGCTGGTAATGGTCTTTAACTATTATTCCTAAATTAACTAGAATTCTATTTCTTTGACAATGATATGTTTTCTCCAATTTTGAGAGGAACCTATGTGGTGTTTCCCTTTAGCAGTGATCAATTAGTCTCCTTTTTAGTGTCATTGTGCTTGTACTTTCTTGATTTGTCTCCTATAGTTATCTGTTGCTTAATAACTTTATAGTTTTTGGAGTTTAGTCTTTTGCTTCCTAATCTAAATACTTAATCTCTACACAGCTGCGTTCTGCTATTTCCTCTTACGGCCCTGCTGACGGCCCTAAACGCCCTCTGACCTTCCTGTCTGTTGGTTCTTGTTAAGTAATGTGACCAGAAGGTTCAAACTGTAACAGGGGGGAAGGTTTGCACAAATGCTCTGGTCTATCTTTGAACTAATCACCCACAACCTTCAGTTTTATCATTAGCATATAGTGGAGGGACTTAGTTTATGACTTTAGCAAACCACTTTGTTGGATGTCACCAGAATGTCTGCCCCTCGTCCCAAGTCTATTATTAACCAGCCAGGGTATTTTACTGTTTGCACACTGAATCCTATTTTCCTTTGAGATGCTGTCTCTTAAATTCATTACTTAGCACTATTGTACATTTTTTATTCAATTAATTTACGACACCTTCTCAGGAAGAACAGTCTGCTCTGTCCCTTCCTGTAGGGCAGGGGTAGGCAACCCTAGGCACGCGTGCCTGCATAGGCACGCAGGGCCATTTTCATAGGCACAGGGGGCAGCATTAAACTTTTTTTTTTAAATTATTTGTTTTTGCTTTGAAATATTATAGTGAAATATTTTGCACTGTTGTCGCATTTATCTTGTTGTTATCCTCCCACAGGTTCTTTTTACTACCACATATTTAATTGAGACCCTTTATTTGTTTATTACGGTCACCATTGTGACCAGTGGGATTAATCAACACATTTTATTATTTATTTTTCTATTTCATTGAACATTGCACATGTTAAAAGCATTTTTTTTTACTCAAAATGTGAGTATTACCAAGTCAACTTATTAAGGATTGAAAACTGAAAACCTTAATGCACAGTAACTGAACTCAATATTTTTAAGTTCTGGTAACTTATTATTATTTTTATTTTTACAGTGTAGTCTTGCGATCAATCAAAACTTATTTACACGATATACCTCACGATTCACCCTCCATTCACATCCTGGTGTTCTCCATTAGGCCTGTAGGTGGAGCTATGACAGCATACGTACAGTACACACACAGATGGTGTGTGATGTGTCCAAAAATGAATGGGCAAATGTGAGTGAAATGGTTGCACTGTATGCAGCTGTTTGTCTGCATTGCATCCCCCCCCCCCCCCCCAACTCAGATTTAGGGTTGATACAACCATCATAATAATATTGTTAATAATAACAATAACAATAATGATGTAATAATGTAAAAATTAAAGACCTGATTATGAGAAAAATGTATTTATGATGCATGGAATATTGTTGAGGCACACTAGTTACAACTATATTTCAAACAGGCGCTCCACATCAAAAAGGTTGCTGACCCCTGCTGTAGGGTCTCGATGTTGTTCGTCCAGTCCAGTTTACTATCACTTGACCCAGGGTTGTTCCCAGCCTAGTGCGACTCAAGGTTCTTTGGTAGACTATTGCATTGGTCCATTCATTGAAGATGAACGCAATGCGACATCCTTTACTAGGCTCACCCACCAACAGTGCAGGTGCTGAACTGCTGATCCGAATGTATAGGTAAAAACCATATTATGCGTTTTCATCAATAAATAAATGGCCAAAAATTATTTCTCGCGCTCGCATTAGTTGGGGGCCCACTAATACATTCTTTCATGGGGCCCAGAATCTACAGCTACCCCCCTAATGGTAATGCTAAGCTTTCGTGACTGCGATCAAAATGCTTGATTGTGATTGGTCAATAGCGCTCTGATTGGTCATTATTGCGCGTTGCCCATGACAGCGGTCATTTATCAAGAAATAATTGACCGCTGTCAGGGGCAACCGAGCGCTATTGACCAATCACAATCAAGCATTTTGGCGAATGTTAAAACGTCATGTAATAATGATGTATATACCATATATATATTTATTCTCACCGCATATCTATCCATCTGTTCTTACCTGCACGTAATCCTTTACTATAACTATCTGTACATTTCCTACTCTTACTAGGTACGCTGCTGGCCAGTATGACTACTACCATACTGTCTTTAGACCTGTATCACTATATATATTATACTACACAGCTGTACATACATCTGATTAGAACTCAGTAGTACTGTTGCACTTTACTGCTAAATTTGCACTCTGGTTGGATGCCAAACTTATTTTTGTTGTACTGTACTTGTGCTGTATAATGACAATACATTTGAATCTACAGTAATCTAATCTAATTTAATATGCAAATGCAAATGGCAGGCCTGAACTGTTTGTAAAGATTGTTTAGGGATGAAACAATGTTGTAGCCTAGAATATAAGTTGTGAGGGTGAGAGTAAAATATGTAGTAGCTTACTTTATCTGTCGCCATATGTCTATCAAACCAGAATCTGTGCATAAATTCATAAGAACGGTGGATGTCCTTTGATTTTATATGTTTGCAGAGGAGGATTTATCCAAAGCATTCATTATACAATTAAAATAACCAGCTAGGAAGCCCAGGCCCTTGCAACGTTGGTTAAACATTAAAAGCATTTGTGACATAAAATAGGGTTAATCGTAATTCGGGGCATACAAATTATAGTTTAATTAAGGATCAAGCCTGTAATCAGGATGAATCTCCCCTCTGAATCATTTTCTTTGTGTTCCAAAATGAAAGGGAGGTTCTTATTTATAAGAATGGCTGTGCCTTTTTTATTCTGTGAATGGGAAGAGAAATACACTGCCTACCCAATTTCTCTTAAGCTTAAAATGTTCTGTAGTCTAGTTTCTTGAAGCAATGTAATTGGACATTACATGTAATGAGTTTACGTGACTCATAATAATACATAATATAATAAATCTGTAATAAATGTACATACATATTTTTTTTTGATCCACTTTTTCTCCCATTTTCTATATTTTTCTCCCATCCCAATTTTTTGTATCATCCAATTCAACCCTCCCCTGTCACGAACGCTGTTTCTTGCCTCCCACAAGCCGGCTGCAATGTGGACTAAGTCATACATAGCACAAGTCCCCTCCGGTACTTGAGGTAACAGCAGTCGCATCTTTTTTTTTTTTTTTTTTACTTAATTTTTTAGCGTTTATCGCTTTTCTGGTCAAGCATGACCGACAGAAACAGGTTGAAATGGGATGTAGAGCAGGGGAAGACATTCTGAGAAATGACGGCGGGTCCGGGAATCGAACTCGTGTCCCCCAGATCCGTGACGAGCACGGTTTTCCCCGACGCAGAAATAGCGCCGAGATATGCGGTGAGCTACAGGAGCTCCCCTCAGTCGCATCTTTTCACCTGCGCAGCTCGATCTCTCAGTGGCGAGGAGTACCGCGTGGGAGGCTCACGCTGCCCCCGACACCTCCTGATTCTACTGTGCAGGCGCACCAACCGACCTGTAGGAGTCGCTGTCCACAACGCCCGATCCCCACCCATCAGTTTCCCACCCCCTAATACGGCCAATGTGTATTAGTATGAACGACCAGCTAAACTGAAAGCAATGTGGAGCGCTGGGCTCGAACAGGCGAGCCCAGCGTCTCCGCATTCGTGGCGAGCGCCTTTCCCACTACGCCACGTAGCCGCCCTAAATGTACATACATATTAAACATAATATTTGTACAGTTGGAATGTAAAAATTTATAACAAAGGTTGATTGGAAATAAACTGATTAAAGTGAAAAAGTTGGTATACGAAAATAACTCTAGGCTCCAGTCATGGTAATAACTAAGCCCTTATTCAAAGATATGTCATTATCTACAATCTATGAAGTGAATAAATATCGAACAGGAGTGTTTGCGTACAAAGTAATCTGTCTCCCATCATCCCTACCCACAAGAAGGAGGAATAGTTTACACATCCCTTTCTGTAGAACCTCTGTTGCTAAATTCTCATTTGTATATCAAGGTGTTGTGCTATGGAACAGTATAAACAATCTGACTGACACATGCTCAACATTATCTGTATTTAAAATAAGGTTAATTTAACCCTTGAGTCAACCTTTAAAAAACCCACTACCAGTCTCCCTAGTGACCGAAACTGCGATCTCAGTAAAACATATCTTTTTCATGTATTGTTCCAATTTTCTTTCATGAATATCATTATTAACTTCAGTCCTCACCATACATATAGAATATTTATTCATTTTCAGGATTTTAACCATTTCTTAAATTAGGGTTAGGGTTGGGGTTCGGGGGTTAGGTTTACCCTATGGTAACTCTAACCCTAACCTGTCCAGTTCTGCGACTAGGGTGAAAGGTGTGACACTTGTTGTTCACACGCTTAATAGTGATTGTTTTTAAAAAACAAACATGGATTATTGTAATGTGAGTCCAAGATGTGATACTGAGCTACTTTTTTGGCATATACATAAAATCTAGCCAACGCTATCCACAAACACACGTGAAGAAAACCCTAACCCATTTGACCAGTTATGCGACTAAGGTGCCTCGAGGGTTAACCCAAATCATAATTCTAACTAAGCTAGCTGATCCGTATCCGGAACACTATAAAACAGAAATATACTCAGTGTATATATCTCACTTCATCACTTCTCTGGTCTTTCTTTCTTTCAAAAGAGGATGTGGTTCCAACTGTACTCGGCAAGCCTAGTCTTGTTTCTATAGTGCAGATGTAAGGCAGTAATGTTATGTGTTATATTGTTGTAAGTAGTTGTTATTTGAAGAACATCTGATGATGTTGTAGCAAATGGGGACCCTTAACTCATTGGGCGCCATACCCGAGTATAGTCGGGTTATCTCGCCAACCGTTGAGCGCCAAAACCTGAGTATACTCTGGTTTTGATCCTTTGATATTTTCCTTTGATCCCTGTTCTATAAGGTCAGCCGGAGCCCTCTAGGTCTCCCTGGCTCATCTGCCTACGTTGGAATTGCAATGGCGATCGAATCTCACCAGGTGGCAGTACCTTTTGAACTGGAATAGCTTGTTGTGGATACACCTTTTCTTTTTTTCTCTTTTTTTGCAAGGGCTCCTCCTCCTCCTACCACGTGGTCCATCCCTTGTCGCAGGGTGGTGGCTTGAGTGCCTCAGAGAGCTATGCCAGCAGGTGCACGGGCACCTGGCAGGGTGTTGGAAACAAGTCGACAGACTTTCACATGTTTGTACCAGTGGAGGTTTCTCTATGACAACACGTGAAACACAAATTCACTCATAATTCATAATTATTATTATCAATTTACATATATATATATATATATATATATATATATATATATATATATATATATATATATATATATATATATATATATATATATATATATATATATATATATCTTTTTTAATTATTATTATTATTTTATTTTATTTATATTATTAGAAATGTTCAGTCTTCAAAAATGGCCAAAATTGACAGCTCTGAGCAGGCCTGCACTGCAGTAATGACTGCAGTAAATATTCGTGCAGAATAACTGCACAGGTTGACCCAGGATTAAATAAATAATAAATAATAGCCAATCAAAATAGGCTATTAACTTCATCTAAGCATGGTCCGTGCATTTAAACTCTTGCCATTGAATGGGGGATTGAATGATTGACAGCCTTGACATCCAATCAGAATATGGCTCCCACTCTGCAACTCTGTAGTTACACGGAGGTTGATTGATTGACAGCCTTGACATCCAATCAGAGTATGGCTTCTACTCGGCAGCTCTGTAGCTACACAGCTGTTAATAAAGTTTTCATTCATTCATTCATTCATTCATTCATTCATTCATTCATTCATTCATTCATTTATTCATTCATTGTCCTTGTGTTACATAAAACTCATCTGTGGCCTCGTGCAGAGGAAGGTGGTAAATACATGTTAAGATATTCCAATGTACAGTTTTGCATACCATTGACTCAGAATGGTCTGTTTTATTGAAATCGTCACAGCAGTATAGTTTGTTTATACTTCAGAAGTATGATATTTAAACATGGTCCCCAAAATGAATGGAAGCGAATGAGGAGCCTGACACCTGGGAGGAATGGGGGTGTTGCAGCGTTGGGGATGTTTAAAAAATATAATTTAATATATAATATAATATAATAATTTGTGCTTCACCTAAAAATGTGGTCAGCAGCCTTGTACCCCTTGTTTTTATACTTTTGTATAAATTGTATGTACCAAATAAAAATCAAATCAAATCACCCATGCTGGAAAGGTCAAAGGGTAGAGGTGAGACAAATTGGACCAACCTCACCCCAGATGTTAAATGGGTTTGCGTAGGGCCAACAACCCTACCTGGAAAAAAGCACGTTACTAAAGCATCTACGATAATTCAAAACCAACTCGACCTGGGAAAAGAAGGGCTCCCACACAGGAGGCGCATGACGCCGAGCAGTGAAAGCCGAAAGGAAGCTGTAAGGCCGACTCCCCTCCTAACCCCCAGGAAAACCACCAGAATTGCCACATGGAACATCAGGACGATGTACAAACCAGGGAAGACAGTTCAGGTAGCACAGGAGATGAGGAACTACAACATCTCTCTCCTGGGCTTGTGTGAGACAAGGTGGCTACAAGCAGGGCAACTGAGATTGGCATCTGGGGAGATGGTGCTCTACTCCGGTCATACAGAAGAAGGTGCCCCACACACGGAAGGGGTGGCCCTGATGCTGGCTCCGGAGGCACAGCGCTCTCTCATTGGTTGGGAACCGGTGAACCCACAAATCATCACCGCCAAGTTCACCACTAAGAAGGACAACATCAGACTATCCATCATTCAGTGATACGCGCCGACAAAGACGAGAAGAAAGACGATTTCTATGAACAACTGCATGCTGTACTGGACAGATGGAGAGAAAAATACATCACCATCCTCATGGGTGATTTCAACGCCAAGATAGGAGCCAACAACACGGGCTACGAAGACTTGGATTGGGGCAGATGAATGAAAATGGAGAAAGGTTTACAGACCTGTGCTCCCTCAACCAACTGGTAATAGGAGGCAGCATATTCCCCCACAAACGTATCCACAAAGCCACATGGAGATCTCCAGATCAAGTTACCAAATAGACCACATATGCATCAACAGAAAGTTCAGGTCATGGCAAGATGTACGAGTCAAGAGAGGGGCAGACGTGGCATCAGACCATCATCTCATGCTGACGATCACAAGAACCAGATATGATGTCGGACTTCTTAGGAACAAAGAAATACAGAGTAGATTCCAGATCAGCCTTACCAACAGGTACCAGCAACTACAGGAACAGGATGAAGACACAGATGCAGACATAGAGACTCAATGGCAGCACACAAAGATGTTGTGGCTGGACACCTGCAAAGAAATATTGGGAAAGAAGAAGACAAAACACAAGGAATGGGTCTCAATGGAAACAAAGGCACAGGAAGAATACACCCAAGCCAATAAGGAGGTGAAGAGTAGCATTAAGAAGGATAAAATAGATCACATAGACAACCTAGCCAAACAAGCAGAAACAGCGGCAGGGCAAGGCAACTTGAGAGACCTCTATATGATCACTAGAAAGTTAGCAGGCAAGTTCCAACAGACGGACAAACCGGTAAAAGACAAACAGGGAAACCCCCTTACAACAACAGAGAAGATGGGCTGAACATTTCAAATAACTACTGAACCAACCAGCCCGACAGAGCCAGTGGACATTACACCAGCGGAGAGAACACTTCCAATAAACTGTGATAAACCCAGCAAAGCAGAGATCAAAAAAGGCATCATCTCAACGAAGGATGGAAAATCTGCAGGACCAGATGAAATACCAGCAGAAGCCATCAAGGCCGACTTGAAGACTGCGGTAGATATGCTTCATAGCCTATTCACCAAGATCTGGGAGGAAGAAAAGATTCCAGAATAATGGAAAGATGGAATCATCATCAAGCTACCAAAAAAGGGAGATCTCACCAACTGTACCAACTATACACGCCGCCCGGTGGGACTATTCCATTGGTTCTCCCAGTCCACGTGACCATTTCTAGCATTTCAATTGGCTATAGTGACAGACATAGATATCATGAATAGATAGATACAGCTTCACAAAGACACTCTGGCGTCACGGGTGAATATTTCCCGCGCATAAAATAAATATCATATTCTCAAAATAAACTGACAGGCCAGAAATTATTGCTGGCGGGCCCCTGCATTATGGTATCCCAGAGATAAACACCACTCTGATTCAAAACACCTATCAAGGAACATCATGCAAAGTTTTACATGCAGGCCAACTGTCAGAGAGTTTTGAGGTCAAGACTGGTATGCGTCAGGGATGCCTCCTATCGCCCTTTCTCTTCCTCCTAGTCATTATTATTATGGATTATGAAGACCACCACAAAAGGAAAGAAAAATGGCATACAGTGGACCCTATGGACACGACTTTGCTGATGACCTGGCTCTCCTGTCACACAACTACAACCAGATGCAGGACAAGACAAGCAAGCTGGCAACTACATCCCTTGAGACTGGGTTGAGAATAAACCGGAAGAAAACCAACCTAATGGCGCTCAACACCTCTATCAACAACACAGTCACAGTAGGTGATGAATCCATACAGGAAGTCAACTCCTTCACTTACCTAGGCAGCATCTTGGATAAGAAGGGCGGCACAGACGGCAACGTCACAGCCAGAGTAGGCAAAGCCAGAGCAGCCTTCATCATTCTGAAGAACATCTGGTCCTCCAAGGACATTGCCATGACAACCAAAGTGCGGCTCTTCCATTCAAATGTAAAATCCATCCTTCTCTACGGTTCAGAGACTTGGAGAATGACGAAAAGAACATTGCAGAAGATACAGACCTTTATAAACAGCTGTCTAAAACGCATCTTTGGGATCCGGTGGCCAAACAAAATCAAGAATGAGGAACTATGGCTGAAAGGAAGACAGGAACATGTAGAGAAGCAATCATGAGATGAAAGTGGGGATGGATAGGCCACACTTTGAGGAAACGGGCAACCAGTACTACATGCCAGGCCCTGACTTGGAATCCCCAGGAATAGAGGGCGGCCTAAGAACACCTGGAGGCGGGACACTGAGGCGGAGCTCAAGAGACAAGGAACTAGCTGGGGGGAGGCAGAAAGGACAGCCCAAAGCCATGTTGGATGGAGAAAAGTTGTAGAGGGCCTATGCTCCATTGGGAGCGATGGGCCTAAGTAAGTAAGTAAGTCCTCCTCCTCGGAGACAGAGCGACACAGCGATCGCCTCGAGATCTTTTTGCCTGAAGCCTATTTCCTGTATACACGAGTATAGACATATACACGGGTAATCGCGATGGCGATGCGATCACTGGGAATTATTCTTTTTGGAATACCTTCTGGCTAAGGTAAGGTATATTCTATGTATATTTTACCGAACCTGAAACATGTTTTTGTAACAATCACAGTGTCGTGTTTTACCGGACGTAAAACATGCTCGACAAACACGGTCACAGTTTCTAGTTGAAACGACCCCCCCCCCCCTTGATGATTTTGTGAAGGCCCATATGTCCATGGTATATACCTTTGATTTGGGAGTATTTGGGGTTTCAGGCGATCAACCAGAACGATTTGGGCTTATTGCACATAACGCGTCATATCTCGCGATCTATGGAAAAAGACTGGATTATTTTGGAAATGGGCGATGTTTAGCGTGTAATAAACTACAAGTTACAGTGTGTAGAAATGAACTGATTAGTCAGTAATGGACTATGAACAATGCCTGTCAAATGAGCCATACTATTGACTCCATAGCTATTGTAACTGAGGGGTACAATTCCCTGACTGTATTACTAGATATGATACTTACTACCACTACCTTTGTACTTAATATTCGGCCACCCAGTACACGGCATAAATATATTATCATGAACACTCTCACGTAGATGAAACGGATCCAACACAAATGTACGAATTAGAAACAGGTCTTTATTTCCTACACAGCGATGGTGTGTAGAATAAGCACTTAATCACTTAATTACATTTATGAATTGAAATAGTATGCACTTTTATGGCAAGGAGTATTCGTCGGTATATCAATAGAAAATGTCCAATCTCTGAAGGCGCGGGTGGTAAATATACGACCTGGAATAGTTAAGGAATAACAGCAATGATACTTTAATGATTATAGGCTGGATACACTAGAGGGGGTTAATCCGGTCGCTTGTAAGCCGACAGGAGTAGGAGGGGGGGGGGGGGGTAGAATCCAGCTGCCTCGTCCGGCCAAGGGTATCCCAGGTGAACCCACTGTAGTGCCGTTCAATGCGCCGGCGATCCTTGGACCACAGATGAAAGCAGGTGGACTCTTTGTGGGCCGGCTCTCTCCGGTCCACGGGGGAGAGACGTGAAGAGACCTCGTCTTGCAGAGCGTCTCCTCACCTTGCGTCCTCTCCAGGGGGGGGGGTTCCAACACACGGCAGTGTCGGGGGTCTTTATCCATGGAATAATCAAAGTATCCAAAGCATAATCCGTGCCTGGGAAGGCGGGCTGTCGTCGGTAGAATAATCCGGTATACAGGTCCACTCGCTCGTCGGCTCTGGGGCTCCTCGGGTGCAGCTTCACATAGGGTCAACCACCCTGGGTAAGCAGCCAGTTCTCTGCCCGAAACGATGGGGTACTGACAACGGTAGTATTCTCACCGCACGAAGCACTATATATTAACAGACTATTATTAGCTTAATAGACTACGTCCAACTCGACGATATAGTGCCAAATATGACTATTCAAATATTAATATACACGATGTCTCAATACCGATGGTAGGCCGAACTTGGCCTTACTCCCACACGTGGCGTCGCGGGGAGGCTTTACGTCTGTGACTCTATTGGAGGGTAAGAAACTGGACTGAAAAGAAAGTCCTACTTTAGTAGCGCAGTATATATACGCACTATGAACAAATAGTCCCATTAGTGGTGCGGTAGCCAAATTCCTACGTGGAACTAGGACTTGTTCGTACATGTCGAGCGGTACGTTTGAACTGGGTCTGAGGGGTATGGCAGCCTGGCACCAAGGTCTCGACCAATAGTAGAATGGAGACTATTATGGGATGTTCAGTAGGCTAGAATGGATATTCAATGCATATTGTACAAGGAATATACAAGGGATATCAGGGAATATTAGAGAATATACAAATACAATTAAATATATATATATAAATAAATATATATATTCGGTTTAATCTGGCCCTTCACAACAGCCACCCCCTGAATAGGTCCCAGACCTAATCAGTTAAACAGAGACAGATTAATCGCGTTGTCTATTTACACATAAGGGTTTGCTGTAGGGGTCAGTCAACTTCACAAAGTCATAGGGTTGTAGGGTCATGGTCATCATCGATTGTGTCTGGGAGTCGAGGCAGTTCTATGAGCCTTGCCACGGGACGGGTGTAAGTGCGACCCTGGACTAGCACTTCAGCTGCTCGGACCTTGCCGTCGGCACCGGTGATCACTTTGCTTACGCGGCCGGCCGGCCACATAGCTCTGGGCAGTGATTGATCAATAATCATGACGACTGTTCCTTCTGTCAAATTGTCTCTCTCCTTTACCCACTTCTGGCGGGTCTGTAGAGACGGTAGATTGGGGGCTCTGCGTAGGCGACCACCCACTCTGATGAGGGTATGAGCGTCGTTCTCGGGGGCCAGGTGAATTAATCTGCTGTCGGATGGGACGGGCTTTCCTCCCTGTAGACAGGCCAATTCATCGGGGAACGAGTCTCTCTGGGCTCGCTGCAGTAGAAGCAATTCTGCTTCCTCGTAGTTAGCTGCTGACATATCAGCGGGGGACTTGCACTCCGGGTGGTACCGCAGGAATGTTCTTTGTTGTGCACTCTCTATGGACGTGCAATCGTTTATGTCAGGGTCGGTGGAGGCTACGGTGCTCAATCCACAGAACACAGACTTCTTAATTTCCACCTCCTCTGGACTTGCTTCCCTCGGGATAGGCATGGGCCACTGTCCTTCCGGGAGTCTTAGGAATGCGGGGCCGTCACTGTAGACATTGCGACGGGTGAGGTCATCCAGGGGCATCCCCCGGGTGATGACGTCAGCTGGGTTCTGTTTTGTATCAACGTAGCGCCACTCTGTTTCTCCGGTTAACTCTTCGGTTAGGTCTTGAATCTCGGTGACTCTGACTCCCATGAAGACTTTGTACTTGCATGAGTCCGATTTGATCCAGGCGAGTACCGTCGTGGAATCTGACCACAGGATTGTTCTAGACACCGGTATGGTGAGCTCACGTTGGATGAGCGTGGCTAGGTGCGCTCCGGCTAGGGCTGCGCAGAGCTCTAGACGTGGGATAGATTGTTGCTTGCGTGGGGCTATTCTCGAGCGGGCGAGGACTAATGCTGTGTAGATCTCTCCCCCCTGGTCTTGGGCCCGCAAGTAGGCTACTGATCCGTATGCGACCTCTGAGGCGTCACTGAAGACGTGTAAGTCCATTTTACATGTCTCTGGCCTCACCGTGGGTGGGAAGTAGCTTCGGCGCATATTAACGCCTGGGAGTGAGTGGAGCTCCATCTCCCACTCTCTCCAGGTGGATGCAAGGTGTGCGGGAATGGGGTCGTCCCAGCCCTGGTCCTTGTCCCACAATGCTCGTACAATCATTTTTGCCCTGGTGGTGTACGGTAGAATACATCCTAGCGGGTCATATTGTCGGGCGAGTGTTGTGTACACACTCCGTCTGGTGGTCGGCGCCGCCGCCGGCCTTCCCTGCTCCGTAGTCAGGGGCTTGTGTCTGTAGTGAAGCGAATCTGTTTTGAATCGCCACACCAATCCCAGGGTCATCTCCTGGGCTTCTTCCGGGATTGTAGCCATCCAGGTCTCGCTGCTGGCTGCCTTGTCCTCGGAGGAGAGGCTGCGCAGTACTTGCGGATCGCTGCTGGCCCACTGCCTGAGATCAAAGCCGCCTTTGATCAATGAGGCGCGGAGTTTAATCAGGAGAGCCTCGGCTTCTTCCTGGGTTGAAAGGCTTTGTAGACAGTTGTCTACGTAGAAGCTGTTCTTTACGCTGTGTCGGACCTCTTCGTCCGCTGCTGGGTCCTCTGCTACATGTTTCTGTAGTGCAAATGTCGCACAGCAGGGGCTGCACGTCGTTCCGAAGGGGAGGACTTCCCATTGGTAGATGGCTGGGTGCTCATCTCCTGGCTTCTCTCTCCATAGGAACCGTAACAGGGGCTTGTCCGCCTCTACTAATCTCACCTGCAGGAACATTCCTTTAATGTCCCCGCTGATGGCCACCTTTTCCTGGCGGAAGCGGAGTAGAACGCCGAGTAGGGAGGGGCCGAGTGTGGGACCGGGCAGTAACTCTTTATTCAGATTTTGGGATCCGATCTGGTAGCTGCAGTTAAATACTATGCGGTCTTTACCGTTGTGATGGACCTTGTGGTGGGGCACGTACCACGATTCAGTGGTCTGGTCAGCCTCTTTAATGTCCATCTTTGTGACGTGTCCCGCTGTGATGAGCTTCTCAATCTCAGCGCGGTATACACTCTCTTGGGCGGGGTTCTTGGCTAAGCGCCGCTCCGTGTTCAGCAGGTACCGTTCTGTGGCGTCTGTCTTGGCGTGGAAAGTAGGCATTCCTTCTCGCCGCAGGAGTGGCGTGGCGTATCTCAACACGCCGTTGACCGGGACTCTCTTGGTCCCTGTCTCGAGGAGGTGAATTGCGTAAATGTCATCTTTAGAGCGAATGTCTTTCTTTCCGTTCTTAAAGGGCATTTGTTCTAGGGTCCATAGCCGCTCTACGTGTTGCAGGAGTGCGGTTTCTCCCTCTGTGACTCGGGAGTGGAGACATCTAGTGGCTGTACTTCGGTTGAGAGATTTGGCGAGCGGGCCTTGGAGAGTCCATCCCAAACGGGTCTCGACTGCTGCAGGGCAGCCTCGGGGTCCGGTATGAACCCGGTCTATCGGGACAATGAGGTCTGCATGGTCGGAGCCTATCAACAGGGTCGGCATAGCATTGTCTATGAGCGGGATCGGTAACTTGCGCAGGTGTGCATATTTCTCCATCAGCTTGGCGACGGGGTATGTGTACCGCGACAGTCCTATTTCTTGGCTGGTGAAAGCGTCTGCAATCTGGTACCGTCGCTCAGGCTGGCCGCTTGCTGCGATAGAGAATGAGACATTCTCGCCCTTTATCGTCTTCAAATCTCGTCTTATTGTCCGAATTGTCATTTGGGTTTCGCTTCCCCGCAGCCCTAGCTGGGCCGCAGCGGAGGCGAGCAGCAGGGTCTTCTCTGACCCGTCATCGAGGACGGCGTAAGTGTCCAGGACTTTATTCTGGTAGCTTAGTGTCACACGCACTACTTTTAGGAGTACTCGGGCTCCACTGCTGCTGGCGGGATCGATGTACATGACGCTCGCTTTGCGGCTGGATGGTGCAGGTGAAGGGCGCCGTCTGTTACTGTCGTGAAGTATGTCCAGATGGGCTCCATCGCACTTGGTGCACCTTTTCCTTAAGCGGCATTCGGCTGCCATGTGTGAGCGCGCACAGCGAAAACAGCGCTTGTTGGACTTTATCCATTGACCTGCTTCCTCCGCGTTCAGCTTGGGGAAGGAGTCACATTGCGCTAGCCAGTGTTCTTTCTCACAGTAGGGGCACACTATCTTCCACTTCTCCGTTCTGGAGGGGGTACTGTGGCTCCTGCTGCTCGGTACTGACTCCGATTGGTGCATCACAGTCACCGATCTTCTTCCATCATTTAGTCGTCTGGTTCCTTCTCTGGAGCCAGGGGTGCTCCGTCCGAATGTATCTAGCCGTAGGCTGCTGACTTCTCTCGCCAGGAAGTCTGCTAGATCGAGGAGGTTCGGTTCGGGGCCATTCGGGTCTCTGTGGTCCCTCTGCCGCCTAAAGCGCTCCTGACGAATGGGCGGCAGCTTCTCCAGAATCCTTTCCACATTTGAGTTGGCGTAAAGTTCATACTTCCCCTTCTCTCTTTGCGCTCCCAACATCCCTACCAGGGACTGCACTCTGATGGACAGGTCGTCCAGTGCTCGATTGTCTATTGCTGGGGGTAAGCGGTCGATGTGTCGGATCTCCTGGATCACGTAATCCCATATGCGCCCATACCTCTGGTCCAATGCTACCAGCGCTGCTGTGTATGGGGTGGTGGAAGTCGCGTAGGCGAGCGCTATATTATGCGCGCGGGGTACCTTTAAGTGCTGCAGTAGGATGGCGTATTTGTGGCGTTCATCCAATACATCCACCAACATGGTCTCCAGACACATGCGGAGTTCTGTATACTGGGCCCGGTTCTCTTGGGTGAAGTCGGGTACCATAGGCGTGCCAATGTATGACGCTGACTGTGGATACATCGGCGAGCGTTGGGGGAGAGGCCTCCTAGGCGAGTCTCCTCCCGCTCCTTGGTATGGGCTGGTACCGGCAGTGTACCATGGCCCGCTTGTCCAGGTGCTGTTCCTCGGTGCGGGTCGTGCGTCGTGCTCACCCGTGTATAGAGTCGGGGGTCTGTAGCGCAGCTCCGCGGGAGTATAGCCTGGGCTGTACCGGACCTCCTGGTCCGGTAGAGTACTGTGCTGTCTTCGGGCGTGGTTCTCCTCCTCTTCCTCTTCGTCTTCAGTTAGGTCATCCAGTGCTTGTAGTCTCTGGTTTAGCTTCTCCACAGGATATGCTGCTCCTTCCCGGTTGCTAGGTCTCGCTTGGACCGGTGGGGGGAGGTGGTCTGTGGGGGGTATAGACCTCGTCTGTTGGTCAAGTTCAGGGTTGTTTACTCGGCTAGGGGATGCCGCCCTGGAGGTGTGTCTAGACGAGTTCCTGGAGCCTCTGGCGGAGGGAGAGGGTGTTGTCCGTCTGATCAGCTGTTCTATTAGTTGCGACTGCTGTCTGTCGCGCGCTGCGTCCCGTTGAGCACCGGCTCGTTCTCGAGCCACATTCTCTTCCATCTGAATGCGTCTTATTTCTAAACGTATCTGCTCGTGTTCGCTTCGCTGCTGGATCTGCAGTCGATCGCGTTCACCCTGGAGTCTATCGCGTTCAGTAGAGGCTTTCAGGCTGACGAGGAATGCCTGCTGTAGTGTCCTCTCTGCCTCGCTGGGAGAAGGCGGTTGTATAGGGGAGCCTTCCCTCGGGGTACTCCTTGCGGAGCCTTGGAGTTCTATCTCCACGGTGCTCTCCCCGTCTTCTTCCGTGCCGAGTTCTCTCTCGGTAGCGTTGTATTCCTCCCGGGACTCATCGGGGACTACTTCTTCAGTACTGGCGGGGTGTGAAGTCATGTCTGGTTCCCACTGGTCCCCACCGTGAACTTGGTCAGTTACATTAGAGCCCGTAGGGGCCTCTATGGTCGGGGTAGTCTGGGCGTTGGGGTTAGACATACTTTTACTTTCTAGTTTTACCGCGTTTACTGTTAGTAGAAGACTAGGTTGTTGACTGACAGCGTAAGCCTCTAAGTACTGAGGGAGCCGTCGTTCGCGCTGCGGGCGTTGGTTAGGAGGATCGTTTCGTGGAGTGTTCATCATAGGCCATTTCAATATTAATAACACTATATTAATATTACACTAATTACCCTCCGGCTCGAAGGACCAATTGTAACTGAGGGGTACAATTCCCTGACTGTATTACTAGATATGATACTTACTACCACTACCTTTGTACTTAATATTCGGCCACCCAGTACACGGCATAAATATATTATCATGAACACTCTCACGTAGATGAAACGGATCCAACACAAATGTACGAATTAGAAACAGGTCTTTATTTCCTACACAGCGATGGTGTGTAGAATAAGCACTTAATCACTTAATTACATTTATGAATTGAAATAGTATGCACTTTTATGGCAAGGAGTATTCGTCGGTATATCAATAGAAAATGTCCAATCTCTGAAGGCGCGGGTGGTAAATATACGACCTGGAATAGTTAAGGAATAACAGCAATGATACTTTAATGATTATAGGCTGGATACACTAGAGGGGGTTAATCCGGTCGCTTGTAAGCCGACAGGAGTAGGAGGGGGGGGGGGGGTAGAATCCAGCTGCCTCGTCCGGCCAAGGGTATCCCAGGTGAACCCACTGTAGTGCCGTTCAATGCGCCGGCGATCCTTGGACCACAGATGAAAGCAGGTGGACTCTTTGTGGGCCGGCTCTCTCCGGTCCACGGGGGAGAGACGTGAAGAGACCTCGTCTTGCAGAGCGTCTCCTCACCTTGCGTCCTCTCCAGGGGGGGGGGTTCCAACACACGGCAGTGTCGGGGGTCTTTATCCATGGAATAATCAAAGTATCCAAAGCATAATCCGTGCCTGGGAAGGCGGGCTGTCGTCGGTAGAATAATCCGGTATACAGGTCCACTCGCTCGTCGGCTCTGGGGCTCCTCGGGTGCAGCTTCACATAGGGTCAACCACCCTGGGTAAGCAGCCAGTTCTCTGCCCGAAACGATGGGGTACTGACTACGGTAGTATTCTCACCGCACGAAGCACTATATATTAACAGACTATTATTAGCTTAATAGACTACGTCCAACTCGACGATATAGTGCCAAATATGACTATTCAAATATTAATATACACGATGTCTCAATACCGATGGTAGGCCGAACTTGGCCTTACTCCCACACGTGGCGTCGCGGGGAGGCTTTACGTCTGTGACTCTATTGGAGGGTAAGAAACTGGACTGAAAAGAAAGTCCTACTTTAGTAGCGCAGTATATATACGCACTATGAACAAATAGTCCCATTAGTGGTGCGGTAGCCAAATTCCTACGCGGAACTAGGACTTGTTCGTACATGTCGAGCGGTACGTTTGAACTGGGTCTGAGGGGTATGGCAGCCTGGCACCAAGGTCTCGACCAATAGTAGAATGGAGACTATTATGGGATGTTCAGTAGGCTAGAATGGATATTCAATGCATATTGTACAAGGAATATACAAGGGATATCAGGGAATATTAGAGAATATACAAATACAATTAAATATATATATATAAATAAATATATATATTCGGTTTAATCTGGCCCTTCACAACAGCTATAATACAGAACACACGATGGGTCTGCAAACATTGCTAAAATGGTCAATAACGCTGGCGCCAGGCGGTACAGATGGGGAAAGTGGGTGGCGCTCAAAGAGTTAACTACAAACTTAACGTAGGACCAATTGCAGACAACTATTACCCGGTCCTCCCGCTACTTCCTGGTCACGTTAGTTTGTGGCGTTTGTTTGTGCTTTCATGGTAGGCCAATGTTTGTTTAACTATGCTTGGTTATGTAATTGCTTGTGATTCAAATTATTTAGACATATGCCATGTTTGCTGTGTCTTTTGTAGAAGCGTGTTCATACACAGGTAAAATAAACAAAGGTACAGTAGGCTTATATTGAACATAGAACATACATTGGCCCATATCAAACTACGATGGCTGGCGCATTTTATGAATGAAACGAAATGACAAAATGTATGATCGGTTGCTTGATAGTAATGTACCTGCTCAATATGTTAGGTAACCAAGCGTTTGCCAATCATCTGGGCCTCCTGTTCAAAGGGTATGTGACTTGTTTCATGTTAAATGTTTTACAAAGTAAACAAATTAACTCACTACACTGCATTTAATTGTATTGGCCACTGCATTTAATATACAGTAACTGACTTTGACTCTGACAAAATGTTACAGCAATATAAGGAAATTTGATGTTTCCTTACAGATATTGCACCTTTTGTACATTGCTGTTCAGCCTTTTTTTTATTGTTTTATTTCTATTGCTATTTGTTTGTTTTTATAGTGCAACACACTATAATTTGTTTTGCTAACCAGCTGGGCTCTGTGGCCCACGTTCATGTGAGCTGGTTAGTCAAAGTATTTCTTTCTTTTTGTGTACTTGCCCCCGGCCATCCAATACTTGGCACCAAACTAGGCCCCTTGACTAAGGCAGTAATATACTGGTTTTGTGTATGTATATACAATTTATAGCCCTTGATTTGGCCCGTTTGCTGTGATTTTCTTAATGCCTGTTGTAAGATAATCGGGTCCTCAGCCAGTAATCACCTCATCACCTGTGGCTCTGTGAAGTTTCTGCGTTGTGTTTATCTCTTTCTCATCGTACTAGCTGATACACCATATCTTCCCCCGTTGATACATTCGTCTCAAAAGAATTAACAACACACTGGAAACAGGATACCTCTCCTGGATGTTGACGTTTATTTCCATAAACATACTCTGTACAAGATGGAAACTGTTCTGAAAAGTCTTTGACTGCTATTGAATTCATTATTCTAATGACCTCTCTCTCTCTATCAGCCCGGTGGTTGGGAGGCCCCTCCCACCACCATCTAGCTAGTGCTCTGTCTCTCTGTCCACGTCTATACGTCTCAGCTTCGTTTCTTAGTCTGACTAAACCCGGAAGAGCTCTCACAGCTATCACATCTTTCCCCTAGCAACCGTGGCCATCCCCGTAGCCACGCCCCTTCTCTCGTTACTAAGTGACACGACGCCATGGCAACGGCGCTCTTCTCACCTCTGACACACTTTAACGCCCTTTTCTCTATCTCTTCCCCATAGCAGCGGCTTCTCTGTTGATATTAACTCCCCTCCCAACTGACCAGCTATCTTTGTTGATGCAGCCTCTGTGAGGCTGGCTGCTACTCCCCCACTGTGCACTCTGTCTGGAGAGTCGAACCCACACTACATGGAAGCTGTCTCGGTGTTAATCATACAGCCTGAGTGTCAGAGTAGATGTCTGCTGTCATTGACAGATATTCACATTATATACACATTGAAAAAAACAGTGCCATTCTTTCACTATTGTGAATGGCTCTTAGCCCTTAAATTATTATAAATGCAGTAAGTCTACCTCCCTCTGAGCTATCCCACGTATGCCTCCCTCCAGGGCCGACTGGGAGAAATGCGAGGCCTTGTGCAAGATTTAAACGCGAGGCCCCCCCCCCCCCAAAGGTAAAAAAAAATATATATATATATTTTTTTTTCATACAGTCAACATATTCTTAAATAATAGCGCTGCCCGAGGCTGGGCATGATACAGTCAACATATAGCAAGAGAGAGAGCGAGAGAGAGCTCCCGTTCTACAGTCAATATACAGTGTACAGAGAGAGAGAGAGAGAGAGAGAGAGAGAGACACATTGGAAATAAATTGAAATGCTATTTGGCCCTAAACAGAGAGTACACAGTGGCAGAATACCTGAGCACTGTGACTGAAGATCCTTGACTAGGTACAGACTCAGCGAGCACAGCCTAGCCATCGAGAAAGGCCGCCATAGGCAGACTGTGTGTGTTAGAAAGAGAGAGAGAGAGCATGTGTTTGTCGTGTGTGTGTGTTAGAGAGAGAGCATGTATGAGAGAGATAAGCAAAGATGAGCCCCTAAAAGGATATTCAACTTTTAATGGAAGAACAAAACAGAAGGAAAAGATAACTTCACAAAGGCAACATGAATATACATAGATCCAAAAGGACAAAGATCAACACTTAAATCCAAAGAGAAGAGGGTCTATACCAGAGAAAACAGCTAAACAGCATTCAGCTAAATAGGCTAGCCAGGTACTGACACCAGGCCACACACAGCTTTGGCCAACGGCCCAACGCTACCCAAGCTACACAAACGACCAAGACAATTCACACACAGCACATGTCGTATCTCCAAATGTTGTGAAGTAACATATGTTTTGCCTGGAAAAAAACATCGTTATTAACAAAACATTCGGGAGGGGAAGGAAGGAAGAGTGGGGTAATGTCATGACATCTTACCTGCATGAGGAACGCAGGGCAAAAGGCCGCAACACAGGTCTCCACGTTGACGAAAGGCCTCTCACTGGCGGGACAAAAAGAAGCTATGGCCGGAGCCTTGTCATGGTGCAGGCCCGACTACATCTTCTGTCAAAGATGATGTCGTAGTCAGAGTGCCAGAACCCCCTGCTATTCTCACGGCTAATGTCAATGGTCATAGCACAAGCTAACAGCTAACTCTAGGCTAACTGATAGCATCAAACTAACGTTCCCAGCCGAGCGCAGCCGGCAGCTAACGTCGTAGCTAAACAGCTAACTGGCTAACAGTTAGCTCAACCCGGCTATCGCTAACCATTAGCTAATGCAGAAGCAAGCTATGCGGCTACCACTGAAAAACTGTACAACATGAGAAAAGCAATACAGGTGCTGACACCAGGCCACACACCGTTAGCTACTAGTACTACAACAGCTAGTCGGCCAGTTTGGCTCCAGAGAGAGAGAGAGAGAGAGAGAGAGATATCCACGGCGGGAATAGAATAGAGTGCATTAAAAACTCACCAAACGTCCAAGAGGATGGAGACAACCGCGTGGAGTTGACGAAGTTCATCTGCCGAACGACCATCTTCTTCATCTTGGCATAACAATGCTGCACGCGCTGTCTCTAGGTTAGCTAACGCTAGTTAGCCTTTAGCTAAGCTAGCTACTAGCCGACATCATCATGGCTATATCCCGACTGAACCACACTTAATATTATAACGTAGCTAATGGCTAGCCTGACTGAACTGTCTAACATGCAACAACTTTCATCTTCAGTCCATCTGCCGAACGATGTCCTCTTCATCTTGGCTGGCATAACCTAGGCTCCAATGCTGCACGTGGGAAATAGTCAGACGCTAGCAGTGGCGGCTCTACCACTAGGGGCGCTCGGGCGCCGCCCCCCCTCAGGCCCTACCCTGGTTATATGAGAGAAGAAGAAAAATAAGTTTTTAGTTTTTAGTTTTATAGCCCTATAAATAATATAAACATGTTTAAAATTAATAATATTTACTCATTTTAAGTATGTTTGTGTTTCCAATGCACAATATAACGTTATTATATAATAAAAAAAAAATCGTTTTCTTGAACAGGAAGTGACTCACTTTTCTTTTTTTTTATTATTTTTTTGTATTTCTCGGCCCGGGCTAGACGCGATAGCGCTCTGAGTGCGCGTCACGGTTTGATCGCTGTATCCGTCACAGCCAATCAGTGCGTAACGCGTTGTGCGTTGAAATATGACTATTATGTTGGAATCCGGGCGCGATTTGAAGCGGTCTAGCCAGTAGCGTCAAGAATTTCTGTAGCCGCATTTCGCGGAGACGCTCTCTGATTGGCCGACGCCAGTATTTTTTTCCGTAGCAGAATTTCACAGAGACGATCTCTGATTGGCCGAATCCAATTTCTAATGTTCCAATTCTAGCTTATTCCTAGGTTGGTCCGTTGGTGGTAGAGATAGTTGTGTTGTTGTGAGATGCATGCAGCTGTTTGTCTTAGAGCGTGCCGTGACTGCAAGTTCTTTAGACTGTTAAGCTTAGGCACTCTTTCAAAGTTGGTTAAGGTTAGAGTTTGTCTTAGAGCATGGCGATAGAACGCCAGGTAGTTTGCAGTCTGTTCGACGCGGAAATGGACAAAGGAATGAAGTACTTGTGTTGTGTGGTGCTAACTGCTAACAAGCTAACACTTGGCTAACAAGCTATATGGCGGATGCAGTCTGGACACAGTGGACAGTGGTCTGGAATACATCAACAGTGGATTATACACTTTATCAAGGCAAGCCCTCCTGCCCTGGACGTGTCAACTAAACAGTGAGTCTCTCTCTCTCTCGCTCTCTCTCTCTCTCTCTCTCTCTCTCTCTAGCTCTCTCTCTCGCTCTCTCTCTCTCTCTCTCGCTCTCTCTCTCTCTCTCTCTCTCTCTAATTTCGCCGCGTGTGGGGCATAACCACTCAGACAATGAATGGTAACTTGTTTAAAATGAAGAGACATACAAATGTGTTTATTATTGAATGGATCTGACATCATCTGAGAGAGAGAGAGAGAGAGCGAGAGAGCGAGAGAGAGAGAGAGAGAGAGAGAGAGAGAGAGAGAGAGCTGTGCGTGTTTGTGTTGGGCTATTGGAAACGTGGTTGCATTTGACTGACTGATCATATATTGATCGATGGCAATGGTGATAATATTCGCCAATGCGTGCCTTGTACATGTTTGCAAAATGTTTGGTATAGCGCCCCTAGTGGCGAAGCATCCACGAGCCGCTACTGGACGCTAGTGATGGGTCGGTCATGAGCGACTCGTTCATAAGAGCCGATTCATTGCCGTGAGCGTGAGTCGAATCGCTCACGTCTGGCAATGAATCGGTTCACGCCCGCCCCCCCCCCCCGGCACGCACACAGACACACACAATGAACTCAACAGACGCTACCTTACCTGGTGTGTAACCCCTCCCCTCATTGAAACCAATTCTGCTGCCTGCAGAGCCTCAGAGCCAGGAACGTGTCTAATGTGAAATATATAAGCATATAAGCAAAACTAGATTTTAGGTATGTGATGAAAAAGGGCCTCGCGGGAAGGGGGGCCTCGCAAAAAAATTTAATTTTTTTTAAAAAAAAATTAAAAAAATAATAAATAAAACATATTTTTTTTTTATTTTTTTTTTATTTTTTGCGATGCCCCCCTTCCCGCGAGGCCCTGTGCGACCGCACTGCTCGCACACCCCCTGAGGCGGCCCTGACTCCCTCTAGTGGCCCTTTCAGCCCTGCCCAGTATGGGAGAGCCAGTGAAGCTGGTTGGCCTTATTGTTTTTATACAGTTATTTTATGGATGCACTGTTCTAACTTTTATATGTTTACATGTTTGTTAATTTACCTCTGTGGAAATTAACTGAACAAAGTACATGTACATGAAGTAGCAGGTGCATTAGCGCCTCCTAGTGGTCACATTATGAAGCAATCCTTCTTGTTATTACATCGCCAGAATGAGTGCTCTACAGTCCACTATATGGACACAGACACGCAGGCAGTCATGCACACATGCCGATCTAAAATCACTGCCACCAATGTCCTCTCTCTCTTACACAAATCTACACACTCACAGACACAACTATCCATTACTGATGCTTGGAGCTACTACCCACTGTAGCAAATAGCAGCCCTAGCAGCCCTGTTTATGAATGGCTGATGACATGGACCAAGATGGTGTGACTGGCCGCTCACACCACAAAGCAACAGGATATCATATCCAATGGAAGTCAGTGACATGAGGCAACACACGTCCACACGGCACACACACAGTGGCCTGTGAAATATGCTACAGATCCTGGCGTGACGGGTGAGCACAGCTTCAAATTGAAGTTAAGCTGAGTTAAACTTTTTGCTCATGCTCTAATGACACTGTGAACCATCAATGAATGACAACAGAGTTGGAGCTCCTGGCATGTAAGCTACAGGGGTGCTGTGGTAAGCATGTTCTACTGGTATACCTTACTGGTTTATCCACGAAGGACCACATGAAAAAGCATGTTCTACTGGTATACCTTACTGGTTCATCCATAAAGGACCACATGAAAAAGCATGTTCTACTGGTATACCTTACTGGTTTATCCATGAAAGACCACATGAAAAAGCATGTTCTACTGGTATACCTTACTGGTTCATCCATGAAGGACCACATGAAAAAGCATGTTCTACTGGTATACCTTACTGGTTTATCCATGAAGGACCTCTGATCTCTGACAACGACGAGAAGGCCTACCGGGCGGAGGGTGATGCACTGGAATGCTGATGTCAGGACAACAGCCTGCTCCTGAACATTGGTAAAACCAAGGAACTGATCGTGGATTTTTAGGAGAACACAGCAGGGGACACACACACCACTGAGGATAAACGGGGCTACCGTGGACAGGGTGAGCAGCTTCAAGTACCTGGGGGTCCATATCTCAGAAGACCTGACATGGACAACACACATAGACTCAAGTCGTAAAGAAGGCGAAGCAGCGCCTCTACCACCTGAGACAGTTAAGGAAGTTCAGAGTATCGAGGAAGATACTCCAGTCCTTCTACTCCGGAGCTGTAGAGAGCATCTTGACTGGAAACATCACTGCCTGGTATGGAAACAGCAAGGCACAGGACAAGAAGGCCCTACAGAGAGTGGTGCGCTCAGCTGAGCGTACTACAGGTATTGCACTACCACCCCTGCAGGTCTTATATAACAAGAGGTGCAAATCCAGAGCGTGCAGAATAATGAAAGACCCTCACCACCCCAACAACAGCCTGTTCAAGCTGCTGCGAACACCAGCAACTAGGACAGAGAGACTTCGGCTCAGCTTGTTCCCCCAGGCCATCAGAGTCTTGAACACTGAACTCTCCACACACAAGCACACATGAGCACACATATAACACACACACTGTATACGATCACACACTAACAGTCACTTTAGCATGAACACGCACACACATGCTGCACACACTCACACTCAACGGTCACTTTACACAATGAAAAGGTCACTTTAAAAAATAAAAAAAGAACGGGAGTGGTTCTTGTATAGTAAATAGATGGATATAGCAAGCTAGCATAAGGACACATAGTATAACTGTAGATTGTATAGTATAGCATTGTATAGTAGTGTACATAAGACCCAGTGCCTCATCCGTAGCTAACATTGTATTGCACTATCGCAGGACCTTAGCATGTCTTACCATGCTTTTTGTAAACTTTATGTACATTATACCTGTTATGTCTTATTCTTATTACTTGTATTATTGCACAATCGCTGCGGGCATGACCCCCCGCATTTCACTGTATGCTTGTATGCCGTGACAAATAAAACTCTTGACTTGACTTGATGTTCTACTGGTATACCTTACTGGTTTATCCATGAAGGACCACATGAAAAAGCATGTTCTACTGGTATACCTTACTGGTTTATCCACAAAGGACCACATGAAAATGCCTATTTTCTTTCATTACACAATGTAAAAAAGAGGCATTTTCATAAAATGTATAAGTTGAGTTATTTGTAAGCTATATGAATTTTAACATGACCCCCCCACCCCCTTCACACACACACACACACACACACACACACATGGTTGGTAAACTAGTCCGTTTGGAAGTCCAGGGCATTGGATAAATAGGTTCCCAGTTCAATAACGTTTACCAGCCTTACACAAGACAGGTAATCCATTCAAATTAAGCCAATGGACCCCATTTCCAAGAGGTTAAAGCCTAAGTTATTAACACAGTGCTCTGTTATTATTCCTCTAGCCCTGCATCGACTCATCCATGCTCTGCTAATACGAATAATGATAAGATGTCTAGAGAAAGGTGCGTAAAGTCCATGCCTGGCAATTATTTTGGCATTCATTTCTTCCAGGACACTGTGCTTGTTGTGATTTATAGTAGCTGACAGCCCATAATTAAACAAACTCTGGTAATCCATTGGCTTTTTCCCCATAGTGGAGAGAAGTCTTTATTTTCTAGATATATTTTTTTCTATACAACTCCTACGGGTTGGATTGCCTACAACATGCAAGCAAATGAGATGTTGTACATCAGTGGTCACCAACCTTTTTAAGCCCAAGATCACTTTTTTTTTTTGGTGAAGGCAAGATCTACCTATTGAATCGTTGAGAGAAAAAGACAGCCAAGATTGTACTTTAAACTAAATTACTTTTATTTGCCTGTATTCTAATTACATGCAATGCTTTGGTCCAACATTAAAACGTCAAAGTAGAACTATTATGTACTTTCTCAGTCAGTGCTAAGTGCAGTCATCTTATGCAGCATCACTTTTCACATCAAAACAAAAGTAGAACTGTAATGTGGACTTTCTCATATTATTAACATTGACAAACATATTTACAATTAGCATTTTATAAAGTAGAACTGTAATGTGTACTTTCTCAGTCAGTGCTACAGTAAGTGCAGCATTACTTTTCACATCAAAACAAAAGTAGAACTGTAATGTGTACTTTCTCAGTCAGTGCTAAGTGCAGTCAGTGCTAAGTGCAGCATCATTTTCACATCAAAACAAAAGTAGAAATGTATGTGTACTTTCTCAGTCAGTGCTAAGTGCAGCATCACTTTTCACATCAAAACAAAGGTAGAACTGTAATGTGGACTCTCAGGGTAAGATCTAAAAAAAAAAAAAAAAAAAAAAAATCATGGAAAGATCTACAGGGACAGTCTCAAAGATCGACCAGTCGATCAAGATCGACGGGTTGGTGACCACTGTTGTACATGAAACAATGTTCAAGCATGAACTGATGTATCCCACACATGCTCCCCATGTCACATCCTCCTCTCTCCTCTTTTCCTGTTACCATTTTTATAGTGGGTGGCAGACCATCATTATACAAAATCTGATAAGCCATGGTATTTTTTCCCCAACATTTTTTATAAATCTTTTTATGGAAGGGAGTATGCAAGGCATGTTGCAACTGATACAACATACACACAAATGAGATGTCGTACATGAAAACAATATTTCCAAACTATATACATCGCGTCAGGAAGGAAGGCTGTTTTTCTCTTGTGGCTATCGACATCTCTACCTAATATTTATACTTTATTCTTGGATTTTGGATATTGGATTGTTGCATGGTTGATATATTGGTTTTTACTCCAGCCTGCTGTATCGTTGTTACTTGTTGGAGATGCCGTCTCCTGTCTTCTACCCCTCCTGTGCTGGCTGCATTATCAGCAGCAAGAGAATAGTTTGAGAGGGGAATATTAAAGGTCCCCTATTGTTCACTATTTGGGACATTTTACACTATTCCTGTGAGTCTATAGAACACACCTGTAAAGTTTCTTTCAATAAAAATGCATTGTTTTGTATTTTTAATCAAGTACTTTGGTGCATCACTTTCTCCCCTTCCAAAATACAAGCAGTTTTTGGCTGGGGCCCGCCCATACTCGCAATGTGCTTTGATTGACAGTCACGCACCTGCACTGGCAGATAATAATAACAATAATAATAATAATAATAATAATAATAATAATAATAATAATAATAATAATAATAATAATAATAATAATAATAATAATAATAATAATAATAATAATAATAAAAACATTTATTTGTATAGCACCTTTCATAAAGAAACTGCAGCTCAAAGTGCTTCACAACAGAAAAAAGACAGGCATAACATGAGCACATAAAGTGCGGACATATAAAATCACAGTTTTTCACATTAGGATCTAACATCCCAACAGGTCACCTTGTTTATGGTTTGATTCACAGTCAAATGTTCCTTAATATGCACTGTCTCTGTATTTTAAACCAATAAATACAAAATACAAATTCAGTTTTAAATAGACAATAATAAAAAGAGTAAGAAAAAAATAGTGCAATAGTGCAGTGCAATAAAATAGTAGAATAAATAGATTAAAAAAAAATTACAGTGCAATAAAATAGTTCTGGATTACTGTTCAACAGTTCAAAGTCGTCTTTATCTTCTCTGTTTGGTATCCAAAGTTTAGAACTTGACAGTCTTCCCGCCTGTATACCCACTTTGACCCTTTGAACCTCCCACTCAGGGCAAATCTCCCTCTCAGGGCGCAGTTCCCTCTGAGGGTGCAGTTCTAGGCCTGGGTCCTACACAGTTTTAAAGCCTGACAGTCTCTTGTTTGATACCCACACAGTTTAATACCTGACAGTTTTAATAAAAAGTAATAGACAGAGTAAAATAATGCAGTGCAATAATAGTAGAATAGAATAGATCGTAAAATTATGCAATAGAATGGACATAGTAAAATAGTGCTACAGTACAATCAACAGCGGAGTGTATTAGAAGGCTATGGTGAAGAGGTAAGTTTTTAGCTTATTTTTGAAAATATTAAGAGATCTAGCTTCCCTAATGTTCATAGGTAGTGTGTTCCATAATTTTGGTGCATAGTTTGCAAAGGCTGCATCCCCGATTTTCCTTAGACTGTGGCTTGGAACCTTCAATAGACCAGTAGTAGATGATCGCAATGTTCTAGGAGGCACATAGTTGACTAGAGAATTTGCAATGTAGCTTGGTCCTGTTCCATTTAGTGCTTTGTATATAAGGAGGAGGACCTTGAAATCAATTCTAAATCTTACCGGAAGCCAGTGTAGGGTTAGCTAATACTGGACTGATGTGGTCTCCCCTCTTGGTTCTATAGTTAGTAGCCTAGCTGCCGAGTTTTGAATGAGTTGGAGTCGTAGGATGGAGGAACCTTTTCAAAGCGTATGTGTGTGTGCGTGTATGTGCGTGAAAAAACAATTAGACTATTTAATAGGCTAAACACAGTGCGCAAAATATAGGCTATGCGGTGCGTAAAAGGCAACTTTGGCTATAGCCTTCTAAAACTATTGAATAGGCTAAACTTCATTTTGGCTTCTTGGATTCACGTTTCTTTGGTTTGGTTCCGAGAAACATTTGAAACATTTGTTAGGCTATTTGAATACACCGTTAGCCCTAAATGGTGGATTCAAATAGCCTAACAATTACAAATATGTGGGTGTGTCTCGGAGCATTGGCTTGCAGTTGCGTTGTTGCAGACTAGGGAGATGTGAATTAAAGAAGTTAAAACAGGCTGAAAAAACTATTATCTTATTTAAAGTCCGTGACTTGCTTCGAAAAAGTAGGAGTTCGGGGGACGAGAAAGACAAGTTCCCTTGGTATGATGACCTGGCTGGACGTTATACTAGGCACAAGACCCACATCCAGCCCGAAACATATCGTTGAGTCTTTTGAAGATGAGACCCATCAGATGGCATCACCAGCACCGCCACCGACTGAAAATTGTGACGCCTCCGCTGATCTGGAGTCTGTATTTCTGTGTGTCTAGTACAGTGTTTCTCTCTTCACTTTATGCCAGAGCTCTTTAGCCCTGGAAAACTCCAACATTTTGGGAAATTAGCTTATTTAACATCTTCCCTGGAGTTAGACAAGAAGATACATACCTTTTTTGTCTGTGCGTGTGTCGTATATTTTGATAAATATAGCTCCTACACATGTTGTGATATGTCCCTAGGAAGAAAGGTTTAAGTACAGAGGGTCAGAGACAGCTGTCCTCTGCAAGTCATAAAAGATCACTAGAGAGTAAAACCCTCAAAGCTACATCCTGCCTAGAACCTGTGTTTGCAAGATAAGAGAAAAAGAAGTTTGTTTCTAGGTTAAGGAACTCAGTAATAATCATTAAGTCATGTGCAAAATGAATGAATCATGTGTCTTTTAGAAACAGTCAAAGGGTAGCTAACCGGAGCTAACACAGAACCGGACGGTCACTAAACAAATATAATTACTTCCTTTCTGGGGGTTTTCAAAATAAAAGAGCGAAGTTTTCTTTTGGTAAGAATATAGGACAGGCACATATAAGCACTATGCTTCAGTCTGTACCTTTTTCAGTCACTGTAAATAATAAAATATTGATAAATGATGATGTATATTGTACTATGTGTGTGATGATGACTGAAAAAAATAAACTACTACTACTACTACTACTACTACTATAGACGTCGCTCTTTTATTTTGAAAACCCCCAGAAAGGAAGTCATTATATCTCCTTTAGTGACCGTCCGGTTCTGTGTTAGCTCCGGTTAGCTACGTGCAGTAGTTAGTATTATATTATCAATACCAGCCATTGGATTACTGTTTTCTAAATTGGGGAGGCTTTTAATCGTCAAGGTAAGAGGATTTTAAGTCATGGTATCCATAAACTTCAATCGGTTCAGATCCTTTGAATGAATGAGAATGTCCACAAACACGGCTTCACGTAGAAATCACTGACTGCGCGCAGAGACGAGTGCTTAGGCAAAAAATTGTTCAGAGTATATTTGCTTAGAAAACGTAATTGTCTAATTCAATAATTTTTTATTTCTCCACATGGTAAATACACAGGTCACAACATGTTTACATGAACGTTTTGGAGTTGTATTTGGAGTGTATTTGGTGACTGTAGGACACTGTAAGGGAACGTCAGGCTATTGCACCCCCCCACTTCCAGTGATGAAGCTAAGCTACGCTAACGGAGCGACTGTTCCCAAAGCTAAATGCACGCACAGAGACAAAAAAGGTATGTATCTTCTTGTCTAACTCCAGGGAAGATGTTAAATAAGCTAATTTCCCAAAATGTTGGAGTTTTCCTTTAACCCAGGCAAACTTGTAGTCCAGAGGGCTCGCAGTCACACGCGCGCACACATGTTAGGGCTCGCAGTCACGCACACACATTTCCACTCTCTATTGTGTCCAATAGACGAGCGCCCTTTTCGACCGCGTGACATTGTTCAGAAAGTTTGGTGCACTTGACAAATTGCAATGTGAATGCAGACCGAACCAAATGAAGAATGCAACAACTTCACCCCCCGAATCGCACAGAGTCTGCCAAAACTATATGTGAAAGCGCCGTAAGATTCTGGGATGCTCGACCCCCATGCAGGCTAATACATGGTCCAAGGTACCGATTGTGTTATGGTTTGACACCGACCCCAAACACAACGACACAAGAGAGTAGGATTCAGAGTTGCCAAATACGAGGGCTTGTTTATTTGGTACTAAGAATAAGAGAAACAGGGAAAGCAGGTCAAACAAGACAGGTACAATGATCAAGGGGCAAAGTTCTGCTGCTCTGCAGCTTCTCCCGTGAGGGTAGTCTTGGGAAGCAGGTGTTGACTTCTGAACCGCTCTGCAGAATTCTCTCGGTGGATTCTCAGATGTTGTTGCGAGACCGAGAGAGGGAGAGAGGGAACGAGTCAGTGACAGAGCAGTCTTAAACGAGCAGGAGAACAGGGTGTACAATTCTTCGTGTTAACAACACAGTGAGCACAGTTCCAAACACAGCCCAAGTGAAACTCTTCGTGTTAACAACACAGTGAGCTAAATCCAAACACAGTCCCAGTGAATATCTTCATGTAAACACACAGTGAATATCTTCATGTAAACACACAGTGAATATCTTCATGTAAACACACAGTCCAATTGTGAATAATATCTTCAGTGTGAGCAAGCACACAGAGGGAGATGGAAGATCCCAAAAATATTATTCCATAAGGAATAAGCAAAAATAGATAATGGCTGGGTGAGTGACTGTTTGACAAAAAGGTGGTAGTCTTCAGTGTAAAAGTTACACACGAAAAACGGAATAGGTCAAGACAGTCAAATAGATAACTCACCCAGACGAGATGCGTAAATGGAACTGGAACAACAGTGGAGGCGAGCGCGCGCCACGGGAGCAGGTATCCAAGCAAAGGCTTCTAGGAATTCCTGGAGAACAGCACAGAGAAAAAGGCAGCAGCAGCAGCAACGGGGAAAAACACCAGAGACAAATCAAGACGATCCAACAACTTAGGGTGGGGAAAAACGGGGTATAAATAATGAGGGATCGATTGATTGAAAAGCGTGGGGAAGTGAGAGAACCAATCAGCGACGTCTCTGATGACGTCAACGGGGAGAAAGCAGTGACAGCTGGGGAATGTGATTGAAAAGCGTGGGGAAGTGAGAGAACCAATCAGCGACGTCTCTGATGACGTCAACGGGGAGAAACGTGTGAACGAGGGGATAGAACCAATTGACAGAAAATGAATGAAAACAAAGCGAGGGTGGTTAAAGGAACAGAACGAGTGAGAGAGCAAGGACAGAAACCTCACAGATTGGCAGAAGAAAGAAGAACAAGATCAGGCGTGGATTGTTGAAGCCGTTTTCTTATCAATTTTGGACTATGGTGATGTGATTTGAAGGCGTCAACTCACCGCTGGACTCATCATCAATCATTCTGCCCTCAGATGTATTACTGGTGACAGATATGATACCCACCATTGTATCCTTGATGAAAATGTTGGATGGTTGGATGGTCTTCTCTGGTTGTAAAACATATTTGTTCTTTTTCTTTTAAAGCCCTTATTGGTAAACTTCCCCCTTACATCACATCACTGTTGGAATGGAATCTTGGAAACTGTTCTACACATTCAAATGACTGGTTGGTTCTTAGGGTTTGAGTTTGCTCTGAACTAGGAAAAACTGCTTTTTCCTTTGATGCTCCCAACACCTGGAATGCCCACCAACTGACTCTGAAGGTTCTTCCTTCTTTTGCTGCATTTAAAATGCGACTTTGAACTGTCGTAGCTGCTTTTTCATTGTCTATTCTTATTTATTGTGTCTATATATGAAAATCGCTGATAAACTGTGTCTTGTAAATGCCACTGTAAATGAGGGTAACCTCAGTGTCTTACAAGTTGAAATAAAGGTTTGAAATTAAATTAAACATATCTCCTACACATGCTCCCCTGGTTACATCTTTCTCCTCATTTCCCGAACAGATATACACTTGACACCCCACAAAGAAAGGAATGAAAAGAAGTCAATGCCAGGGGGCCAAGCGATACAAAAGCTCCCTGGTTGTCAGAATCAATATTGGCATGTATGACTAAGATGGAGGGTCTCCAAAGAAAACTGCTAGATTGAATATGGCGCTCGAAATGACAAGTGACAAGCGAGCCGCTGTCTGAGGCTGACAGACGAGCTAACGAGCAGAGACCTCCATGACAGATGCTCTCCAATGCGTCAAGGAAAGAGAGGAGGCAGGGGACCGAGACGACAGGACCCACAAGTAGATTAATTCTCTCCTAAATAACAAAGGATCGGCCCTTTTGTTATTGGAAACAACCGATCCTCCCCTCTGACACAACATTCTGAGAACAAAAATCATATCTGCTTAGGTGTAGTTCGTTCCACTGTCTGATTTCCATTTATAAAAATTTTCATTCACACTTTTTCATATATTTCTTCAGCAAATAGGGAGGCCACCCGGAACCCAGCACACACAAAAAACATGCATAAGCAATTTAGTCATTATGATTTAATATGAGGCAAATAAAACCACATTTTGCTCGTACTTCTCTAAGGCATGTTAACATTTTCTGAGCCTAACAACACTGTCTTCATATACAGTATTCGATTACAAAGAGGATGCATTACACATGTTTCATCATAATACTCTTCACCGTTACTACATGTTAATGTTGAATGTCTACTCTATCTATAACGGTGGCCTCTAATAATTCACTGGTTTTGACCAGGGGCTTTCTAAAATGAGGTCACACATGAAGCTTTTTGGTGGCAAACATGCCTTAGACATTTAGTCCAATGCTGGTGATATCTAACATAATAATAATGCAGTACTATAATCTTTCACCAGGACCAATGTCATTTAGGACTAAATTGGCATAAGTCATGATTGATCTCCCGATAATTTGAAAGCATGGTCATGAAGAACATGACACTCTGATGTCCACTAGTAATGAGCCCAGTAATTTGTGGAAGTTGGCGGAAGATGGGCTCGTCATTATAGAGACATCTAATGGAGTAGCGGCTACGAGTTTACAGAGGAGCTTAATTGTGCTGTGGAATTCAATATTCTGTCAAGAGTTCTACAGTGAAATGCAACATCATTGTTTTATGAGAAACCCAATCGTTAAATGGTTTGTTGGTGGTGTAAACAGTCTTGGGTGCCATTTCAAAAATTGAGAGGGTCATGGCATACGGCTAACATCATTATCATACTTCTCAAAGACTGGGTGAACAATATTGCCTCACATGAGGAAGTGAAGCCAAATATTCTACTGCTATTAGGAAGGTATGTGAGATTTACCTACTGCCAAGATATTAGAATTGTCTCCTGTTTAAATACTGGAGAGCTCAACATCGACATACTGTACTGATTGTGTGATTTGCCTATTATTGCAGAGTACTTTTATAACATTTTTAATTGTGCAAGATAACCTTTTTTGTATCATTAAGACTAGGGATGTCCGATATTATCGGCCTACCGATATTATCGGCCGATATCGGCATTAAAATGTGATATCGGAAAATATCTGTATCGGTTTTTAAAAAAAAAGAAAAAAAAGAAAATTACATTTCTATAACCTTTATTTACCCAGGAAGCAAGTAAGAACAAATTCTGATATTATTTATTGTCAAAAGTATGCATAATGTTGTGTTAATTCCACAACAAGAGATATGTAATGTTAATTACCTGAAATTATTCCGTTTTTTGGGGGCGGAAACCCTGCATATATCGGTATCGGTTGATATCGGTTGATATCGGTATCGGAAATTAAGAGTTGGACAATATCGGTATATCAGTATCGGTAAAAAAGCCAATATCGAGCATCCCTAATTAAGACCATACAAAACTGATCAGATACTGTTCACCAAATGAGCTTGATATATATAATTTGTGACACTTCTATTTGAAAACTGTGAAAATTGTAATTGCTTTCCTGGACTTCAAGACCCCAAACACACTTCATGTGACAATAAGTTACTCTCTCAACTGTGCTTTGAACAGTTAGAGCCTGTATGGGCATGCATATACAGTAGATTCATATAAGAGGTTCCAAAATCTCATAATTTGTTTAGGTGCTGCTTCGTATTACTGCAGATATTCATAGTTTTCCATTGCAGACGTCTGGGTCGTCAAACAACAGTTGGTTATAATAATAAAATAAAAACATATAATAAACATGTATATGTGTAACGGTTGTGATAACGTCACCTCAAACTTCGATGCCCCGAGTGGGAGTCGAACCCCGGTCTCCCACACCACAGGCAGCAACACAGACCGCTATACCAAGAGGTGAATCCACTACTTCGCAATGTGTCTATCTGTCTTTGAGGATATGAGAGTGAGTTTAACCCATAGCACTGCTACTCGTCCCCAGCCCTTCTTGACTGTGCTTCACGATACCATCCGTTACACTCACCCTCTCAAACTCACTCCACTATACCCAAGGCACTTCGATGCCCCGAGTGGGAGTCGAACCCTGCATCTTTTGAGGAGAGTGAGTTTAACCCATAGCACTTTTTTTGCTAAGCTTAGTGTAGCAACCTGAAAATATGGCTATTATTCAGATGTGCTGACTTGCCTTTTATCTCCCCTTTGTGCACAAAGACATGTTGACTAGTTTCCATTGATATTCTCACGAACAATGACGCGGGTGTCTCTTTCTTCTATCGGCTGGAATATGGATTATACACAGTATCTCTGGATCATATTCACTATCCTTTTCCCTGTGTGACTAGTAGGCGGTACCAGCAGGGGGCGGTGGCAGGCAGAGAGTGTACGGGAGAGAGGCAGGCAACGAGGAAGGTAGAACCACCTGGAGGTGGGAAGGACCGGAAGCTCTCTTCAGCTTGGGATGTAGCCGTGAACGGTCGCAGCCACTTCCGAAGACACTTCCCGCGGTCGAGGTTGACCCCCTCCAACTGGAACACTCTCATCGCCGCCAACGGGGTGGGGGGTCCCAGTGGTGGGGTGTCTCTACGCCGAGGTGAAGTGCCTAGATATGACATTTACGGGAAAATGCATATTCATACTAAAAGACGATTCCGGCCGAGTGGCCCCAGGAGACGCCGTCCAGGGACTTCTGGGCATGAACGTGCTCGGCGGGGTAGACGGCCTGTTCAAGGGGATCAAGGGGATGCGGCCGGCGAGCCGAAGACGTGTCGACGCTAGAAGCATCGCCATCCACCGTGTGGTCGCCGCCATGGCCCAAGAAGCCCGAGAGTGTACCGCCCCGGGAAGGCTGGGATACATCAAGGTGGCCGGCAGAGAGTCAGTGGTCATCCCCCCGCACAGCGAAGTGAACGTCTCAGGCTGCTGTGAGATGGCAGCGGGGATGCGGCGTCCCGTGATGCTAGAGAACACGCCGAGTGCCAACCTGCCCCCCGGACTGCTGGTGGCGAACGTGGTGGCATACGCCCGACAGGGAAGAGTGCCTGTGCGGGTGTTGAACCCGACCAACGTCGAGATGGTGCTCCGACCCCGGTCCAGGCTGGCGGAGCTCCACTGCCCCTGTCAGGTACGGCCTAAGGCGAGGGTGACCGTGGAGGAAGTAGACGGAGGCGTCCGAGTGACGGCGATTGAGACTCGAGACAGCCCGCCAGAGGTGGAGCCGGACGGGAAGACCCGAGGGCTCGCCGTGGCCGTACAGGCGAATCTGCAGGATCTCACACCGGCCCAAGTGAGCCGGCTAAATCAAGTGTTGGAGAAACACAAGGCGGTGTTCTCTGTAGACGACGGGGACTATGGTTACACAACCACGGTCACTCACTACGTCCCCACCGGTGACGCACATCCGGTCAAGCAACGACACCGCTGAATACCGCCCCACGTGTTCCAAGAAGTAAAGCGGCACGTACAAGACCTGGTGGACCAGGGTGTCCTGGTAGAGAGCTGCAGTCCGTGGGCGTCACCAGCCGTGATCGTCATAAAGAAGGATGGCTCCGTGCGGTTCTGCTGCGACTACCGCCGCCTAAATAACGTGACGCACCGGGATGCGTACCCCCTACCTCGCATCGAGGAGTCCCTAGACGCCTTGGGGCAGGCCAAGATCTTCTCCTCGCTCGATCTCACCGCCGGCTACTTCCAGGTGGCGGTGAAAGAAGAAGACCAAGAGAAGACGGCAGTCACGACGCCCTTCGGCCTCTACCAGTGGACCCGTATGCCCTTTGGGCTGTGTAACGCACCAGCGACATTCCAGCGGTTGATGACCGCCGTCCTACTCGTCTATCTAGACGACGTCTTGGTGTTCGCCAGTGACTTCGAGAGCCACTGTCAGAAGTTAGACCTGGTGTTTGGACGGCTTCGGGAGCATGGGCTCAAACTCAAGCCCCGGAAGTGCTTCCTTCTGAAGACCGAAGTCAAGTTCCTGGGACACATCGTCTCCGCAGCAGGCATACAGGTCGACACCGACAAAGTGAAGGCGTTGGAGGACTGGCCGGCGCCACGCTCAGCGAAGGAAGTGAGGCAGGTGATCGGGTTCCTGTCCTATTATCGGCGGTTTGTGCCCCGCTTCGCCCAGGTGGCCCAGCCACTGCACGCCCTGATGGGGAAAGAAAAAAAGGGGTTCGCCAAAGGCCGGCCCGAGGCCTTCAAGTGGACTCTGCAGTGTCAGACGGCCTTCGACCATCTGCGGAAGTGCCTCTTGACACCCCCGGTGCTGGCCTACCCCGACCTCCAGCTCCCCTTCATAGTGACCACAGACGGGAGTTACTTGGGACTGGGAGCAGTACTAAGTAAGAAGCAAGAGGGCGTGGAGCGAGTCATCGCCTTTGCGAGCCGAGGCCAGCGTGGGTCCGAAAGGAATGACCAAATTTATAGTGCGTTCAAGCTGGAACTCCTCGCCCTGAAGTGGGCGGTCACTGAGAAGTTCAGAGACCTCTTGATGTACGCCCAGTTCACCGTGATCACCGACCACAACCCGCTGAGGCACCTCGGCACGGCCAACCTGGGAGCAGTGGAGCAGCGCTGGAACGCTCAGCTTGCGGAGTACGACTTCGTGGTGCACTACAAACCTGGTCGACTCAACCAGAACGCAGACGCCCTGTCTCACATGCCGATGCGATCAGAACCTGAAGTGGAAGACACTGAGAAAGACTTCCTAACGATACCCGCGACCGGCACCCACACCCGTCAGGGTCTCCAGGAACGGACCGCTCCATTGTCCGTCCCCGCCCTAGTAGCCCGCGATGGCTACGTCGTGGTCCCAGCGGAGGAAGTACGGGCCCTGCTGTGCCCCGGGAGACCGACAGAGACGCGGGAGGTCCCGAGTGTCAGCGCACGACAGATAGCGGCACAGAAGGGGAACAGCGGATACGACTGGGCGGAAATGCGGCAACTTCAGGCAGACAACCCCGAGTTGGGTCCGGTGTGGCGGGCGGTGACGCAGGGGGTCCCTCCCACTAAAGTACAGCTGAAAGAAGGAGACCCGAAACTCTGCAAGTTATACGGGCAGTGGGAGCGGTTCCGTCTGCACCAACAAGTACTGTTTCGGCGCGTCAGCGATACCCGCAACGGGGAGGAGGTTCTCCAGCTGGTGGTGCCCACAGCCCTGCGACGGAGGATCTACAAGACCCAGCACGAAGATGCGGGACACTACGGGGGACGAGGGACGGTGGTCCTGATGAGGCGAGGTTATTACTGGATCGGAATGGCCGAAGAGGTGAAGAAATGGGTGCAGCAATGCAGGCGATGTGCATTAGCTCGCGATGTGTTCCCCAAAGCCCAGGCCCAGATGACCTGCACTAACGTGACAGCACCCATGGAGGTCCTGGCCATGAACTTCACCGTATTGGAGAGGTCGGTGGGTGGCTACGAGAACGTACTGGTGCTGACCGATATGTTCACCAGGTTCACTATTGCCATACCGACCAAAGACCAGACTGCGAAGACCACCGCCGCTGCCATCATCAAGTACTGGTTCGTGTACTACGGTTGCCCTGCCCGACTCCATGCCGATCAAGGGCGGAATTTCGAGTCGAGCGTCATCAAGGAGCTCTGCCGACTGTACGGAATTTCAAAGAGCCGCACCACGCCTTACCATCCCCAGGGGAATGGGCAATGCGAGAGGTTCAATCGGACGATGCACGACATGCTGCGTAGTCTGCCCGCAGAGAAGAAGCGGGACTCGAAGGAGCACCTACCCGAGTTGGTACTTACGTACAACTGCCACGTGCACTCCTCCACGGGATACTCTCCCTTCTACCTGCTCTTCGGGAGGGACGCTAGGATGCCCCGGGATGTCCTGGGGGGCAGAGACATCATTGAGGAGGGGGCGGCGGACCTGGACGAGTGGGTACAGAGTCACCACGAGCGACTAAAGGCCGCCACGGAGGCTGCTGAGGCCACGGCGAAGCAGGCGTCCCATCGACGCAAGAGAATCTATGACAGGAAGAGCAGAGGTGCACTCCTGCGGGCCGGAGACCGGGTCCTGATACGCGACCACCGGGTCCTGATACGCAACCACCGAATCCAGGGCCGTAATAAGATACAGGACAGGTGGGAGCCTACGTCGTATGTGGTGGTTAAGCAGAGCCACGAAGGGACGCCCGTGTTCACGGTCAGGCCCGAAGCAGGGGGTCCAGAAAGGACTGTGCATCGAGACCAGCTCAAGACCTGTCCCTTCCCGGCTTCTGACCCGGAAGTGCGGGCGAGAGCCCCTCGACAGATCCCGGCGGCACCGCGGAGCTCGTCCGAATCAGACATCGGAGGTGCTTTCTGGCACCGGCGGGAAACGCATCCTAGGGCGTGTAACCACCCCGGGCCCCTGCGGGACGCCCCTGAAGAGGCCGAGAGCGCCGAGTCAGAGGTGGAGTCGACCCCCTCAGGAGAGGATGGGGAAGACGGCGGAGACGGAGTCGAAGAGGAGGCCACGGGGTCGGAGGCGGGGGAAGTGGAACCCCCCCGAGTGGAACCCACCCGGCCCCAGAGGAGCACCAGAGGTCGGCTACCCGCTCGGTATCGCCAAGACTACGTGCTCAAGAGTGTGTTTGTTGAACAGTGTGTCCAACTCATGAATGAGTGTGTGAAACTGTTAGCATAATGTGTGATTGTCGATCTATGTGTGAAACTGTGGTCTCAGGACCGTTTTCATGCATGCGTTGGTTGGTGTTTCATTGAGTTAACTTGCAGAGGACTTAGCAAGTTCAAAGTGGGGGGAAATGTAGCAACCTGAAAATATGGCTATTATTCAGATGTGCTGACTTGCCTTTTATCTCCCCTTCGTGCACAAAGACATGTTGACTAGTTTCCATTGATATTCTCACGAACAATGACGCGGGTGTCTCTTTCTTCTATCGGCTGGAATATGGATTATACACAGTATCTCTGGATCATATTCACTATCCTTTTCCCTGTGTGACTAGTAGGCGGTACCAGCAGGGGGCGGTGGCAGGCAGAGAGTGTACGGGAGAGAGGCAGGCAACGAGGAAGGGAGAACCACCTGGAGGTGGGAAGGACCGGAAGCTCTCTTCAGCTTGGAGATGTAGCCGTGAACGGTCGCAGCTACAACGGGAGGTGCTTTGGAATAGCCCCGTTAAAGAACCACCAGAGAGCCCCGCCGGAGCGAGCGACGGGTTATCATAGGAGTATCCGTGATAGTGCGTGAGTAAGAGACACTGAGCCCCAGGACTGACGTCCATAGATATCGGGTTATAGTAGCAGCGTGACGGTATAATTAGCATGCTGCTAACGGCTATATTGACTCCAGTGCACCCTGGGCGCGAGGCGCTGAAGAAGACCGGTGGTATAGTCAACCACGTTGCGCCACAGTATAACCGTGTAGCAGGTGGGCTGTTTGGGACCCAGAGTGTAGCTTCAGTGTGATGTGGTGGTGATGTGGTGGTGGTGCGGCGCGGCCGCCATTTTGGTTGAGTACAATCGAGTATCAATGCTCCGGATCTATTACACAGTACACAATGTGGTGCAGCCTGCGGGCGAAGCTAATGGTTGCTAACTACAGTTCATAAGGGGTACCCCAAACATTACATGCCGGCATTAGCATAGGACTTTTGTTCTGGTACAGTGGGCCCGCATTTTTGGTTTCTTTGAGTGTGATAACGTGTTTGTTCTTTAATAATATTTTCCCATCTAATTAACCCTTTCCCTGTGGGGAGGTTACAGACCTGGTGCATCATAAGTAAAGCCTAGAGAGGTATTATTCTTGCCGTATAATTAAAGCCTGTCAGAGGTATTATACAGGGTGCTGACCCAGACGTGGGCGATGAGTCAAATGCATTAAAGTATATTATTCCTGGCACTAATACAGAGGTGTGGGTAGAATATACGTGGACATAAGGTATTGAGTTACAAATTGGGTAATAGTAAGATTTCATCCTATTAGACCCAGTGCTTTTAACTCTTTGTAACTGACCAGTACCATTAGCATTAAAGAATTAGATGGGAGTTCTGTGTGCGTGTCCATTCATGAGCCGTTTTGGTGTGGGTAACGTTAATACAATTAACCTCTTCCTATTCCACCTTTCTCACTTCAAGGTTTCTAGTGTCACTGAGGGAGGGTACTGTTTGCGGGGGGAACCAAGTTATTTATTTACAATTCAGTCACTAGGTGTGGGAGGGTTACAAGAGTAATTGGGGGAAGTAGGAGCGTGTTGGGGAGTACTGCGGACCGCCCTGCTGCCGGGGAGGAAGACCAGAGTACCAGACCAGGTTGGTAAATCCCGGGCCCCATCCACTCACACTGCCAGCCTCCAGTTGAAGCTCCAGACTCAAAGACGGAGGTGCAGTCAGACAGAGCTCTACTGTGTCTCGCTACCCAGTGATTGTGCCCACCCGTTCCCATGAAGCAGGGATAATCCACCCTGCTACATTAGCTTTATACGTTATACTTATAGCACATGCATGAACCTGGTCTCTTTTGAAAGATAAACAGAGGTTTGAACTTGTGTACTCACATTTCTCTTTAGTGGTTGCTAGATTCCATTATTCCAGCATGAGGTATGAGCTGGAAAGCGGTTCCATAGCCTGAAGTCTTATGTAGTACAGGTCCATTTTTATAAAAATCCGTTCAGAAATTAGTGCTTGAGAGAGGTTTTAGTAAACTGTGTCCCAAAAATAAAAAGTTACAAAATCCTCCGTGGCCATCCACCTCCATGTGTTCTGAAGATTGAGTCATAACAAATTTTCGCTCGCAAAGTGCCGTGACGTACTGTACGTGCGTCCCGCGCATGGTCATGCCGGCCCGAATTCGTTGCGTGTTACGAGGTTTTTGGTATACGAGTGAATCAATTAATATACATTATACATACGTTTAAGCAGCAACGTCTTGTTTATTAGCTACTACACAGACCAACAGTCAGATCAATGCAATTTTTAACAAAGTGCAGCAATTTTAATTCGCCCCTCCCCTTCCTGGTCGTTGCACGCATTTGCCCCCTACTTCTGAAGTCTATCAGATGCTTCCTCCGATACATAGGAGACAGCCAGCAGCCTCTTTTCACCTGACAGCGCGGACTCTCATTGGTGAAGTGTAACGCGTGGGAGGATCACACTACCTTCACCAGTTCCTTCCCTTGCTGTGCAGGCGCCCTGACCAACCTGTAGGAGTCGCTGTTTACAACGACCAGGATACCACCCACCGGCTTCCCACCCGCTGACACTGCCAATTGTGTCAGTATGACGACCGGCCAAGCCGGAGGCACCGCTGACAGCCGGATTCAATACCAGTGTCTCTGCGGTGGTAGACAGATGCTTAGTCCGCTGCGCTACCCAGCCGCTGGACCTTTTCTCTTTTGAAAGGTAACATTCCGAAGTTTCTTACACAATAAAAAAAAATCACTTTGAGTGCTATAAATAGAGTAACAGAGGTTTGAACACACTGAAGTAAAAGTTGTGTGTACTCACATTTCTGTTTAGTGGTTGCCAGATGCCTGTTTTTAAGTTCCAGCTGAGAGGTGGGAGCTGGAAAACATAACGGTTCCATAGCCCTAAGTCTTATAGTCATACAGGTCCAAAGTTTATAAAAATCCCATGGAAAATGAGTATTTCACAAAGGTTTTTGTAACGTGTGTACCGCAATAATTCAGCGTGATTATCCAAAATGGCCATCCACTGCAGGCCCAGATGGTATAACAGGACGCATACTTAAGTCCTGTGCAAACCAGCTTGCCCCGGTGTTCACCGCCATATTTAATCAATCCCTGGCGGAGTCAGTAGTCCCTGCCTGCTTCAAGATGTCTACCATCATCCCTGTACCGAAGAAACCCTCCCCAACATGTCCAAATGATTACAGACCGGTGGCACTCACCTCTGTGGTCATGAAATGTTTCGAGAGGCTGGTCAAGGACCACATTTGTGCCTCTCTCCCCAGTGATATGGACCCTATGCAATTTGCATACAGGACAAACAGGTCCACTGATGACGCGGTCTCCCAGGTACTGCACAGCACTCTCTCCCACCTTGACCGTCAGAAGGGGGGCTATGTGAGACTGTTGTTCATTGACTACAGCTCAGCGTTCAACACCATAGTCCCCACCAGACTGGTGGACAAGCTGATCGAGCTAGGCCTGAGCTCCGCCCTGAGCGCCTGGGTACTGGACTTTCTGAGTGAAAGACCCCAGGCGGTCAGGGTGGGGGGTCAGACCTCCAACACCATCACCCTGAGCATCGGGTCCCCCCAGGGCTGTGTTCTAAGCCCCCTGCTGTACTCACTCTACACACACGACTGTGCGGCCAAGTTCAGCTCCAACTCCATTGTGAAGTTCGCCGACGACACGTGGTGGTGGGGCTGATCTCGGACAACGACGAGAAGGCCTACCGAGAGGAGGTTGAGGTACTGGAACGTTGGTGCCAGGACAACAGCCTGCTCCTGAACATTGGTAAAACCAAGGAGCTGATCGTGGATTATAGGAGAGGACAGCAGGAGACACACACACCACTGACGATTAACGGGGCTACCGTGGACAGGGTGAGCAGCTTCAAGTACCTGGGGGTCCACATCTCAGAGGACCTGACATGGTCAACACACATAAACACAGTAGTAAAGAAAGCGAAGCAGCGCCTCTACCACCTGAGACAGTTAAGGAAGTTCAGAGTATCGGGGAAGATACTCCAGTCCTTCTACTCAGGAGCTGTAGAGAGCATCTTGACCGGAAACATCACTGCCTGGTATGGGAACAGCACGGCACAGGACAAGAAGGCCCTACAGAGTGTGGTGCGCTCAGCCGAGCGTACCACGGGTATTGCGCTACCTCCCCTGCAGGCTCTATACAACAAGAGGTGCAAATCCAGAGCCTGCAGGATAATGAAAGACCCCCACCACCCCAATAACAGCCTGTTCCAGCTGCTGAGGTCAGGCAGACGCCTGCGAACTCCAGCTACTAGGACGGAGAGGCTTAGGCTAAGCTTCTTCCCCCAGGCCATCAGAGCCTTGAACAATGAACATTGAGAGACACAGAAACTGAACTATCCACACACAAGCACATACACGACACGCACGCTGAGCACGCTCACACACTAGCAGCCACTTTAACACTCATGCCGCACACACGCACACTTATGGCCAGAGGAAAGGCCACTTAAAGTAGTATAGCATCAGGAACAGTGTATTGCACTACTAAAGCTACCTAGCATGTCCTATATGCTCTGTAAATACTAATGTACAGATACCGAGATGGCACACCATGTACCTGTTTATTGCACTGTTTTATTGGATTCTATTAATATGTTGTACCACTGTATTTTATTGGATTCTATTATATGTTGTACCACTGTATTGCACATCGTCGCGGGCAAGACCAGCCGCATTTCATTGTATACCTGTATGCCGTGACAATTAAAACTCTTGACTTGACTTGACTTGACACTGCCTTTATTTCCCCTCTCGAGTCAAAACAAACTACTTCCTCGTCCGAAAGGCTTGTCAAATGACGCTTGCCGGATGTTTCGTCTTCTAACTCGAGACCCGAAGCACGCAATAGGTTGAGTGGGGTGGTGATCGAAAGGCGGCAAATTCAACTTTCCAAGAATGTATTGGTTGATCGGCGAAAATGCAGCCCGGAGCCAACAGACAAGAGCAAAGTGTGCAATATTTTTTTATGTACTTTTTTTTATGTAGTTAATTAATCGAAATGAACGTGATAAATATGATATTGGTTGGCATGACATGAGAATATGAATAGCCAAGAAAGTAACCTTAGAGCCAGATTCAGGAGGTGCAAGGGCTAAAGGCAGCCCACGAGTTCGCAGAGTTAAAATACTGAGCTGCCGAAAAACACTTTTCATTACACCTTTTCCCATCCGGATGATCATACCTGCCACATGAGAGGCAATCACATTCTCTCAGTGCTGCCTGTCATAAGACTACTTTGAATTTTTCTCTCTCAAACTAAATTCAAGGGCTTGTGAACATCTGAAATGAAATGTCTGCACACAGCACTGTGGAGTGGCAATCACGTTCAAGTAGCTAAATGGTCTTCAACCTCAGCAAACCTTGATTTCCATCCAATTCCCAAGCACAAGTGGCAACACACCAATTTCAGCTCAGAGAGGACTATTATCTTGAATGGGCACATTAAGATAATAATAAAAAATTATAAAAAAGACAAAACCAAGGTATAGGATTATTGGAGGCAAAGATAGTAAATTATGTTTAATGTGCAGTGGTCCATTCACAGACCTGCCAACCATGAGAAAATATTTTGAGTACCACAATAGTGTAACGCAGACGCACTTTCGCACCACTTTGCTTTGCACACGGTCCCCCCCCCCCCCCCCCCCACAGTATTTCATTATATGATGTGTGCTTAAACTGATAATCATAAGTGAATTGCATTAAATAATTTAATTATTACATTAAAATGTTAATCAAGTACAGTATCAGTCAAAGGTTTGAGTAGACCTGCATAAAACCATTTTTTGTTTTATTTTCTATATATATATATATATTTATTTTTTATTTTTTATTTGTTCTCCTTTTTCCTCCGATTTTTCTCCCATCACAATGTTAGTCGTTATGCCAATTCCCAATCCCCTTCCTGGTCGCTGCGCACTTACCCCCCACAGTCGGTCTGGGAGAGTGGAGGCTATCACGTGCTTCCTCCGACACACGTCTAGCCGCTTCTTTTCACCTGGCAGCGCGGACTCTCACTGAGAGGGTGTAACGTGTGGAAGGATCACACTACCCCCATTACATTTTACATTTTACATTTAGTCATTTAGCTGACGCTTTTATCCAAAGCGACTTACAAGTTCTGTACGACAAGACAGCAAGAAGGGTACAACTCTATCAGCTGAGTAACAATGTTCATCAAAGTGTTGCGTGTTACAGTGTAGGTTAGTTTATTAGGACAAGTAAGGTTAGTCAGGGTTAGATTTTTATTTTTATTTATTTATTTTTTTAATAATTTTTATCATTTCAGATAATGGTTGAAGAAGTGAGTCTTTAGTCGACGGCGAAAGATTGGACGGGATTCGGCTGTCCTAACTGGGATGGGTAGTTCATTCCACCATTGTGGGGCAAGGACTGAGAATAGGCGGCTTCTCTTTGACGACCCTCCGGGAGCTTGGATAGGAGTAGGTCTGAGGCGGCCAGAAGATGCAGAGCGTAGGGGTCTTGAGGGTGTGTAGTTAGAGACCATTGACCGGAGGTAGGCGAGAACGGTTCCCTTTGCCGCACGGTATGCTAGGTCGAGGGCCTTGAAGCGGATACGTGCAGCAATGGGGAGCCAGTGCAGGTCCCTAAGAAGTGGGGTGACATGGGCCGACTTCGGTAGGTTTGAGATCAGGCAGGCCGCTGCGTTTTGAATGAGTTGAAGAGGCTTGGTGGCAGTGGCCGGGAGGCCAGCTAGCAGTGCGTTGCAGTAGTCGAGGCGGGAGATGACTGTTGATTGGACGAGGAGTTGGGTGGCTTCTTTTGTCAGAAAGGGGCGTATCCTTCTGACGTTGCTCAGGAGGAATCTGCAGGTTCTGGTTGTCGCTGCGATGTGAGCAGAGAAGTTCAACTGGTCGTCGAGGACAACACCGAGGTTCTTAGCGGTCGGGGACGCGGTCACAGCTGCATTCTCGACTGTGATGGAGAGGTCGGTCAGGGGGGAGGATTTGGCCGGCAGGTGGAGCAATTCTGTTTTGCTTAGGTTCAGTTTGAGGTGGTTGGTCGTCATCCAGGCGGAGATGTCGGACAGACAGGCCGAGATCCGCTCAGAGACGTAGATATCTGAGGGAGGGAAGGAGAGGAAGAGTTGAGTATCATCGGCATAACAATGATATGAGAAGCCATGAGACGTGATAATGTTACCCAGTGATTTAGTGTAGAGGGAGAAGAGAAGGGGTCCTAGGACCGAGCCCTGGGGGACACCCATCCGGAGGGGGCGGGTGGCCGACAGAGTCCCTCTCCATGACACTTGGTAGGAGCGGTCGTTGAGGTATGATGTCAGCCATGTCAGCGCAGATCCAGCCACTCCCATTCCTGCGAGGGCCGCGAGGAGGATCTCATGGTTGACTGTGTCGAAGGCTGCAGATAGATCTAGGAGAATCAGGACAGAGGAGAGGCCTTTCGCTTTTGCTAAGTGAAGTGCCTCTGTGACCGCAATGAGGGCCGTTTCTGTGGAGTGGCCAGTCCGAAAGCCAGACTGATTGGGGTCTAGGAGCTCATTCTGTAAGAGATAAGCAGTAAGTTGGTTGGATACAGCACGTTCAAGTGTTTTAGAAAGGAAGGAGAGAAGAGAGACAGGACGATAGTTGGCTATGACGGTGGGGTTCAGGGTTGGTTTTTTTATGAGGGGCGTGACTCTGGCTTGTTTTAGGGAGGTGGGGACCACCCCCGAGTTGAGCGAGGAGTTGATGGTTGCAGTTAGGAATGGGAGGATGTCCGGTGCTATGGTCTGGAGGAGTGTGGAGGGTAGCTGGTCCAGCTGGCATGTAGTCGGACGGTTCGACGTTACCAGTGTCAGGGTCTCGGCTTCTGTAATGGGAGAGAAAGATGACAGAGTGAAGGATGAGGTTCTCGATTCAGCGTTTGGAATGGGTGGGGGTTGAGAGAAGGAGCTGCGGATGTTCTCCACTTTTTCCTCAAAGAAGATCGCAAAGTCTTCGGCAGAAAAAGATGAGTGAGGAGGGAGGACATGGTAGCATGCAGTTTGCGAAGATTCTTGGCAGAAGCCTCGATCCTATGGTGAAAGAAAGAAGCTTTGGCATTAGTAATGGTTTTGGAGAATGTTAACAAGAGGTTGTGATATGTGTCGATGTCAGCAGTGAGGCATGACTTTCTATACTTCCTCTCAGCCGCTCTCAGGACCTGTCTTTGTTCTCTCACTGCATCCGTCAGCCATGGACTGGGTGGGGAACGGCGGGCAGGTTTCTCAACGAGGGGACAGAGCTTGTCGAAGGAGGTTGCAAGGGCTGAGAGGAGGGTGGAGGTTGCCATCTCTGTGGGGAGAGCAGAGAAGGTGTCACTCAAAGGTAGAGCGGATATTATGTCAGAGGAGAGGGTGGAGGGGGATAGGGAGGGCAGGTTGCGTCTGAGTGAGACGGTTTGAGTTGGGGTGAAGACCTTTCGGTTAAGCATGAGAGTTAGTGAGAAGGATATGAAGGAATGGTCAGATACATGTAGGGGAGTTACCGTGGTGTTAATGATGCTGGAGTTACGGGAAAATATGAGATCCAGTGAGTTGCCTGCTTTGTGGGTGGGAGGCATGGCAGTGGGAGTCAGGTCAAATTGTTGTAGGAGGGAGACCACTGGGACCGACTGAGATGGCAGGTTGAAGTCGCCCAATAGAAGGAGCGGGGTACCATCTTCCGGTAAGGAGCTTAGAAGCATGTCCAGCTCATCTGTGAAGTGATCGAGGGGACCTGGAGGGCGATAGTGTAACAATGGTGAGATTGAAAGGATTAGAGACAGATACTGCATGATATTCGAGGGAGGAGAGTGACAGTTCTGGGAGTTGTGTTAGGTTTGTAGCCCATGAAGGAGATGTCATGAGGCCAGTGCCTCCACCCCGTCTGGAGGGTCGAGGTGTGTGAGTGAAGTTATAGTTTGTAGATAATGCTGCAGGTGTTGATGAGTTATTGGGGGTTATCCAGGTCTCAGTTAGAGCCAGGAGCTGCAGATTTAGACTATGGGCGTAGGCAGTAATGAAGTCAGCTTTCTTGACTGCTGATTGACAATTCCATAAGCCTCCCCGTACTGTGACAGGTGTATTAGTGGCTGTAGGAGGGTAGGAGAGATTAGCCGGGTTGCTAGCAAACTGGCTTGGATGGGTTGAGTCTGTTCTGGAGAAGCAGATTGTGGATATAGGTATGAGGCACATTGTGGTGTCAAGAGTGGCAGGGAGAAGGTTGTAGGGAGGAAGCGAGATAGCAGAGTGGGAGGGAAATATAGGATTATGGTGTACTTAGCACTGGCTGGATCTGTGGATCCCTCGGCAAATAACTCCAGGAAAACTCCTCCTCTTTGTCCCTCTTCGTTTCTCGACGCTTCGCTGACGCTAAGCCAGCAAGTCTTTAAATCACTATCACTCATTACTGATGAGTGACACCTGCAGCAAAAGGCCACATGCACAAAGGCCACACCTCCAGTTTCTGTCAGCTGGGTGAAACTAATTACAAACAATTTCCACAACACAATTTAGTCACACACTTCAAAATGATGTACACAGTATTATTCAGTTAAAAGATCCTACCCTCTCTGCTGTTGTCATCAGAATTAGATCCTATCCGCACTGAGCAGGCGCCCCGACCGAACTGTAGGAGTCGCTGTTTACAATGACCCGGACCCACCCCTCCAGCTTTACCACCCTCTAATCCTGCCAATTGTATTAGTGTGAACGGCCAGCCAAGCTGGTGACAACGCCGGGAGCTGGATTCGAACAGGCGAATCCAGCGTCTCCAGCGTTGGTGACAAACGCAAACTCCGCTACGCCACCTGACCGCCTTTTATTTTCTATATTGTAACATATGTTTTCATTGTCAAGTATTTACAGAAACTTGTGTTACGATGTAAAACATTGTCAATTATGAATAAAACAGGTTTCTGGGGATGGTTTCCATTTTTAATAATTAAATAATTTAATGCAATTATCAGCTTATATAATCACAGATATTATATAATGAATAAATGGTATTAAAGTACAAACTATCTAGGAATGTACGTAGGTTTTAGCTAAATTATTACCTGACGCTACTTGGTGGCTGATGTCAACATCATAATTGCACAATCTACAAAATGCATGGTGAGGCATATTTGAGGGGCGGAGACACGGCCATTTCTCCTGATATTTTGCGAGGAACTTCTGTGGCGCATGCACTTGCTTCTTTTTAGTGACATTAACGCTGCTCTCTCTCAGTATCCTCGTCGTCATCAGACATCATGATGACTATCTACCTACAAGGCTGGGCAGGTGACTGGCTGTAATAATAGGAATTAATTGCTACGTTAGCATCAGTTTATCATGCCGTAGCCTTAAGTCTCATAACGAGGCTAATCAAGTCATATGCAAGCTACGACTAACTCGCGAACAACAAAGTTAGCGAAGATGTTTAGCAATGTTTCATATTATGTTAACATTACGGTGACATTTTAAATGTCTTCCTACTTCCTATTTTACCACAGCAATGTACGCCTCAATCGATGATAAAGTAGCCTAACGTTACTGCATCAGTGGATGTTTGTGAGTGAAGATTTGGGTCGGGGAGGGGCTACTCTCATCCCCAGCCTGTATGCGAGAACTCAGCTGAACTCACTCGAGTCGAGTTTCCAAGATGTTACAGAAGCACAAGAAGAGGGATGTAATTTAACCTCTTAAGCCCGGAGGCCTATTTTCTGAAGTAAATGGAAGATTGCTCCACTTCTACAAGGCCATTTGCATGTTCTTGGTATCTATGGACATCTATGGACCTCAGTGAATGTATTCCCAGTGTCAGAAATATTGTGTCTATTACTAAGCTTGCTTAAATTGTGATGAAACAAAGCAGAATATGAATTATGATTTTGACCTATAAATGACCTTATTATAGCCAACTCGCACATCTATGGATTGGGCCAAATCTTCTCTTTCAAATGACAGAGTTCAATTTGGATTTCGTATCACCAGGCGTGCATGAAGAACAGAGAATGGAATCTACTGTATGTACAGTAGGTTTTTTATTCTTGTGACAGCTCCGCCATTTTGAAACGGATTTCAACAGGGATGGCTGCTAAATATTCACAATAGGGGAGACAAACTAACTGCAATATATGCGAATAAAGTTCAGTTTTGTGGTATATAATCCCAAGAAATAAGAGAAATAAAAAAGATTCATAGACAAGTCATTTGCTTGCAGGAAGCTATAATCCGTTAGGTAGTGTAGTTTATCGAAATTCCAACGCTCATTGAGAGATCTGAATGTCCTCTTTTCAAAATGACTACAATCGTCATTATTCATCGATGGCCGCTAATTCAAAATGGCGGATCTCCGCGATAAAAACAACACATTTCGAAAACGAACACTTTAACCTATTTGGTAAACAAACGTATTGCTGAAAATATACACTATGACTGCTGTTGTGACATGGTTAGGATGTTTATTCTTCAATACGTTTGAAGAAAAAAACGATAATTATGTCAGACAGAGAGAATGATTTATGACTCGATGTACCGGACCGCACGGGTGGAAGAGGTTAAATACCGAATACATGTAAGGTATTGTTTTGTATTGATTGATTATTGTGTAGTTTCAGCTGGCATTTCTTACCTGTGTATTTTGACCAAGAATTGCTTGGTTGGTACACAAAATGTCTGCAGGTTGGCAGGTCATTCAAGAGTACAATTTTTTTGGGGGGGGATTATTTGTCTTGAGAATTACCCGACTCTTGCGACAAATTTCGAGAACCACACTTTGATATTGTGATCGGACAAAATATTATATTTGGCAAATAATTAATTCTATAACTGTCACACGAGAAGTAAATATGATCCTTCTGTAGGACCTTGTCTTGGTTATTATGAAAACAACAGTGTCCTAACATAACAAATTAAATTCATCAATGGGGGATAAGGTATCTGTTTTATTCATTACAGGATAACAGGAAGGTCTTGCTGAGACTTAAAGATAACAGAAGGTCACAAGGACCTCAGACCTGTCATAAAAATCCACGGCCATCTGTTAACCACATATGTATCGGGCAAAAATGGGGCTAGTTTTGCATAACACGCCTGACATAATCAAAGTAATTTGCTATTTATTATACTTTATACTTATAGCGTATGCACAAGCCCGGATTAACGACCGGGCCATTTGGGCCGCGACCCGTGGGCCTCAAGCTCCCCCTAGTGACGAGGGGCCTCCACTACGCAGCTACGCTATGAACGTAACAGTGACGGCCACAAGCCACCTGTTCGTCTGCTGTCACGCCCGCATCTCCACATCCCAGCCCCGACACGAATGAAGCAGATCGGGATCATGACAGCAGAGAGCCGCTGGTGCTGATAGCGGATATCAATTCAGCATCTGGATCAGAAAGAAAGTTGAGGATGAAAACGTAAGTAAAGTGTTAGCTTGGATGCTAACGTTAGCTAGCCGATTTTGTTAGCTAACTTTAGCTTAGCTTACATCACAATGATGATCACCAACCAAGCTAACTGTAACACAGTGTTTAATGAGAGATGGTATATTCAATACACCAAGCTAACTTACTGTACACAGTTGAGTGTTTAATGAGAGATAGTAGATTCAATACACCAAGCTAACTGTAACACAGTGTTTAATGAGAGATGGTAGATTCAATACAGCAAGCTAACTTACTGTAGCCTACACAGTTGAGTGTTTAATGAGAGATAGTAGATTCAATACACCAAGCTAACTTGACAGTGTTTAATGAGAGATGGTACATTCGAATACACCAAGCTAATTTTACACAGTGTTACTGTTTAATGAGAGATGGTAAATGGAAATTACTTCTATGTTGCAATAACTTCTCTGTATCATGTTTAAATTTGTTTGGGGGGGAAATGTCCAGGCTGCAAAGTAAGCAGTATGGTAATAGCCTATCAGACCAATACATATGGAATTACTTCTTGGTCATTTTCCTTAATAGTTCTTTGCTGGTACTGTATGGCAACATATTAGATTATATTGAAAGTGGTCTTAAAAAGGTCTTAAAAAGTCTTAAATGTAACCTGTTGAAACTTGCAGGAACCCTGTCCGTCAACATCCACCTTCAGTGAGACCATAACACCTGCCCATCATGAAGATGACGTGTCACCCACCTCTACAAGCAGCAGTATCACCACCACTACTAAAGGTTTGACCTCACAAGACCCTGCACTATGGCCAAGTTTCATAGGCCATACCCAACAATGTGGTATCAAGGGGACCAATACAGGTCAAAGATATTGTTTTCCCCCAAAATCCAGCGAACATGGCTTCTGTATTCGGCTAGCACAGACTCATTCTTCTGTTTGATATATAAAAAAAATGATATGATGAATAAATGCCTCGTAGTTAAAGAAAGCTTGCATTTTGGACTTCTTTATTGCATATTTTTTTTAATCTCTCCCGTCCTCCCCAATTTTTTTACGCACCTGCCACCACTGAAACACACAGTGGGGGATGTTTTAAAAATAAAAATGTTGCTTCACCAAAAAATGTGGTCAGCAGCCACCACTGGATAGCTCAGTGTCACATCTTTGACTCACATTCCAATAATCCATATATATTTTCTTAAAAAAAATCACTATTAAGCGATGGGCATATTTGTCTCTCACCCAACAACCTAGTGACAGAAATTGTCAGGTTGACTCCCATGTTAAACACATATTTTGAAATACACAGCCTGTACAGTTAAATTTTAAATCATTCTAATTGTAATATACAGTGCCTCAGAGATGAGTTTGTGCAGGTTTTTTTTCTTCCTGAGGATGGCGCCATCCCCCCATCTAAACACACGTATAACTAGTAACTAGCACAACACTGGTGATGACATGTTTGTGCACTGTAATAAAATAAGTTTTGTTCAATGGAAAAATAAATAGTCCTTTTTCCTTATTTTTTTTATTGCTTATAAACCAGCAATACCCAAAAGTCACAACAGCAAGTCACAAACTGCACTGTTGCAGAACTGTTCTTTCTTTGTTCGCCTTCCAAATTTAAATATTAAAGTTATCAAAATGACAATTTTATGGTTGTGTTTTCCTGCATTTAACCTTTTCAAACAAAGCCATCATGAAACTGACAGAATAACTGAACAATAAAGTATAATATATTGTGTGGTACCCTGTCAATAACTTTGGCAGACAGGGAATATAATAAATGTTCAATACTTAAAAAAAGGTCCTCAACTATTCTTTCTCTCGCTCGATGGATAGCTGTTGACGTGTTAAAACGCATCAGTAGCAGGATTACTGTAATTTTGTAGCTTTTTTATTTTTTTGGTGGTTTGCCTGGTATGTAGCCTTGGTTGGTGGCTGCCCCACTAATGTTTTACATATAAAAACGTCACTGTGCGTGCACGTGTGTGTGTGGGGGCCTCCACAAGAGTCTGGCCCAGAGGCCTCTGAATTCTTAATCTGGGCTTGCATGATCGGTAAAAATACAGCGCTAGGCCAACAGACAAGGGAAAAGTGCCAAGAAGTGTGAGTGTGCCCATGCCCCGAACATCAACAGGGTACACCCACTTAATGTCAGCTGACCTGAAACCAGACTGAGTTCATATTTGAGATTAAATAACAGATTTAAAACAGGTTTACCCTTTGATTCAGTTTAACAGCAAAGTTGTCCAGTAGGCTGGTCCTATCCCTCCAGATGTTTGTCAATACAGAATGGGCAAATAGCATGAGATGCAAAGGAACATCTAACACACTCGCAACACTGTCGAATCATTTCATAAAGCATGCTCAACCCCCTCTGTGGAGCATATTGCGTTTACCGCCATATAATGGGGTTAGGGTGAGGCTACACCAAGGCAGGATACGGGGATAATGACATACTATAGGTCACTTAAATATTTGATCCTGTAGGGAGAGAGCGAGCCACTGCGCCACTTTAGTAAACATTATGTGTGGCAGCTTTTACAAATTCATAAACTGCTGGCCAATAAGAATAGGCGAGGTCACTGCTTTGGGAAAGAGGAGGGATCTTTCCCTCTCTCAATGCAAAGACATAGGTCAGAGAAATGGCACATAGAAAATTCACTTAGTATGCTGATTTATCAGAGCCCTCACAGGCAGGCCTTTAACAGCCTCCATCTCCCCATAAAGGAATTCAATTCCTGGTCTGGAGACGGTGGGGAGGGGGGGGGGGGGGCTGCAATAATCATGCTGCTTCGCAACCCCTTAAGCTTGTGTTACGATGAAGGCAAACTGTCAAGTACTAAATAGAAAAACATTATGGTCTCTCTTTTTGGGAAATGCACCTGTCATTCCATATAGGTTGCATGCATATCTTGGAGCAGGCTAGAAAACATTATCTGTCACTTTTGCTCTCCAAACACATATATCTTGAAGGGGTGGAGAAATAAGGCACTGCATTGCATGCCGTGTGGGTCACGGCTTCTCACAGGCATGGATTGTGTTTTCTTCGCTCTCCACCCCTCACTCCTTCCAGCCACAGGAAAAAATGGGTTTGAGGACAAGCCATGATTACAAGGATTAGATTGGCTTCAAACTAGGGGTACCCAACTGCTTGAATCTGAAGGGCAATTTCAAATCACACTGGACGGCCTTTCCAATGGCAAACTGGATTGACAGAAAGGCAAAGGCAAGGAGAGGGATGGATGAAGGGAGAGAGAGAGACTGAGAGAAGAGAGAAAAACATGGCATCATATAGTAAGGATTTCGCTGTGAGCACAGCCAAGTCAACTGTGAATAATATTTGGAGCTGCAGGATACACAGCGTTTGGAGCGCAGCCGACAGCCCCTGAAATGCAAGCCTTGCACCGCGAGTCCCTGATGAACTTTAGAAAAAACACTGGATAGTCAATGGTGCATTTCAGCCCCATAATTAGGGCAAAGCACACTCTTCTAATTAGACTAATTTACCCAGCATTAATTTGAGGATCATTACGGCTCAGCCGAGAAATCTCCATCAGAAAGTCTGCAGAGAAGCTTTGCACAGTTCCCTTTTAAATGGTGACAAATTATTTAAAGGATTTCTCTCTTCTTCTTTTTTTTTACTGCTTACATATACATTTCTTCAGCTTGACTTATAATTAAGCCTTGGGTTAGCCGAAAATATTAGATAATGCATAAGAATAACCCAGGGCATGGATATGTGGATAATATGTGTCCGCTACATTGACTTAATGCTGATTTAACTGCTTTTGAAATGATGACCATATAGACTCAACCACATAATTAAATGGTCCTCACTTTGCAAAATAAAATGATGTTCTTATTGAATGGAATGTCCATCTGGTTGACTGTACATGGTCCTCATTTCAAAAGCGGTTAATGCAGCTTTAAAACGATTTGTATAAAATATGTACTGTATGTGCTTCTTACCTCAATATACTGTAAATTCATATACTGCCACTCACTTTCACCAGTAGCTTCTCTGGTCACTGTGTGGAGAAAGAAGATTATCTTTCTTCCTCCTCTCCATTCACTTCCAAGTCTCAAAAACACACTACTCACTGAAGGTCAAAATAGAACATGAAATTACATTATATAAAAAAAGAAAAAAAAGGAGTCTGGGATACCGTGAAAAAGAGCTTTTATTTCTATTTACATTATATTTACGAAAGAGGACCATCTGTTTCGACCGTCTTGTTTTTGATCGTTTTGATCATTTGCAAAACACATGGAAATGGGCAACATTTTACAATAAGGGTGCGTTAATGTCACAGGTCAACCTTAATCAATCTGGACTTGAAAATAAACCCAGGGTAGCAGGGTCCCAAACAGCGACACAAACACAGCAGATGAAGCAATAACAAGGTATGTTAAAGTTAGAGGTTCAATGTAGGATTGCAAGTAACTGTCTAACTGCATATATAACTGTTTCCACTAGAGGGCGCTCTAGGCAGAGCCACTCATGATACCACCAGGTGGCGAGTATATAAAGAGATGTCTCCTCCCCCTCTACCTTCTTTTCCACCTGCTTCTCAGAGAGAGGAGAACTCTAGTACTGCTGCTTACCATGTGAATAATAATAAACCACGCCAAAGGCTAAAGATAGAAACCATGCCTCTTGACCACATTATTGTCGCCCCATAGCCAGATTCTGTCAACAAGGTACTTAATTTTTTACCTTATTTGAAGGTGAGGTACAATTATGGGGAAGATCCTGTTATGGGGGCAAAAATCCATTGACCCTGGGTCGGCGGGACAATAACACTACAATAGCACTACAATAATGCAATAGCCCACTACAGTTAGCCTAATGAATTAGTACTTAAGGGGGGAAAAGAGGTGCAACAGGAAAAATACACAGAAAGCACTGGTTTGGTATTCTAAACTTGGTATTCACTTTATCATCTGGCTTTTGGTCTCTGACATATACTACACTGGTCATTACCCTCAAGAGCTCCTCCTAGGTATAATATTGAGAACTCCTTATGTAGTTCACTTCCCCCTATTCACTTTGTCACAGCCAAGCTCACAGTAGATGAACAAACTCACCCAAGTATATCTCATACAATGGCTAAGGAAAATAACTGCAGCTTACTGTTACAGTTTCACCTCCACAACCCTCCATACCTGCCTCACACACCCCCTGCACTTCAGCTCGGCACTACGTGTGCGTAATAGGCACAGGCACATTTCCCACTCCCCATCATCTACCAACCCGGCCAGGTTCAATGTCACCCTCTCCTGGCAGGGTGGAACGCTTTCTGTCAGAGCCATCATTGACTCCGGTGCGTATGAGAGCTTCATGGACGCCCAGTTGGCCTGCTCTGCAGCCGTTCCTCTCACTGTTCTGGACTCCCCAGGCCCCTGGCTCGAGCTCCATGTTCTCCATGTCAGCTACAGCGAGGGACACATCCCATGGATCCAGACCCCATCAGTGCCACCACTACTACCGCCTCCAGCTCCTTCCCACCTCGCCTCTGTGCCAGAGGTCTACCACGACCTAGGAGAGGCCTTCAGTAAGGAGAGAGCCTGCACCCTGCCTCCACACCGGCCTTATGAGTGACTGTGCCATCGTTCTCCGCCCTGACAGCAGACTCCCGGTCAGCTGTCTCTACAACTTTGCTGCGCCGGACAAGGCAGCGATGGAGCCGTACATCTCGGAGTGTTGGGCTGAAGGTCTCATCCGACCCTCTCGTTCCCCGGTGGCAGCGGGGTTCTTCTTTGTCAAGAAGAAGGATGGGTCCCTCCGGCCATGTATTGACTACTGGGAGCTCAACGCCATCACCGTCAGGAACACCTACCCTCTCCCCCTCATGAGTTCCAACTTCGAACCCCTCCTCAGTGTCACCGTGTTCACGAAGTTGGACCTCCGGAACCCCTACCATCTGGTCCAGATTTGTGAGAGGGATGAGTGGAAGACCGCGTTCAAAACCCCCCATGGCCATTACGAGTACCGGGTGTTGCCCTTCGACCTGACCAATGCTCCATCGGTCTTCCAGGCGCTTATGAATGACCTTCTGAGGGACATGCTGGACATCTTTGTGGTCCTCTACCTCAACGACATCCTGGTGTTCTCCAGGAGTGTTGAGAGAGAGACAAGAGACCAGTAAGCCATGTCAGAGAGAGAGAGAGACAAGAGACCAGTAAGCCATGCCAGAGAGAGAGAGAGAGAGAGAGACATTTATAATAATTATAATAATTATTATTATTAAATAGAATAATTTTCTATAGGCTTGCCGTGGTAGTCATACTGGTGTCATTCCGTGTTCAGGCATTCACTGAGTAAATGAATTGCCTAGTGCCCCTTTAACAACTTATAGGCTTGGTAAGTTTCAGTCTCACTTCTAGAGAGGATTTATATTCACACGACTGAATACTAGAGAACAGATGACATGTTACAACAATGGCAGAGGATTATTTGGATAAACACAGTAGCAGTTCAACTGGAGAGGAGCTCAGATGATCTGTCCGGAAAAGTATGTAAGCTTTTTTTTTTCTCTATCTGTGAGAGTATGTCCGCGAATGTCCATACACAGGAGAAAGTTGGCGTGTGTGTTCGTGACACACACAAACACAACGATTGCAAAAAGTCGAGTCCCGTGGATATTATTGCAAGAGATAATTCATACATATTATGAAAAGCCAATCTGTTCTTTAGAATTTGGATGGGGGGGTAGGCTCTGATACCTCTCAGTCTCACACCTCTGCGGGGTCTAACACCGTTTCACAGCGCACACGCCGCTCTTGTGTGTGCGCACGTGCGTGTATGTGCGTTTCGTGACACGCTGTAGTTCTCTGGCAAACGGAGATAATTACAATCATACCATCTAGCAAGAATTAAACGTATTTACAAGTCGTATTATGTTTAGCAAGTAAGGAGACATATAAGTTACATCTCAAAGCACTCGAAATTGTAATTTTTCTATTTTTACTGATTTCTGAAAAGCGCGACTTCCTGAGCATTTCTGAGACATTCTAAATCCCTTTGTTCTCCACCCACAGGTGCAAAAAGGCCCTTGGACTCTCAAGGGTTTTATTTAACTTTCTCTTGTTCTGGCAGAAACATGTTTTGAATGTTCAGGAATGTTGGTGAATGCATGTATCCTTTTAGTATGATAATTTGTGTAAAGAGATGTAAATGTGTAAATTGGGGCACCTTGGGTCTGGGTGAATGGGGCATGCATTATTTTGTGGTGTAAATAGGTGTAAATGTGGAATGTGGAAATAGAATGTGGATGCTTGCTGCAAAGCCAGACATTATTGTGCGGCTGGAATATACATCTGATTCCTACTAGTACTAGTAGTATAGTTATTCCTACTGCAATATAATCAGTGATGGGCAAGCTACTTGGAAAATGTAGTAAGCTACACTACAAGTTACTCTTGATTAAATATAGCTCAACTACAATGGAAGCTATCCCCAGATAAATGTAACAAGCTACACTACAAGAACATGGCAAAAATAGCTAACTACATTGGCACTACTTTTTTTTTTTACTTTATGATCAAGTTTCCACCAAACAAATAGGCAGGCAAAAAAAAGTTCAGTTTGATTGTTTATTAGAAAACTGAAACAAGCCCTCGGTCTGGCTTTTTGTGTCATCATTTTAACATGAACTTGTATTATGTACAAAATGTTAATAAAGTATGAGGAAAGAACTGTGGAAACATAATAAATAAAAGGCTAAATCAATCAAATAAACACCAAAATATATACTCTCTCTATTGGAATGGAGACTTTTCAGCACAGGATAAACTGCCCACTTTATCAACCAAAAACACACTTCTTCAATATCAGAATTTTAACTAATAATAACTGTCTTACTGCATTTTACTATTATGCTACCATGTCTATACTACCACCAACTATGCTAATATGTCTATACTACTACAGTATGTACTCAGAGTATAACACTCAAGCTCGACACTGCTAGACAAACAATACTACGTATCCTTGGCTGCTAGATATGTACCACTCCTGCTGACTTGTTGTACACAATTTGTAAGTTGCTTTGAATGAAAGCGTCAGCTAAATGACCAAATGTATTTAAATATGTAACTCACAAAACATTCCATGGCCCCAAAATTGTGTGGGGACCCCCCCTGGGGGTCCTGACCGATCCACAGGTTGAGAACCACTGCTCTAGGTGATCTTTTCCCTCTAGTGTATGTATTATTTATGTTAGTTTGTTTTTTCTTTTCTCCACCCCCATAATATTGTTCATTTTCTGCCTACAGTGAAACATGATAGCAGCTATCTGTTAGTTAAATCTGTTGACAAAAAGTGCACTGACTTGTGTGCTGTTTGGGAACAGTTGAAAATGTTTATGTAAAGCTTTTCATCAGCTTACCTGAATGTGTTCTCAAGTTAGTGCTGGGTGTGTGGGAAGTTGAGAGAAGCTTTGTTTTTGGCTGACACAATAAACACCTAAACACATATGTTTTAGGTGTTTTTTTCAGTCAAACTCATACATTTTTCCAGATAGGGCCATGGAGAGGCATTGTTGTTATTGACATCATCTTCATCAATGCCATCAGCCCTGGAAACATCTAATCCTTCTGCCATTTCACGCGGACTGGTTCATTCATTCATTCATGGTCTGTGTTGTAGTGCCGAGAGATGGGAGTCGGAGACGGTAGCTCGGTAGAGCGAACAGCTTTTATTCAATACACAAAATACAACAAGCTACTGCTCCGTTGCGTGCAGAACGACTCGTGGTGGCAGGTAGTGCCACCTCATATAATGTCCGGGCGGAACTCTTGTTCCTAACAATAGTTCCGTGGGTGAATTATGTACCATTAACAATCACTACACAAGCCCCCCCAGAATTCAACCATGGTCAAAATCTCCACGGCGGGGAGAGACCACGACCCGGCCGCGGCGTGAGCGGACAACCCGGGGCGCGGTGCAAGCGATTGCGCCCTCCACGGCGCCCGGGGGCATGAACCGGCCACGGTGAGTGCGGAAAGCCAGGGTCGGGGAGGTAGGGGCGGCGCAAGCGCCCGTGTCCTCCCCGACACCCGGGGGCACAGACGTCGACGAGGCCAACGGCGGCTCCGTCGTTGGCGGGTCCCGGGGTAGCGGCGGACGGCCTCGGCGGGGGGAGAGGGCCAGCTCTAAGGGCTGGGAAATGTCTACGTGGGCGGGTTCAACCTTGTGGTGGTTGTACCCCACCTCAAAGGCGAGCCTTCGCCAGTCCTCAGGGGCCTGTGGGCTAGGGTGTCCGGTGGACAGGTCACCCAGCAGCGTCGGACCCGCGTGACCAATCGCGACGTCCTCCAGGCGTAGCCTGGAATCTGCAGTCCCGAGGGCCTGGATGTCGTGGTCGGAGGCCTGTTCCGAGCCCCTGTTGACGTAGTCGAGGTCCGGCTGTACAGCTCCGATGACGACGTTGGGCTTCTCGGCGACGTGTCTTGACTCAGAAAACGTGAGGGGTTCGTGGTCGGTGAAGGCTGTAAGAAGGCCGCCGTATGTCGCCTCATCGCGGACACATGCCAACGAAGCCCGTGTCTGTGCATTTATTAGGCGGCCATGTCTAATGTCCACGAGGAGACCGTGTGCACCCAGGAAATCTGCCCCCAGTAGTGGGAACGAAATGTCGGCCGTGATGCAGTCCCACGTGAACCGCTGGCCCCCAAAACACAGTTCCACGGTCCTTGTACCGTAGGTGCGGATAGGGGTATCGTTGGCGGTCGTCAGGCGTGGACCTCTATCATCGCCGGCGATGTCCTCTTTCGTAGCTGGCAGGACGCTCCTCTGAGCTCCGGTGTCGCAGAGGAATTTGCAACCGGAGAGTGTGTCTCTAATGAAAAGCAGCCGGTTCGACATACCTGCGCTCACCGCTGCTACTGGGCGCAGGTGTCTGCGTTTATGCGTTATGCCGAAAGTGCAAGGGGAACGGCATCTTGTCGCCCTCGCGCCGAAACGTGCGTGGTAATAACACCGGCCTGCGGCAGCGCTGCCCCTGATCTTCCTCGCCCCTCCCCCCTGCGGCGTGTAACCGCATGTCGAGGCTATTAGCCCTGGGGCAAAGTGTCGAGTGGCCAGGTAGAAGCGATCTGCCTCCTCTGCCAGAGCACGGGGATCCACAATGTTTGTATTGGCCAGTGCCGTCTGTACCCGTGGCGGCATGTGCCTGAGGAACAGCTCTTTAAATAAAAAGTTCGGCTGCTCGGCGCCCAGCAGGTTCAGCATCATCTCCATATGCGCCGACGGCTTGCTGTCTCCCAAGCCACGTATATCCAGCAAGCGTCGGGCCCGCTCAGACGGTGACAACTCAAAAATCCTGAGTAGGTGCGTCTTAAACGCCTCATATTTATACCGGGCAGGCGGAGCTGTTATGAAGCCTACCGTCCTCGCCGCTGTCGTGCTCCCGAGGCTCGAGACGACGTGGTAATATCTCGCGGCGTCGTCGTCAACCCCTCGTAGGGCGAACTGCGCCTCTGTTTGCGCGAACCACGCCGCCGCAGAATGCTCCCAAAACTCCAGCAATCGAATAATAACGGCATCGTTTGCCATGTTCGGTCCGGTCCCTGATACTTCAGCGAGACCAATGTCGGGGTCACCAGTGTAGTGCCGAGAGATGGGAGTCGGAGACGGTAGCTCGGTAGAGCGAACAGCTTTTATTCAATACACAAAATACAACAAGCTACTGCTCCGTTGCGTGCAGAACGACTCGTGGTGGCAGGTAGTGCCACCTCATATAATGTCCGGGCGGAACTCTTGTTCCTAACAATAGTTCCGTGGGTGAATTATGTACCATTAACAATCACTACAGTGTTTAGATTTTTTTTTACTTCCTGATTTGCGGAGATGGAGTGGCATGTCCCGCCCTATCCTGCCTCTGATTGGCCTACCCGTAATGTTTTGGCATAACCTTACCCAATCGTGAGTCGTCATACTCATATCTAAACCAACCAACCAATCATAGTGGGTTTTCTCCAATAGTATCCAACTGCAGGACCGGAGAACACAACACTCTCAGGTCTGAAGACACTATTTTTTTTGTCTGTTTCTCCGGATAGTAGTGTGTAGTGTTTTCTATCTATCTATTTATTTCTACTTTTTCCATTTCAGAATGCCACCAGCAAGGAGAGGTCCTCAATACAGTGTGCATGATGTGATTGCTGCTATCCTAAATACACTAATACACTATGAACTCACATCATCAACACTAAGATGTTTATAATACACTATGAACACACAGCATCAACACTAAGATGTTTATAATACACTATGAACACACAGCATCATCACTAAGATGTTTATAATACACTATGAACTCACATCATCATCACTAAGATGTTTATAATACACTATGAACACACAGCATCACTAAGATGTTTATAATACACCATGAACTCACAGCATCATCACTAAGATGTTTATAATACACTATGAACACAGCATCAACACTAAGATGTTTATAATACACTATGAACACACAGCATCACTACGATGTTTATAATACCCTATGAACTCACACCATCATCACTAAGATGTTTATAATACACTATGAACACACAGCATCACTAAGATGTTTATAATACACTATGCACTCACAGTATCATCACTAAGATGTTTATAATACACTATGAACACACAGCATCACTAAGATGTTTATAATACACTATGAACACACATCATCACTAAAATGTTTATAATACACTATGAACACACAGCATCACTAATGTTGTGAAGGGCCAGATTAAACCGAATATATATATTTATTTATATATATATATTTAATTGTATTTGTATATTCTCTAATATTCCTTGATATCCCTTGTATATTCCTTGTACAATATGCATTGAATATCCATTCTAGCCTACTGAACATCCCATAATAGTCTCCATTCTACTATTGGTCGAGACCTTGGTGCCAGGCTGCCATACCCCTCAGACCCAGTTCAAACGTACCGCTCAACATGTACGAACAAGTCCTAGTTCCGCGTAGGAATCTGGCTACCGCACCACTAATGGGACTATTTGTTCATAGTGCGTATATATACTGCGCTACTAAAGTAGGACTTTCCTTTTCAGTCCAGTTTCTTACCCTCCAATAGAGTCACAGACGTAAAGCCTCCCCGCGACGCCACGTGTGGGAGTAAGGCCAAGTTCGCCTACCATCGGTATTGAGACATCGTGTATATTAATATTTGAATAGTCATATTTGGCACTATATCGTCGAGTTGGACGTAGTCTATTAAGCTAATAATAGTCTGTTAATATATAGTGCTTCGTGCGGTGAGAATACTACCGTGGTCAGTACCCCATCGTTTCGGGCAGAGAACTGGCTGCTTATCCAGGGTGGTTGACCCCACGTGAAGCTGCACCCGAGGAGCCCCAGAGCCGACGAGCGAGTGGACCTGTATACCGGATTATTCTACCGACGACAGCCCGCCTTCCCAGGCACGGATTATGCTTTGTATACGTTGATTATTCCATGGATAAAGACCCCCGACACTGCCGTGTGTTGGAACCCCCCCCCCTGGAGAGGACGCAAGGTGAGGAGACGCTCTGCAAGACGAGGTCGCTTCACGTCTCTCCTCCGTGGACCGGAGGACGCCGGCCCACAAAGAGTCCACCTGCTTTCATCTGTGGTCCAAGGATCGCCGGCGCATTGAACGGCACTACAGTGGGTTCACCTGGGATACCCTTGGCCGGATGAGGCAGCCGGATTCTACCCCCCCCCCCTTCCTACTCCTGTCGGCTTACAAGCGACCGGATTAACCCCCCCTAGTGTATCCAGTATATAATCATTAAAGTATCATTGCTGTTATTCCTTAAACTATTCCAGGTCGTATATGTACCACCTGCGCCTTCAGAGATTGGACATTCTCTATTGATATACCGACGAATACTCTTGCCATAAAAGTGCATACTAATTCCCATTCATAAATGTGATTGATTTGATTAAGTGCTTGCTCTACACACCATCGCTGTGTAGAAATAAAGACCTATTTCTAATTCGTACATTTGTGTTGGATCCGTTTCATCTACGTGACAGTGTTCATCATAATATATTTATGCCGTGTACTGGGTGGCCGAATATTAAGTACAAAGGTAGTGGTAGTAAGTATCATATCTAGTAATACAGTCAGGGAATTGTACCCCTCAGTTACAATTGGTCCTTCGAGCCGGAGGGTAATCAGTGTAATATTAATATAGTGTTATTAATATTGAAATGGCCTATGATGAACACTCCACGAAACGATCCTCCTAACCAACGCCCGCAGCGCGAACGACGGCTCCCTCAGTACTTAGAGGCTTACGCTGTCAGTCAACAACCTAGTCTTCTACTAACAGTAAACGCGGTAAAACTAGAAAGTAAAAGTATGTCTAACCCCAACGCCCAGACTACCCCGACCATAGAGGCCCCTACGGGTTCTAATGTAACTGACCAAGTTCACGGTGGGGACCAGTGGGAACCAGACATGACTTCACACCCCGCCAGTACTGAAGAAGTAGTCCCCGATGAGTCCCGGGAGGAATACAACGCTACCGAGACCGAACTCGGCACGGAAGAAGACGGGGAGAGCACCGTGGAGATAGAGCTCCAAGGCTCCGCAAGGAGTACCCCGAGGGAAGGCTCCCCTATACAACCGCCTTCTCCCAGCGAGGCAGAGAGGACCCTACAGCAGGCCTTCCTCATCAGCCTGAACGCCGCTGCTGAACGCGACCGACTGCAGATCCAGCAGCGGAGCGAAGAAGAGCATATACGTCTAGAAATAAGACGCATTCAGAGGGAAGAGAATGTGGCCCGAGACCGAGCAGACAGCCAGCGAGCAGCTGCTGGTGCTCTATGGGACGCAGAGCGCGACAGACAGCAAGCGCAACTAATAGAACAGCTGATCAGACGGACAACACCCTCTCCCTCCGCCAGAGGCTCCAGGAACTCGTCTAGACACACCTCCAGGGCGGCATCCCCTAGCCGAGTAAACAACCCTGAACTTGACCAACAGACGAGGTCTATACCCCCCACAGACCACCTCCCCCCACCGGTCCAAGCGAGACCTAGCAACCGGGAAGGAGCAGCATATCCTGTGGAGAGGCTAAACCAGAGACTACAAGCACTGGATGACCTAACTGAAGACGAAGAGGAAGAGGAGGAGAACCACGCCCGACGACAGCACAGTACTCTACCGGACCAGGAGGTCCGGTACAGCCCAGGCTATACTCCCGCGGAGCTGCGCTACAGACCCCCGACTCTATACACGGGTGAGCACGACGCACAACCCGCACCGAGGAACAGCACCTGGACAAGCGGGCCATGGTACACTGCCGGTACCAGCCCATACCAAGGAGCGGGAGGAGACTCGCCTAGGAGGCCTCTCCCCCAACGCTCGCCGATGTATCCACAGTCAGCGTCATACATTGGCACGCCTATGGTACCCGACTTCACCCAAGAGAACCGGGCCCAGTATACAGAACTCCGCATGTGTCTGGAGACCATGTTGGTGGATGTATTGGATGAACGCCACAAATACGCCATCCTACTGAAGCACTTAAAGGTACCCCGCGCACATAATATAGCGCTCGCCTACGCGACCTCCACCACCCCATACACAGCAGCGCTGGTAGCATTGGACCAGAGGTATGGGCGCATATGGGATTACGTGATCCAGGAGATCCGACACATCGACCGCTTACCCCCAGCAATAGACAATCGAGCACTGGACGACCTGTCCATCAGAGTGCAGTCCCTGGTAGGGATGTTGGGAGCGCAGAGAGAGAAGGGGAGGCATGAACTTTACGCCAACTCAAATGTGGAAAGGATCTTGGAGAAGCTGCCGCCCGCTCGACAGGAGCGTTTTAGGCGACAGAGAGACCACCGAGACCGGAATGGCCCCGAACCGAACCTCCTCGACCTAGCAGACTTCCTGGCGAGAGAAGTCAGCAGCCTACGGCTGGATACATTCGGACGGAGCACCCCTGGCTCCAGAGAAGGAACCAGACGACTAAATGATGGAAGAAGATCGGTGACTGTGATGCACCAATCGGAGTCAGTACCGAGCAGCAGGAGCCACAGTACCCCCTCCAGAACGGAGAAGTGGAAGAAAGTGTGCCCCTACTGTGAGAAAGAACACTGGCTAGCGCAATGTGACTCCTTCCCCAAGCTGAACACGGGGGAAGCAAGTCAATGGATAAAGTCCAACAAGCGCTGTTTTCGCTGTGCGCGCTCACACATGGCAGCCGAATGCCGCTTAAAGAAAAGGTGCACCAAGTGCGATGGAGCCCATCTGGACATACTTCACGACAGTAACAGACGGCGCCCTTCACCCGCACCATCCAGCAGCAAAGCGAGCGTCATGTACATCGATCCCGCCAGCAGCAGTGGAGCCCGAGTACTCCTAAAAGTAGTGCGTGTGACACTAAGCTACCAGAATAAAGTCCTGGACACTTACGCCGTCCTCGATGACGGGTCCGAGAAGACCCTTCTGCTCGCCTCCGCTGCGGCCCAGCTAGGGCTGCGGGGAAGCGAAACCCAAATGACAATTCGGACAATAAGACGAGATTTGAAGACGATAAAGGGCGAGAATGTCTCATTCTCTATCGCAGCAAGCGGCCAGCCTGAGCGACGGTACCAGATTACAGACGCTTTCACCAGCCAAGAAATAGGACTGTCGCGGTACACATACCTTGTCGCCAAGCTGATGGAGAAATATGCACATCTGCGCAAGTTACCGATCCCGCTCATAGACAATGCTATGCCGACCCTGTTGATAGGCTCCGACCATGCAGACCTCATTGTCCCGATAGACCGGGTTCATACCGGACCCCGAGGCTGTCCTGCAGCAGTCGAGACCCGTTTGGGATGGACTCTCCAAGGCCCGCTCGCCAAATCTCTCAACCGAAGTACAGCCACTAGATGTCTCCACTCCCGAGTCACAGAGGGAGAAACCGCACTCCTGCAACACGTAGAGCGGCTATGGACCTTGGAACAAATGCCCTTTAAGAACGGAAAGAAAGACATTCGCTCTAAAGATGACATTTACGCCATTCACCTCCTCGAGACAGGGACCAAGAGAGTCCCGGTCAACGGCGTGTTGAGATACGCCACGCCACTCCTGCGGCGAGAAGGAATGCCTACTTTCCACGCCAAGACAGACGCCACAGAACGGTACCTGCTGAACACGGAGCGGCGCTTAGCCAAGAACCCCGCCCAAGAGAGTGTATACCGCGCTGAGATTGAGAAGCTCATCACAGCGGGACACGTCACAAAGATGGACATTAAAGAGGCTGACCAGACCACTGAATCGTGGTACGTGCCTCACCACAAGGTCCATCACAACGGTAAAGACCGCATAGTATTTAACTGCAGCTACCAGATCGGATCCCAAAATCTGAATAAAGAGTTACTGCCCGGGCCCACACTCGGCCCCTCCCTACTCGGCGTTCTACTCCGCTTCCGCCAGGAAAAGGTGGCCATCAGCGGGGACATTAAAGGAATGTTCCTGCAGGTGAGATTAGTAGAGGAGGACAAGCCCCTGTTACGGTTCCTATGGAGAGAGAAGCCAGGAGATGAGCACCCAGCCATCTACCAATGGGAAGTCCTCCCCTTCGGAACGACGTGCAGCCCCTGCTGTGCTACATTTGCACTACAGAAACATGTAGCAGAGGACCCAGCAGCGGACGAAGAGGTCCGACACAGCGTAAAGAACAGCTTCTACGTAGACAACTGTCTACAAAGCCTTTCAACCCAGGAAGAAGCCGAGGCTCTCCTGATTAAACTCCGCGCCTCATTGATCAAAGGCGGCTTTGATCTCAGGCAGTGGGCCAGCAGCGATCCGCAAGTACTGCGCAGCCTCTCCTCCGAGGACAAGGCAGCCAGCAGCGAGACCTGGATGGCTACAATCCCGGGAGAAGCCCAGGAGATGACCCTGGGATTGGTGTGGCGATTCAAAACAGATTCGCTTCACTACAGACACAAGCCCCTGACAACACTCGCCCGACAATATGACCCGCTAGGATGTATTCTACCGTACACCACCAGGGCAAAAATGATTGTACGAGCATTGTGGGACAAGGACCAGGGCTGGGACGACCCCATTCCCGCACACCTTGCATCCACCTGGAGAGAGTGGGAGATGGAGCTCCACTCACTCCCAGGCGTTAATATGCGCCGAAGCTACTTCCCACCCACGGTGAGGCCAGAGACATGTAAAATGGACTTACACGTCTTCAGTGACGCCTCAGAGGTCGCATACGGATCAGTAGCCTACTTGCGGGCCCAAGAAAGGGGGGGAGAGATCTACACAGCATTTGTCCTCGCCCGCTCGAGAATAGCCCCACGCAAGCAACAATCTATCCCACGTCTAGAGCTCTGCGCAGCCCTAGCCGGAGCGCACCTAGCCACGCTCATCCAACGTGAGCTCACCATACCGGTGTCTAGAACAATCCTGTGGTCAGATTCCACGACAGTACTCGCCTGGATCAAATCGGACTCATGCAAGTACAAAGTCTTCGTGGGAGTCAGAGTCACCGAGATTCAAGACTTAACCGAAGAGTTAACCGGAGAAACAGAGTGGCGCTACGTTGATACAAAACAGAACCCAGCTGACGTCATCACCCGGGGGATGCCCCTGGATGACCTCACCCGTCGCAATGTCTACAGTGACGGCCCCGCATTCCTAAGACTCCCGGAAGGACAGTGGCCCAGGCCTATCCCGAGGGAAGCAAGTCCAGAGGAGGTGGAAAATAAGAAGCCTGTGTTCTGTGGGTTGAGCACTGTTATCTCCGCAGACCCCAACACACTCCTGATGGGGCGGCTAGATCCTGCATTACCCCAGACAATGTACCGGCCTGAAGAAGCGAACGGCCGACGAATGTGGAGGTACAGCCAAGTATTAGCCGACAAGTTTTGGAGCAGTTTCCTACTGCACTACCTACCGTCTCTACAGACCCGCCAGAAGTGGGTAAAGGAGAGAGACAATTTGACAGAAGGAACAGTCGTCATGATTATTGATCAATCACTGCCCAGAGCTATGTGGCCGGCCGCGTAAGCAAAGTGATCACCGGTGCCGACGGCAAGGTCCGAGCAGCTGAAGTGCTCGTCCAGGGTCGCACTTACACCCGTCCCGTGGCGAGGCTCATAGAACTGCCCCGACTCCCAGACACAATCGATGATGACCATGACCCTATAACCCTATGACTTTGTGAAGTTGACTGACCCCTACAGCAAACCCTTATGTGTAAATAGACAACGCGATTAATCTGTCTCTGTTTAACTGATTAGGTCTGGGACCAATCAGGGGGTGGCTGTTGTGAAGGGCCAGATTAAACCGAATATATATATTTATTTATATATATATATTTAATTGTATTTGTATATTCTCTAATATTCCTTGATATCCCTTGTATATTCCTTGTACAATATGCATTGAATATCCATTCTAGCCTACTGAACATCCCATAATAGTCTCCATTCTACTATTGGTCGAGACCTTGGTGCCAGGCTGCCATACCCCTCAGACCCAGTTCAAACGTACCGCTCAACATGTACGAACAAGTCCTAGTTCCGCGTAGGAATCTGGCTACCGCACCACTAATGGGACTATTTGTTCATAGTGCGTATATATACTGCGCTACTAAAGTAGGACTCTCCTTTTCAGTCCAGTTTCTTACCCTCCAATAGAGTCACAGACGTAAAGCCTCCCCGCGACGCCACGTGTGGGAGTAAGGCCAAGTTCGCCTACCATCGGTATTGAGACATCGTGTATATTAATATTTGAATAGTCATATTTGGCACTATATCGTCGAGTTGGACGTAGTCTATTAAGCTAATAATAGTCTGTTAATATATAGTGCTTCGTGCGGTGAGAATACTACCGTGGTCAGTACCCCATCGTTTCGGGCAGAGAACTGGCTGCTTATCCAGGGTGGTTGACCCCACGTGAAGCTGCACCCGAGGAGCCCCAGAGCCGACGAGCGAGTGGACCTGTATACCGGATTATTCTACCGACGACAGCCCGCCTTCCCAGGCACGGATTATGCTTTGTATACGTTGATTATTCCATGGATAAAGACCCCCGACACTGCCGTGTGTTGGAACCCCCCCCCCTGGAGAGGACGCAAGGTGAGGAGACGCTCTGCAAGACGAGGTCGCTTCACGTCTCTCCTCCGTGGACCGGAGGACGCCGGCCCACAAAGAGTCCACCTGCTTTCATCTGTGGTCCAAGGATCGCCGGCGCATTGAACGGCACTACAGTGGGTTCACCTGGGATACCCTTGGCCGGATGAGGCAGCCGGATTCTACCCCCCCCCCCTTCCTACTCCTGTCGGCTTACAAGCGACCGGATTAACCCCCCCTAGTGTATCCAGTATATAATCATTAAAGTATCATTGCTGTTATTCCTTAAACTATTCCAGGTCGTATATGTACCACCTGCGCCTTCAGAGATTGGACATTCTCTATTGATATACCGACGAATACTCTTGCCATAAAAGTGCATACTAATTCCCATTCATAAATGTGATTGATTTGATTAAGTGCTTGCTCTACACACCATCGCTGTGTAGAAATAAAGACCTATTTCTAATTCGTACATTTGTGTTGGATCCGTTTCATCTACGTGACAGTGTTCATCATAATATATTTATGCCGTGTACTGGGTGGCCGAATATTAAGTACAAAGGTAGTGGTAGTAAGTATCATATCTAGTAATACAGTCAGGGAATTGTACCCCTCAGTTACAACTAAGATGTTTATAATACATCACTAACCTGTCTATAATACACTATGAACTCAGCATCATCACTAAGATGTTTATAATACATTATGAACTCACATCATCATCAACACTAAAATGTTTATAATACACTATTAACTCACAGCATCATCACTAAGATGTTTATAATACACTATGCACTCACAGCATCATCACTAAGATGTTTATAATACACTATGAACACACAGCATCACTAAGATGTTTATAATACACTATGAACACACATCATCACTAAGATGTTTATAATACACTATGAACACACAGCATCACTAAGATGTTTATAATACACTATGAACACACAGCATCATCACTAACCTGTCTATAATACACTATGCACTCACAGCATCACTAAGATGTTTATAATACACTATGAACACACATCATCACTAAGATGTTTATAATACACTATGAACACACAGCATCACTAAGATGTTTATAATACACTATGAACACACAGCATCATCACTAACCTGTCTATAATACACTATGAACTCAGCATCATCACTAAGATGTTTATAATACACTATGAACTCACATCATCATCAACACTAAGATGTTTATAATACACTATGAACTCACAGCATCATCACTAAGATGTTTATAATACGCTATGAACACAGCATCATCACTAAGATGTTTATAATACACTATGAACACACATCATCACTAAGATGTTTATAATACACTATGAACTCACAGCATCATCACTAAGATGTTTATAATGCACTATGAACTCACAGCATAATCATATCATTGGAAATGAACAGAACAAGAATAAAAAGAATGAGGCTAGTAGGCTAGAACATGGCTGAACACAGAGTACGACGAAATTCTGTTTTGTAAATACAATCTTATTCTGTTTTATTTATTTATTTTATTATTATTATTACTTTTCTTTTTTGAGGACAATAACTGTTTTTGGAACTATCATTGGAAATGAACAGAACAAGAATAAAAATAATGAGGCTAGTAGGCTAGAACATGACAAAATTCAGTTTTGTAAATACAATCTTATCCTGTTTTTTTTATTATTATTATTAACAAGAGCGGGCCCTTTCCCCCCAATAGCACACCGCCTGGCACACTGACCCTGCAGAACAGGCAGTCAGCATGGCCGTAAGCACTCAAAAGGTTAACCAACGGAAGCAGACAGCGCACTGGGGAAACCAGGCAGCAGGCTGTAACCTGAGCCTGGAGCACTGCGGACGAGACAGGCGCCAAAGGAGTCAGCTGAAAACAGCCCCCCCCGGCGGAAGGGGCGTATGCTGGCGTTGTTGATCACCATGACAAAGCCTCCATTAAAAAAAAACCACCCACAGGGGTTGAGGCAGAGAAGGCTGACATGATTGGCAGACGTCATGAACGTGCACACCGCACTTGGTATTCCCAGGCGGTCTCCCAACCAAGTACTAACCAGGACCGAACCTGCTTAGCTACCGAGATCGGACGAGATCGGGCGTGTACAGGTTGGTATGGCCGTAAGCCATTACGATAGTGCAGAGTACAACATGTACCCAACAAAGGGTCTCCATAATGCCTAACCCTGTGACACCCGGACAGACCCGGCATTTCCCCCCCCGAAAAAAGCACAAGTCCCTCAGGGTACCAGAACAGCAGATCTGCATCCCCGGCGGACAACGGGTTAACTGACCAGGACCAGCGCGACCAGACCAGTCCCGTGTCCTAACCACGCCGACATGCCCACTCCAGAAGAGGGGGTAGGTATGCGTGTCGATCTAAAACATGAAAAGAGGGCGCCACCCAGACGGTCCCCATTTGGACCGTGCTCAGTGGCCCACCCTAAGGGCGTGAGACCCCTCTACCTATGTTCTGATCTATTCCGTTAACATCCCCCAGATATGAACGAGAATTCATCGAGACAACCTAGTAAACTGGCGCTCGGAAGAGACAAAACTCCATCTCAGTTGCCCTATAAAAACGCTGTTTTAACAAGCAACCAAGGCGCACTTAGCCCCTGCGTGATTCTTTAACAGAAACACACCGAACCAGCACTATGTATGCGTCGAGACCCAAACACATCAATGGATAGTCTAGCAAGACACCAAACATTGTTCCTCCAAGTCGCCTGGGAGAACGACACGGAGCCGTCGTGCGTCATGTACCTTCCTCTTTTTATCCAAAAAAGAAAGAAACACAGACTGACATGAATCCCACGTGACGCAGCTGAGGGTAAAAATCGTTTACATTTTTACATCCCACCACCCTCGCCATAGGGAGGAGACGGAAATCCCCAGAGAGACTTCCCACGCGAGCTGTATAGATTGAAAAGAATATATTGCAACATTGAGCTATGTAATATTTGGGTTAGGGCTCTCCGAGGAGGAGGCACTGAACCAATACACACTCAATAATCGAATTGAATCGAATACACACACAATAGAGCAGAACTCCTTTTTGAAGTTCTACTCACCTTGACAATCTGAGGAGGAGGCTCTGAACTCTGAGGAGGCTCCCTCACAGGGAAGGAGAGTCCGAACTCACAGAAGGCCCGAGGAGGAGCTTCGTGAAGAGGAGCTCTGACAACTCCCTGAAACAGATCCATAACATGGACCTGAACAACTCACGGAAGTCTTACCAACAGAGACGCGCGCAGTGACGTACTCTATGGCGGGGGAATTTCTGCGGTGCACACGCCCAATCTTCCAGGGCGTGGGACCAGGAAACTCCCCCCCCCCCCCTCTTACCCTGTAACGTGCCGAACAGCAACATGACAGGAACCTTGAAGGACATGAGGTTTTAACCCCTGACCAATCAGAAAAGGGGAGGAAAGGATTACCAGTTCACCCCTTTACGACCCCACACCCATGATACGATGTAATGACAAAAAAGAACATGACACAGTCATAGTCAGCTACATGAAGTGTCTAACAGCTTCACATAGCTCATGTGCTAACCTGCTATCTGATTTTTATTAAGGAAAAAACACAGAATAGAGAGGGCCCCCTTTAAGAGCCCCGGTACCAGACTTACACATGTGCTTCTGTGGCCAAACCTAACCCAGTTGTAGATCACAAGACGCACACAACACTTTATCACAACAAAAAATGGCAAAAGTACACTCTCTACAGAGGAACGCCGTTTTTCATAACGAGAGAATACAGAATCCTCGATTATGTATTGGCCACAGGCCTTGCTAAGCACACACGATAAGTGACCAAACAATCTTTTCTTTAGGAAAATATAGTTTCTCAAGCGGTTAGCACAACCCCAGCAATTAACCTGAGGGTTACATCGTATCCCCACAAACACAGTGACACAATATATTGTAAACAACATGTCTGAGAGGAGGGTGGGGAAGCCCCAGGGAACCGGGGGGATCACCCCTCCTTCCCTACCCTTGATATGACCAAGTTGAACAGGTAACCCTGTTAATATGTGAACACACTGTTCATTGTCATTACAGGCTGAGAAAAGAATTCATTCCTTAATCACATGTCACTAAGCATAGCTTTATAGGTTAAATAACCCCCTTAGTTGTGAGTTCACGTTTACATGAACACACATGTTCTCATCACAACTAACCAGAGCATTTTTACACATGTAAAACAACAACCCGATGTCTATGGAGAGAGAAGCTATACCAGTGACAAGACAATTCACACACAACACGCGTCGTATCCTCAATGTATTGCAGCAACACATGTTTTGGAAAACATCGTTATTACAAAACATCTAGAAGGGAAGGAAAGAAGAAGTGTTTAAGGTCCGGTCGGGACCTTCCTACCCTGAACGCAGGCCAAGCGAACTGCAATCTGGCTAACAGCACCGAAGTTGAACACAGCATCCTTGTGTTGACGACGAGGGTAACGTTGTTGCGCCACCCAGCCGCTACGTTTCTCCATGTTTGACGCAGTCCTCGCTGGCAGGGCGCCGGTGTAGGTTCGACTAACATCCTCTGTCAAAGATGACGTCGTAGTCAGAGTGTTTAAGGCATGTTATAGTCATAGAAAACGTTCAACAGTGTAGCATCAAGCTAACAGCCGATCGACTGATAGCAACAAGCTAACGTTTACTAGCCTGGTAAACACAGCGAGCTAACGCCGCAGCTAACAGCTGACTGGCTAACACAGTAGGCCACAACTAGCACGCAAGCTAAGCAGCTATCACCTGAACTGTACACACATAACAAGCCACACTTCAGACAGGCCGCTGTCCCAAGTAAGAGGGAAAAGAAAAAGAATGTCAGAACACAGTTGTCAACGGTGATCCAGACATGCAGCGGGGCCAGCACAGTTCCCATTTCTGGCTGCAGCCGACTTTGAGCATGGAACTCCCGATAAAGAAGATCCTATGCCCACATTTCCTCGTTAGGGTATACTTTCATTTGTATATGAAAGATGGGGCCTGCACGGGACAGAGAAGCATCCGCTCGAGAATCCTGGTATCACCAGGTCCTGGTCGGGGCCCACTAGATTGACCATCATGGGCGTCCGACCGCCGTTTAAGCCGAGCAGAGGACCCCAGCCTGAAGTCGGCGTTTCGTAAATTGTCACCCACAGCATCAACAACAACCAGAGCTCGCAAGCAAAGCAGTACGTACCCAACCTGGAAACAACCGCTTCTCACAACAGTCGGTGCTTCCCACAGTCCAGCTGTGTGGCCGGAGGGCAACCCCATCCAGCCGCAGCAAGGAGGACTGTAGCTGGGGAGCATGTCAGCGGCGTGAGCTCCTAATACGAAAAAGCCGTTGAAGGTCGGAATGACCTCCAGTAACGAAGACAATATCGCCGTATTTTCTCGAAAATAGTGAGAGAGAAAATAAAGATATGATGTCAACGTATCTTCTTTTGTTTTCCAACTTTCTTCTACTAACAACCTCGTCAAGTGGGGATCTACCGAAGGCACTTCCTTGTGGTGAAAGTGAAGAAGGAGACGAGTAGGTGACCACACACCTGCTTATGAAGGTAAGCGGAAGGGGGTGTGGTCAGACGAATATGGGGATGTAAAGGTACATGGTGGAATTTTTTATTCAGTGCTCGTGCACGAAATGAGGTACAGTGCAACTGGTGCTGAGCGAAGCCTTAACGAAACAGAACCTTCTGTAGTGTGGTAGTGAAAAGTTAACCTTCTGTGTGTGTGGTAGTGAAAGGTTAACCTTCTGTGTGTGTGGTAGTGAAAGGTTAACCTTCTGTAGTGTGATAGTGAAAGGGTTAACATTATGTAGTGTGGTAGTGAAAGGTTAACCGTATGTAGTGTGGTAGTGAAAGGTTAACCTTCTGTAGTGTGGTAGTGAAAGGTTAACCGTATGTAGTGTGGTAGTGAAAGGGTTAACCTTCTGTGGTGTGGTAGTGAAATGTTAACCTTCTGTAGTGTGGTAGTGAAAGGTTAACCTTCTGTAGTGTGGTTGTGAAAGGTTAACCGTCTGTAGTGTGGTAGTGAAAGGGTTAACATTCTGTAGTGTGGTAGTGAAAGGTTAACCTTCTGTAGTGGTAGTGAAAGGTTAACCTTCTGTAGTGTGGTACTGCTCTCTCTTGACTCAAACCTAACTTCTGTGCTCTTATTGCTTGATCTCAGTGCAGCCTTTGACACTATCGATCACTCGATTCTTCTAGGTTGGCTTGAGAATCATGTTGGCATTCAGGGTCACGCACTTGCTTGGTTTAAATCTTATTTAACTGATAGAACACACTACGTGGTCTATAATGATTTAACATCTGAGACCCTCCCAGTGCAATGTGGTGTCCCACAAGGCTCTGTCCTGGGCCCTTTGCTATTTTCGATTTACATGCTACCGCTCGGCAATATCATACGCAAATTTGGCATAAACTTTCATTTGTACGCTGATGACACCCAATTATATATACCTATTAAGCCAAATGATTCCTCCCAATTACAAAACCTTGAGGCCTGCTTGCTTGCCGTCAAAAAGTGGATGTCGCAAGACGTTCTACTCATTAACACATCCCACGCCGGAAACGGCTTATGACGTGTTTCAAGTTCATGCGAATTCTGCCATTCCACGGCGTACGACGTTATTAAGATCATATTTAATTTTCGCCATGTTATTCATAATTCCCTCACAGAGCCTGGTCTGATGCAGTGGGAGCCTGCACAACTCTGCAACGCTTCAATACTGCTGCCTGGTGGATGATCGGCGAGTTACCAAACCGGAAATGGACGAGTCGATCTCGGTGCGTCTGGGAAATGCGTCCGGCACTCACATATTGTCGCGGGACTCTAGACACACACCGTGTATATGGATCGCTGCCATAACTCAATAATCGACATGATATGGGCGTGTATTATTATTATACAAACCGGAAAAGGATCGACTCGATCGCCGTCAAATAAGTGGGATCTTTTTGCTCCAGTCTCATCGCCCAATGGTAAGAGGACGCTGACGTCATTTTCAAGGCGATTGTACATTTCTTTGTTTACAAACCAACTGATCAATAAATCAACCCATACTACATAAAGCATTTACTGACGATCACAGACTGATAAATGACCCCCCCCCGTTCATCCACGCATGATGAGTAATAACGTTTAGGATCGTATCCAGTTGGATTTTTTAATATAGCGTGTATCACGAATAAACTGCAATCGATAATCTATATTATGCGTTTAGGCCTATAACTAGCATTCTAGGAATTACTGCAGAAAACGATAAAAACATATTTATATTCTAGACGGTATTTTCGTATGAATGAAAAAGTATAACGTTCCCACATCCTGAACGATAGATAATCGATGTTGAATGGGCCATAGTAATGTCAATTTAGCAATACAATTTAAAAAGTTATAGCCCTGCAAAGAAGGTGAACATCTCCATAGACTTAGAGTGGTGGCAGAGAGTGGTATAAGATGCTCAAATTGCGTGGCAGGGAATGTGTTAATGCAGATAAAACTGAGTTTAGTTACCTCAGTCATGCCAATGAGCGTTGTAGAATGTCTGAGCAGCTGCGGGAGAGTCAAAGTACAACGTTTGGTCTTCGAAGTCCACGCGGAGGCGAGCTGGGTACAGAATTCCAAAACGAATGTCTTTCTTGTACAGTCGGGCTTTCACGTCGTTGTAAGCCGCGCGCTTTCGGGACAGTTCGACGCTGAAGTCAGGGTAGAGTGAGATCTTGTGGCCATGGTATCGCAGATCCTCCCTTCTCTTCCCAAACACATGCTCCTTGTCCTGGTAGTTGTGGAAAAGTACGATGAACGCTCTGGGTCTGGGGTAGTTTCCTCCGGCTTTATTTTCTCTCCCCAGCCTGTGGGCGCGAGACAGTATGAGCGGCGTGGGAAAAAAATTAGCACCACAGATCTCCGAAAACAATTCGGTCATGAATTGGATTGGATCCGAGCCTTCCATTTTTTCAGGGATGCCGATCACTCTCAAGTTGGCTCTGCGCGAGCGGTTTTCAAGATCATCCAACTTGTCGGCCAGAGGCGAGCGTTTTCCGTTTTGAGTTGAGCATATGCGCCCTCCATCTCGACGACTCTGTCGCTGTAGTCAGACAAGCCCGATTCGACGAAGGTGATCCGTTGTCCATGTATATCCAGCGTGGATTTTATTGCCTCCAGGGTCCTATTCACCGGTGTGAGAGCTGAGTTTAGCAGCGAGGTGACCACTGCCGTCGTGTCGGTGAGTATGGCAGTACGGAGGTTCTCCAAGTCGTGGGCAAGGCTGGCGTCGCTTTGGCTGGGGAAACAGGCATGTCTTTAGCCCCATTAGCAAGTTCAATAGCCCCACTAGCAAGTTCAATAACTTCGAGGCTAGCAGCAGTTGCCTTCGGCGTTTTATCCATTCTCTTTGCTCTTCCCGCCATGTTGTGAAAACGTAGCGCAGTATTCTTCTTTTAGACTTAAAGTTTAGATGGTGAATTGTAGCATGTTGCTTCAAATAAATAAATAGTTTGCAAGTTGTGCGGGAGCCACTCTAGACACGTCTATCCCGTCGCCATGCTAAACCGGAAGTCCTGTGGTACTCCTTCTATCGGTGATGTCAGCTGCCCAGTCTGCATCACTGTCGGCTTTAAGCCCTAAGCTCTTTCTGAAACACAGCTGTTTATCTACTGTACCTTTGAGATAACAAAAAACATGTTTTACCGTAATCCAGTGCTCCTCTGTGGGATCAGCAAAATGCTGTGACAACTTACTCACTACAAAACATAGGTCAGGGCGAGTACATGTCGTCAAATAGATGAGGCTACCCACCGCTTCCCTGTACATTTTTACATCTGTCAGTTTCTGAGCATCCTCCTGGTAGTCCAGTTTTTGATCACATGGTGTATCCCTTGTTCTACATTCCTGCATGTCAAAACGTTTCAGAATCTTTTCCACATATCTCTTCTGGGATACTGTTACACAACAAAAGTCCATGCCTAGGAAATGCTTTAACCTGCCAAGGTCTTTCATTTTAAATCTGTTGGAGAGCATCCCTTTCACCTGTGCTAGGCTCCTGGTGTTGTCTGCTGCTATGATCAAATCATCTACCCAAATGACGATGATCACTTTTCCTGACTCCTTTGACTCCCTTGAGTAAACACAGGGGTCTACTGGGTTCTGTAGGAAGTGATCTTTGATAAGGCATGTATGAAGCATCTCGTTCCAATTTCGCCCAGACTGTTTCAGGCCGTAAATGGATTTTTCCAGCTTACACACTAGCTTCTCTCCTTTCTTTTCGTAACCCTCAGTGTGTGTGTCTGTGTCTCGCTCTCACATGTTGTCTTTGTGACAAACTTGACTAGCCTGTATTTCTGCACTTGTCATGCCCTACAAAGAGTCCTTTTTCACATCTGGACTCGAGCTTTCCTCTATCCTGCAGGTACGCATAACACACTGATCCAAATCGGTGCATTCTGGCTAGATTACACTTCTTTCCTGTCAGTGCTGTATACGGGGTGGTGCCCGTGTGCTTATTGAAGCACCTGTTTCTGGTGTAAGCGGCTTCTTGCACCGCATAGTGCCATAGGCTCTTAGGTAAGTTACTACCTACTACCTTACACCTAGCCATCTCGAAAAGAGTGCGCCATTCTCTCTCTGCCACTCCGTTCTGGTGTGGGGAATATGGACATGACGTCTCATGTCTTATCCTGTTCTTCCTCAACAGTGATTGGAACTCTCTGTTTGTGAATTCGGTCCCATTGTTGGACCTCAAACATCTTACTGTACCATAAGGGGCTATGTCCACCAGGAATTTTTCCGTGGCCTGGAGTGTGTCACTCTTTGCTTTAAGAAAGTAAACAAACACTGTCCCTGTGCACACGTCTGTAAAAGACATACATATCTAAAGCCTCCTATGGACTCGTTCCTTACTGGACCGGCAATATCTGTGTTAACCAACGCAAGTGGTACTTTTACTTTTTCTGTGGGATTTCTGTTCCTCGATTGAGCAAACTTCCCCTTTATGCACACGACACATTCTTTATCAGGTCTACGCTTTTCGCCTTCAATGTGCATGCCCTCTGTCACTGCTTGCAGTTTCAGTAAATCCTCGTAATTACAATGACCCATAATCTCATGCCATGTCTGAATATCGTGGCTGACGGTTACTTTACACACATCATTGTCATTACACTCTGTTTTCAGGTAATACATTATTTGATACACCTCTATGTCAAATCGCGTACCGTTGGGCTCTACAAGAAAATGTTTACCTTCAATGAAGAACACTCTGGCACCGTTCAAAGTAGCAGCTATTACAGAGAATAGTCCTTGTGGGAACGATGGCACATAGAGAGCGTTCTTTAACGTCACTGTACGCCGGCGCCCCCCGCTGTCTGTGAGGCATACCTGTGCGTCTCCTCTCTCTTTCGCCAACCCGTAGGTGTGCTTTCCGTCTGCCAGCTCCATGCTGTGTCTCTCCGGGCGGAAAGTTCTGTCAAAGTTCTTGAACTGACTCCTGTCGTTGATGACGTGGGACGACGCACCTGTGTCCATGATCAGTCCCTTCCTTTGGGCCTGTTGCAGCTGCGTTGGCCTGGTGACGTACGCCGTCTGCGCCCTGGGGATGAAGCCCTCTCGTTCCGCTACTCTCCAGGCGTCGCCTCGATCCGTCTCACGCCGACCATCGCCGCCATCTTGTCCATGTGCATGTCGCGCGCCCTGGTCGCGTTTCTTCATGCACGCTCTGCCTGCGTGCCGCGAGGATCTGCAGGGGACACACCAGACAGTCCTCGTGCAGTTACTTCTCCGATGGTCTTTCTCTCCGCATCGCCAACACGCCTGCTCCGTCGTGGTCCTGGTCCTCTCCCTTGGCGTCGCTCGGGCCTTTAGCGCCCTCTCTCCCGCCTCCGCGGCGGCTGGTTGGGTATCTTCTGAGGCCTCAAAGTTCCTTAACTTAGCCTTGAACTGTCCCAGCGTCATGTCCGTTGAACCATGTGTTACCAGGAATGTGAACGGTTTGTACAGCTCCGGTAGTCCTCTCATCATCATCGCCATCATTAGCCCATCGCTTGGTGCTTCTCCGGCACTCCTCAATGGGGGTCCTACTAATCACCCCAAAGTACCAGAAAATACCCCAAAATACCCCAAAGTATACCCCAAAATACCAGAAAATACCCCAAAATACCCTAAAATACCCCAAAGTATACCCCAAAGTACCAGAAAATACCCCAAAATACCCTAAAATACCCCAAAGTACCAGGAAATACCAGAAAATACCCCAAAATACCATGAAATACCAGAAAATATCCCAAAATATACCCCAAAATACCAGAAAATACCCCAAAATACCCCAAAGTATACCCCAAAATACCAGAAAATACCGCAAATTATACCCCAAAGTACCAGAAAATACCCCAAAATACCAGAAAATACCCCAAAGTATACCCTAAAGTACCAGAAAATACCCCAAAGTGATACCCCAGAGTATTTTGGGGTATTTTCTGGTATTTTGGGATATTTTCTGGTATTTTGGGGTATACTTTGGGGTATTTCCTGGTATTTTGGGGGTATTTTCTGGTATTTTGGGGTATACTTTGGGGTATTTTCTGGTACTTTGGGGTATACTTTGGGGTATTTTAGGGTATTTTGGGGTATTTTCTGGTATTTTGGGGTATACTTTGGGGTATTTTCTGCTATTTTGGGGTATTTTCTGGTATTTTGGGGTATACTTTGGGGTATTTTGGGGTATTTTCTGGTACTTTGGGGTATACTTTGGGGTATTCTAGGGTATTTTGGGGTATTTTGGGGTATTTTCTGGTACTTTTGGGTATACTTTGGGGTATTTTAGCTCCGGTAGTCCTCTCATCATCATCGCCATCATTAGCCCATCGCTTGGTGCTTCTCCGGCACTCCTCAATGGGGGTCCTATTAATCACCCCAAAGTACCAGAAAATACCCCAAAATACCCCAAAGTATACCCCAAAATACCAGAAAATACCCCAAAATACCAGAAAATACCCCAAAGTATACCCCAAAGTACCAGAAAATACCCCAAAATACCCTAAAATACCCCAAAGTACCAGAAAATACCAGAAAATACCCCAAAATAGCCCAAAGTATACCATGAAATACCAGAAAATACCCCAAAATACCCCAAAGTATACCAGAAAATACCCCAAAATACCAGAAAATACCCCAAAGTATACCCCAAAATACCAGAAAATACCAGAAAATACCCCAAAGTATACCCCAAAGTACCAGAAAATACCCCAAAATACCAGAAAATACCCCAAAGTATACCCTAAAGTACCAGAAAATACCCCAAAATACCCCAAAGTGATACCCCAGAGTATTTTGGGGTATTTTCTGGTATTTTGGGATATTTTCTGGTATTTTGGGGTATACTTTGTGGTATTTTCTGGTATTTTGGGGTTATTTTCTGGTATTTTGGGGTATACTTTGGGGTATTTTGGGGGTATTTTGGGGTATTTTCTGGTACTTTGTGGGGTATTTTAGGGTATTTTGGGGGTATTTTCTGGTATTTTGGGGTATTTTCTGGTATTTTCTGGTACTTTTGGGTATACTTTGGGGTATTTTCTGGTATTTTGGGGTATTTTCTGGTATTTTCTGGTACTTTGGGGTATACTTTGCGGTATTTTGGGGTAATTTGTGGTCTTTTGGGGTACTTTGGGGTATTTTGGTGTATTTTCTGGTATTTTGGGGTATACTTTGGGGTATTTCCTGGTACTTTGGGGTATTTTGGGGTATACTTTGGGGTATTTTCTGGTATTTTGGGGTATACTTTGGGGTATTTTGGGGTATTTTCTGTTACTTTGGGGTGATTAGTAGGACCCCTCAAGGGCGTCGTGATCTGCTCCGCTCTGTTGACGTATTCGGTCACAGTCTCGGTTTGCCCCTTTCTCAGGGTCGTCAGTGCTGTGTAGAGGGCCATGACTCGGGGTCTTCCTCGTCCGATGTAATGCTCTCTCAATACCCCCAGGCTTTCTCGGCCTCTGTCTTTAGTGTCGCGGAATATCAGCCCCAGGCTGGTGTCGTCGAGCAGCGGCGCTAACTCACAGTACGCGTCTGCGTTACGCTGGTCGTCCAGGGCTTGCTCTTCCGCCGTCAGTTCTCCCGTGGGGGCTGCCAGGATCGTCTCCTTCAGCCCCGCACTGTGCATGCAGCATAGCATGCGTTCTTCCCAGAGCTCGTAGTTCTCTGCTTTTCCGTTGAATGAGGGCCATTTGTTCCGTTGTGTTCAGCAGGCGCCACGCTTTCTAAGGCGGGGTTCTCCCCCTCGCCTCCGTTGTGCTCAGCATGCTCCGTCTCCCCCGGTGCCGCCTCCTCTGGGCTCTTGGCTGCTACCTTCCAGTGACTCCCAGCTGCTACCTTCTTGACCCTCCTGTGAGTCTTCTTGGCTTTCATGTCGCTCTTTGATGATGGGCGTAGTTTTAGCTCCTGTTGGCCTAGCGTCTAGCCACGCGGTACTCCCGGTGCTAACCTAGCCTATACCTTAGCTAAACTTGCTACCCTTTATTTCGCCCCCGGCATGATCTGGGCCCATAACCTGTTAACAGAATTCGGCTGTTGGGCGACAATAATGTGGTCAAGAGGCATGGTTTCTATCTTGAGCCTTAGCACTTTGAGCGCCACTCACAGCTTTATTCGGGTTTACGCCCCGACCGTTGAATGCCACGTCACGGCTATTCTCGGGTGTTTTTTTTTTTTTGCGATCTGAAATCATATTACATCACGCGAGCCTACCGTTGGAGATCCAGGGACCGCCGGCGATCAGATGTGAAAAAAGCGCCCCCTATCGTCTCCCAGATGGTAAATCACCCTTTTGGAATGGACTCAATGAAAGTGAATGGGAGAACGGATTTCTGACTCCACATTTTACTTCTCACTGATGCAGCCGGGGTTACCAGAGTTCATTCTGGAGCCTCTGAGCCGCGGGGAATCATGTGTTCTACTGTATACACGTTGGATCAATACACTTATCGATTTTTTCGAATGGTGATCAGGAATTGGAATATACCATTTGGATACCATCTGATGTCAGGTAAGGAATCTATGTAATCAGACTCGTTTTCACGGAGATATAAGCGTTTCCACTATATGTGATATAGCTGTTTTGACTGTAAAAGCCATGAGGAAATAATAGCAGCGATTATCAGCGCACGGCACGAGCGTGCGTGCGCACACATACAGATGAAGCCTTCAGTTTTCATGGACGCTTTGCCGCGACGCGCACGGTGATATCACGTCATTGGAATTCATTAGGAACCCAGGCTGCTGTTCTGTTTTATGCCGCCAGGAGGCGCAAAGTCGACCGGCGGCGGTCTATTGACTTCCTCATTCATCACTGTGCCTTTGTGTCGATAACAGACGAGCCACTGTCAAGGTTGGGACGGCGCGAGACTGAGAAAGACTTTATTGTGAATTTAAAATACGCTGGTAAAGTGGGGAGGGAGATTGTTCATTCAGACATATTCTCTCTGTGAATTCATTTATCCGTCGCGCAAAAAGCAGTTTTCTTTTACTTTGAAAAATGTTCACTTCCGCCTCAGTACTGAGCTAGGGAATGAAATACGTTTGTAAGCTAGCGAACATTGCATTCCTTATTCATTTCACTAACGTTATGTTTTCAAAGAATTAAGGACATGTCAACAACAGGGTGGATCTGGAATGCAACTGGATTATGCATTGAAACTACGATGGAGGAGTACGATGTGTTGGCTTTGTTATTACACAGACGACGAACGAGGTAACGTAACGTTTACTCCAGGGACAACGATGGAAAAAATGAATGAATGAATGAAAGAACTTTATTTAACAGATTGCACGGAATGTTTGTGTCATTATATACTTCTTTCAGTATGGCTGCCTGTAACCATTGATGACCACTTTCAAAAGAAAATGACTAATTTCTGTGCAGTGATAGAGTAGCCTAGGTAAAACACTAGAAAAGCATGACATTACAATTATACTGTGACTTGTTTACAAGATCCAGTAATGAGACACAAAATTATTATTATTTTGTTGATATATTTTATTTGTCATATATCATTTGTCATATAGCAACTATTATGAATTGAAAATGGGGGACCCTGATGTAAACAAGACGAAAGTCTTTCTCTGGTCTGCATCCCCTTAACAATTGTGTGTATTGAGCTGTACTGTACTGTACCCATTCAATGCAATTTAGAAATATAGAGTATATAATATACGTTTAATTAAAATATGTCCACTATAAACATTTACACATTGAATAATCAATTAATAAACAAACAGTTCAATGATACTATGTACTTTATCTTTACAGGAGCATGTGGACCATTCCACGTCCCTATAGTTGGTGGCAACATATCAGTGACAACTGGAACAACAGAGACTGGCAACTCAACTTCAGGATGAAAAGTGTGTCCTTCCTGCACCTGTGTGACATCCTGTGACCCAATTTGACACGCCAGAATACCAGCTACCGACGCCCTGTCCCTGTTGAGCTACGGGTGGCAATATGCGGAGCTAAGGGTGATCGTCCAGGGCTACAGACATAAATGGGGGTTCCCCCAGGTTGCAGGGGCAATAGACGGGACCCACATTGGCATCCTGGCACCAGCTGATGACCCTGCAGATTACTACAACAGGAAAGGATTCTACTCGGTCCTGATGCAGGGCACGTTGTTTCAGGGCTGGACTGAGAGATTTGAAGGTGTGGATGTGCCCCTGGTCATTCTCGGCGATGCCGCATACCCACTTCTGCCTTGGCTGCTGAAGCCATTTCAAGAGGGCAGAGGTGTAACACCAGCTGAAACTCAGTTCAACCATCGACTCAGTCAGGCACGAATGTGATGCACACATTTTCCCGGTCAGCCACATCATCACAGCATGTTGTGTTCTACACAACTTTTGTGAAATTCACAATGAACAATGGGTAGACAAGGATCCTGAAGATGATGGACAGGCTGGCGAGCCAGAGAACCCCCATCAGGCCAACCATGGTCGCCACATCAGAGATGCACTGTGTGCCCATTTCACACAATGAGTAGCATTTGTTCTTGTTGTTGCAAAATATTCATACCATACTGTGAGTTGAACTGATCTAAAGTTCCATGACAAATATTCATGAGGGAAACTGATGCCATTCATTCTCATGTATGTTCTGCTATTTACACTGTTGTGGGTTGTTTTGGTACTATGTACCACTTCCGGTTTGGATTATTGTGAGTAAAATAAGATGTGGACATACAGTATGTTGTGCATCAAAGGGTTAAGGCTGTTTATTTTTCTGTTTGATATCTCAATGTTTTGTAATAAAAAAAATTATTCTGATTGGATAAGAGATAACAATTATTTGCATCTTTATTGTAACAAATGTATGAACAGTCAGCAATAGATGTCAAATGATTTACAGTAATATCAAAAGCCGTTGTAAATGCTGGTATCGAGAAACAGTGCAACAATTTTATAAAGTATATTGCTGTGCATTGTTATGAGATGTAATAAAATTGGTAGTGTAAGGTATTTCATCCAAATTGTGAAATAATCCTCACTTGTAAATTGTCAAATAATCCAGTCTGGCCTTCACCCAATTTAACTCGTATATCCGACTATATTCAATATCCAAATTGTCATGGTCAATCATATCCAATAATGAAAGGTAGAACTGACATCTTTCAATGGTTTTATTCAAAGTGAATCAGCATAAGTTACAGACATGTATACAATACGTTGAAATGTCATAATTTCAACGGGCAGACATTCTAGGTTCTGCCAGGATCAGAAAGTAACAAGTGACTTATATCTCGACCATTAGCCAATGAAAATGCATCTTCAGAAATAGGATCAGAGAAACAAGACTGACACAAAACCAAATAGGGAACAGGTATTGGTCATCTAGGTAGGATTGGATTACAACTGAGCTCAACATGATTAGAACAGACTCTCTGGTGCCTGTTGTATAGGTCCACAGGAATGACATTTTACATAGTGTCATACATAGTCATATATTCAATTCACATAGAATCAGTTTTAACACAGTAGATAAGTACATTGTAGGCTCAAAGGCATTCTCTGTTCCTGTAGAGACTGTGCCATCTGATTAGATAATACTAGGTGCTGGACAATTAGCATTTCAATGGTGTGTGTGTGGGGGTTGCGCCGCATTCCAATGTTCCCGGCAGTGTGTCAAAGTGTCCTTGAGCAAGACGCTTAACCCCCAATTGCTCCTGATGAGCAGGTTGGCACCTCTGCCGTCTGTGAGTGAATGTGAGGTATAAGTTGTAAAGCACTTTGGATAAAAGCTCTATATAAATGCTGTACTCTGTCGTCTACTCTAAGCCATCCTAGGTTATCAAAGTGGGCAGGGGTGAGGTGGGTTCTAGGGGTAAGGTCAAGTAGAAGTCTGACCAGTTTGTTTTGTGATGTTTGTAATCTTGTTTTTAGCGCCTTTGAGGTGCTTTGGTACCATCAGGTGCAAGCATAGTCGTAGTACCCTTGAATGAGTGCTCCTGCCAGAGTCTTCAGCCATGTCCTCCAACACAAAACCTAAAGAAGTTTGACATCCAACCAGAGTGCAAATGTAACAGTAAAGTGCAATAGTGATATACAATGAACAGGTGATTAAACTCTGTGTAAAATATCCTTCCTGCCCTTGCAGTGTGTTAAACAGTTCTGTCTGCCCCTGAGCGCTTCCTAACCACCTTATCCCCGTTCACCTGCCATACCGACGTCAGGTGAGCTTGCTAGCCATTAGATGGTTAACGTGATATTAACATTAGATCTATCCGACCACAATTTGATTCGAAATTAATTATATACCTCACTTTGTTGGTCTCTCACGAAAGTATTTCTCTGGTCTGCATCCCCTTAACAATTGTGTGTATTGAGCCGTACTGTATTGTACCCATTCTGCAATCTGTTAAGTTTTCAATCAATCAATGCCAGACGTTTGGTATGGGGGGGTGGGGTACAGTATTCACAGTGGGAAAGATGGAGTGCGTGTGTGTAATTCTTGCAAGGAAAGGAACATAGCAAAATTATAAAATGTTCACAGACAAATTGGTTGAAATATATTAACAGTTCATTGCAGTGGGCTAATTTAGATGGCCCAGAGAGCAACATTGCACAATTGGCTGTTAAAACATATACAGTAACATTCAGGAGAACAGCCCAATTCCAGATGTGCCAGCTAATAAAGGCTACCACAGATAATGTTACATGCAATTTGCTAATATAAGGAACATAGCCCGCAAGAGGAAGGAAAAGTTGACAAAGACCATTGTACCAAATGCAATTTATTTTAAACATATGATACATGATTAATGTATTTTTTACTGGACTGGCCCTGTAATGTCCTTCAGGTGAAAACTAGCTATATAGGTGTAAGAAAATGTGTATTCATCCTGTAACATGGGCATAGCATCTGTTATTGATTGGTTGATTTTATTGTGGATTATAGGGATAAAGGGATAAAAACATGATACAATGCAAGCACTTATTTCCATCATGGTCCCTGGTATTAAAAAACAGGACATACATCAACATAAAACAACATCATAAAACATCAACATAAAACAGCATCATAAAACATTAAGATACAATATGCATATACAGTTGAAGATAAAAGAATAATAAATAAATATGCTACCCTCTCTTTCCTATGCCGATAACCATGATTGTACATGCTTTTTGAAGCCAGTTAACCGGGGGGCCTGTTTAATGCTGCTGGGCAGGCTGTTCCACAGAACTGCAGCTGAGTAAAGGAAGGTCTGCTGGCCGTAGGAAATGAGTTTAAATCTAAATGGAACAATGTTTGTGTCTCTACCTCTGGTTTCATGGCTATGGTTGTTTTTTACATACTGAAAGTAATTTTGAAGGTAGCTTGGCACCTCCCCTTTATAAATTCTATATACTAGGCATAGCTTTATCATTGATACTCTTGTTTCCACCCTGAGCCACCCCAGGCTGTTGAAGTGGGGCTGGTCTAGGTGAGTATGAGTGGGGAGCTGCAGGACTATCCTTTCAATATCCGTTTTGCTTTTATTTGACACCATGAGAGCCGAATCATCTGTGTAGAGCAGGAGATCATATGAGTCAAGGTCAGATCTAGCCTGGAATAGAGAACAGAATGTTGATTTTGTGATGTGTAATTAGTACAGTGCAGGGGTGTCCAGTCCAGGGCCCAGAGAGTAGAGAGCTGTGTGAGAGTCGTCCCCGGACAGCTTCTGTGAGAGGATGACCATGTGTGGTCCAGAAGTTGAGCATCTGGGGAAACAGAAAAACAATCAATACATTTTGGAGCATTGTTACTACAATAGATAACGTTATTCATCACATTAACTATCTATGCCCCCCACACACACCACAGTAGCTACAGTAGGTACCATAATGCCAGTCGAGGTAATAATGTTAACCACAGTAGCTACATGTAGGTACCATCATGCCAGTCCAGGTAATAATGTTAACCACAGTAGCTACAGTAGGTACCATCATGCCAGTCCAGGTAATAATGTTAACCACAGTAGCTACAGGTAGGTACCATCATGCCAGTCCAGTAATAATGTTAACCACAGTAGCTACAGTAGGTACCATCATGCCAGTCCAGGTAATAATGTTAACCACAGTAGCTACAGTAGGTACCATCATGCCAGTCCAGGTAATAATGTTAACCACAGTAGCTACATGTAGGTACCATCATGCCAGTCCAGGTAATAATGTTAACCAAAGTAGCTACAGTAGGTACCATCATGCCAGTCCAGGTAATAATGTTAACCACAGTAGCTACAGGTAGGTACCATCATGCCAGTCCAGTAATAATGTTAACCACAGTAGCTACAGTAGGTACCATCATGCCAGTCCAGGTAATAATGTTAACCACAGTAGCTACAGTAGGTACCATCATGCCAGTCCAGGTAATAATGTTAACCACAGTAGCTACAGTAGGTACCATCATGCAAGTCCAGGTAATAATGTTAACCACAGTAGCTACAGTAGGTACCATCATGCCAGTCCAGGTAATAATGTTAACCACAGACACACACACTTTGTTTCCCTTTAAAATGTAGAAGACGCAGAGGGACACACAGCAGAACACTACTACCACCACCAACAAAGAAAAACCACATCTCCTTCCAGTCCAATGTGTAATATGCAGACGTGAGAAATATTTCACAGAAAGTCACAGTCGGAAGAAGGTCAAGGAGAGTCTTACAACATGTGAAACACTGACAGCTGGTAGGCTGTGTGATGCAGCAGAGGCTCGCTCCTCCATATACGTGGGGTGGATCTGGTTGCTGCAGAGTCAAAGTACCATTTCAGATGTTACAGAGATTAGACAGTATTTCTGTACAAGAAAAAAAACAGCACAGGGACCATCCAATATCAAACAATTATTAAGGGGATGCAGACCAGAGAAAGACGTTTGTCTTGTTTACATCAGGGTCCCCCATTTTTTATTCATAGTAACAACAGCATCTAAAACAATATATTTATATGTATATTTATATATTGGAAGAGTATATTTATGAGACAGTATATTTTGTACATATGTAACGGTTGTGACAACGTCACCTCAAACTTCTAACGTCATGGGCTGAAGGCAAAACGGACTGCATTTAAACTGCTGATGACTCATAACTTCCTATCACGTTTGAATAATGCTGTAAAGTTAAGTAAAAATGCATTTCAATAGTAATGTATATGAATTAAGAGCTTACAGATGCAGAGCTAAATCCACTGTTGTCAACAGATGAGACGCGATATTTACTTCCTAGTTCCTGAGTTGGAGGAATGTCATTGGGAGAAATCAAGTCACTTGACGTTGTAACGCGTTTTGAAACCTACCGTGCTGTTTTTAGTGGGAACAAAGTCCTTTCGGTTGGTATTCTTAATCCACTTCTGGCAAATATCTTGGTCGTCTGCACGGCCAGGGAATCGATGCAAATGGTATGGTCTCAAGACACGGGCAGTGGTCGGTCAAGTTGAACACAAGTGAGGTAGAGAGCCACGAATTTCATAATAAAAACGGCGACTTAAAATAAAAATAAAAAACACGCTTGCGCCCAAAGGACATTTTATAAAATGAGGCATGATACAATACTATACATACAATACAATACTATGTATTTTAGCCAAAACATGTGGTCAGAACACAGTGGATTTAGTCCATTCGCTCTCATTCTCTCTCTGCCTCTCTCTCACTTTGTCGAGGGCGGAGCTCTTCCTGAATGAACAGAAAGCACGTTGTCACCAGCTGTATGAGAGCGCCCCCGCTGGTCATTGTTACCGTTAATACGGTGGCCAAACGGTCCCCAAATAGTGGTTCCAGGACTTTTCCCGGCTTCATCTGTATACTATCGATCATCTAGCGTTTATTTGAAAACGATTCATAAATAGACCGACAAATGACAACGTTCTGGAATATTCCAGTAAAAGGCGATTATCATAGAATGGGTTGTTTTCCCCGGAAAACGGGTGATTTTGAAAATGCTATCAAACGGAAATTAAGCGATAAAAATACAATCTGCCTTGCCAATGTTGACTGGAAAATGATTCTTTGATAAGCGATGGGCAGATTAGACACAGAGCCATAATTTAAAACATAGATTAGGCGATATTAACGTTAACATTGGGAGTGGACCGTGGCATCAAGGGGGTAAAAAGGAAAACCCGGCATGGCATACAAAGTGTTAACTGGCGTGGTTTATTATTTACATGGCAGAGCAGTAACACTACAGGTCTTCTCTTACTGAGAGACTGGGGGAAAGAGAAGGAAGTGGGAGGAGACACCACTATTTATATTCTCCGCCTAGAGCGCCCTCTAGAGGAAACAGTTATATATGCAGTTATACAGTTACTAGTGTAAACATTATATAGGCAGTTAGACAGTTACTAACAATCCTACACAGAACCTCTGTCTTCAACAAGAACAATAAGAAAAGCCACCGCCACATTCACCAAGCCGTTTTCAACGTCCAAATCGGTTCTTACCCAGGTCGGTTGCATGCTGAATCCCACTCATTCTTAAACTGAAATGCGCGCTCGCGCAAAATTAATTTGTATACAGACACGCCCGCCATCTCCTTATAAGGCGAATGAGGCGTGTGTAAAACAGCCGAGGTTCAGCATCTGATCGCTGTCTGATATATTTAACAGGAAGCGATTTGCGACGGATCTCAAAATGACACACACGTCTCACGATTTGCGACTCAATGCATGTGTGTGTGTTCCTGTGGGTCGCTCATCGCATGTGTGTGTGTGTGTGTTAATCTGATGACAAATAAAGACTTATACTTGTACTTATACCGCGTACTGTATAATGCGTAATAAATCGTTCCAGCAAAGTAGGCTTTGACGACGCTTGTCAAGAACCAATCGCGCAGTATACTGATATGTATATGCCGCTGATCCTATGCTCTCTCCTTTCAGAGAGAGATGACAGGTGACCGATCCAGTATTTCCGAACCTAAATACCGGGTTCAGAAATACCGGATCTGTCACCTGTCATCTCTGAGATGTTGTAAATATGCGTTATATGCGTACGCCTGGGCAGCCAGCATCTAACTGTTCTAACAGCAATATATAATCCATTTCAGAAGCAGAATGCATGCAATAAGTTATAATAATTATTATTATTATTATTGAAAAGTTCTGGGTTTATAAAGTCGTATTTGGGGGTACTGTATTTGGGGGCAAATGACCAATGGTTTGCTTTCAACCCATGAACTCCTTCCTCTCTCACCATTTTATATATATATTTTTATTTGATCTACTAAAACTGTATTGTATTATATTGTTTGTTTTGTAAAGTGTCTTTGAGCATTAGGAAAAGCGCTATATATCTGATGTATTATTATTATTATTATGAATGGTAGGCTTTTCTTTAAATGTTTCTCATCTGGGTAAGAGCTTCTTATCTGGGTAAGAGTGCTCTCGACCACTCGGCCACTAGAATTTGGTCTTGCCTGAGAGAAAAGCAACAATAAGAAAACATTGCTGAATCCCAGGTGAGAACAAAATAAGAGGAAATGCTAGTTAAGAACGAAATCTGTTCTTATATCGCTTCATGAATGAGGCCCAATGTGAGTACAAATACAGAAATTCTGCTGTCAGCTAGGACCAATGTTGTCATGTTACAACATTTCCCTAAAAACGTTCGAAAATGTAAAATGTTTGAAAACCCTTTCATTTCTGCATCAGAGGCCTCCTACAACAACATATGTAAGGTCAAAAAATTTGGGCTCTACACATTTACTTTTACATTTGGATCCCCCTCCATACCACCCCCAATGCATACTTCCTCACACAAATATTTAAGGTATTTAAGGGTCAGGACTCAGGACACAAACAACATTTCTGGGAGAAAATGTGCATTCATGCCCTTCTCTCCCAGTCTATTTATATTAGGTGACCCTTCTCTTCTTAGTAATCGAATTCTCTCAGATGCAGGGTGAGTTCAAACAGCCCTTATGTTCGGTTGTAAACTAATTATGTCTGTAAACTCCTGGGCCCTCATTCATCAACGTGTTCTACGCACAGATCTGTGCGTAACCCATGCGTACGATCACTTCTAAGCAAAGAGTGGGATTCATCAACTTCAACTTGAACTTGACTTCGTGCTTACATCTACGCACATTTCGGACCTGGCGTACCTCGCGCCCAGTGGTAGAATATATTATTACAACAAGGAAATGAGCTTCTGTGCATAATAACACTGGATGTTCTATGAACCGTAGTTCATTATAGTTCATTGTAAAATAGCAACAGTAGTGTAATTATGGTCAAAACCCTATAAATAGCATTTGGAATAATAGATCTTTCTCTCAGAATGAATGCAGCATGTCATATATGTTACGATGAATTGAAAATGGGGGACCCTGATGTAAACAAGACGAAAGTCTTTCTCTGGTCTGCATCCCCTTAACAATTGTATGTATTGAGCTGTACTGTACTGTACCCATTCTGCAATCTGTTAATAAAGTTCTCATTCATTCATGGTTTATATAGCGTTATCGGAATATACGGGGTGTAGGCTACTGACTGACTGCGCTCCGCGTAGCTTGATTGATTGATTGATTGAAAAGTTTATTAACAGATTGCAGAATGGGTACAGTACAGTACAGCTCAGTACATACAATTGTTAATTGGGGATGCAGACCAACTTTCGTCCTGTTTACATCAGGGTCCCCCATTTTCAATTCATCATAAATCATAAAGCTCAACTCGTTATTATTTTGCGCACAGACCGCCGAAACACGGGAACGTTTTGATTATATTTAAAAGGCTTTACGTTAAACGAAACAAGTGGAATTTCGAAGCTGTAAGCAGAATAAGTCATATGAATATAGTGTTCTTCCCCCTTTTTACTGTACAAGAAAGAATAGAAAACGCATTGCAATGACACCATGCAGATAGTGGACAGACTATATGATGGAATTCAAGTTCATGTATTGAAAGGCAGGATACATCATACATGCAGTGAGATTCATTGTTCTTGTATATGCTCTCGTATTATATTGTTTATATAGGCTACCCAATACTGACATCAAAATAGATTGTAGTAGTATGCCTCTAGAAATCATGCAGCAGGTAGAAAATTGACGGGAGATCCATCGCGATTTGGAATAGAATTGAGGAGAACTTTAATCCGTGGGTATTAATCAAACAACACGGGAAAAGGCAGTCATATTCCAGCGCGGTCTTTATTAGCCGACAACAAAATAGATGCATCTAAAAATCATATAGCCAATCGAACACAACTAATAAAGGCATTCATATTGTACAGCACGGTTATAATGACACACAACACAACCAACGCCAAACAGTGGTCAACGAACGGTCTTTATTAGTATTTTGAGCTGTCCAGGCAGAATTGCAGCAATGGTCTTAGGGAGCCGTTGATATCTGACATCACCGTTTACAAATCCGCCTTTTATTTATCCACCTCCGTTACGAGGACCTCCACCTCGGTGTCTGTGTAGTTTCTCTTTTTCGTTCGCTTTGCCATCCTCCAACATTCCACGCACAGGGATTCCCTCATGGTATTTGAAGGGGAGGGCCTGATCATATTTGGTTGGTCGGGGCGGTTTTGGTATGCAAATACGTGAAAGCGTGCACGAGCTGCGGCGCAGGGCCAAGGTGGGATTCATCATGACAGGTGTGCGTAGAGCCTGCTTACGCACGTGTGATGAATGCCGACTTCCCTGTGCGTGCGCTAGTTCTAAATTCCGTGCTTACGTGTGGAAGTAGGTCAAGGTCAAAGTCCACGTTGATGAATGAGGGCCCTGGTTCGGTGCAGGAGAGGATGTTTCTACAGAGACCCTGCCCTCAAAAGCTCATGGGAAATGCAGTAAACAGTTTGATTGGCCAAAGTGGCCACTTTCACCCAAGGTAGCCTCCTCCTCTCCTCTCAGTCTAGCCAAGATTAACCTCTTTTAAAAAAAAATATATATATATATATTTTTTTTTTCTTCTCTTTTTTCCCCTTTCTTTTTCCGTTTTTCTCCCATCCCAATGTTAGTCGTTATGCCAATTCCCAATCCCCTACCTGGTCGTTGCGTGCTCTGCCCCCTACCATCGGTCTGGGAGGGCGCAGACTATCACATGCTTCCTCCGACACATGTGTAGCCAATCCCCACTTCTTTTCACCTGGCAGCGCGGACTCTCACTGGGGGAGTGTAACGTGTGGAGGACACTACCTCCCCCAGGATCCGACCTCGCTGTGCAGGCGCCCCGACCGATCTGTAGGAGTCGCTGTTTTGCAACGACCAGGTCCCACCCTCTAACACTGCCAATTGTGTTAGTATGGGCGGTCGGCCAACCCGGAAGCACCACAGCTGGATTCGATCCCACTGTCTCTGTGGTGGTGGGCAAACGCTTAGACGGCTGCGCCACCCGGCCGCCCTAAGATTAACCTCTTCAACTGCCACTCGTGTGACTTTAAACATGAGAGCCCTCTATAAAAAAATATCTAAAAGTAGTAAGGCAACAGCAAAGCTTAATCTGGCAGAAGTACCATGTTCTGCTCCATCATATTTGGCTGGAGTGTTTATTTTCAGCGTTCCATATGCCTAACTAAACAAATAAATAGCAAGAAACAAAACACTGGTTCCAGGGATAGAATCAGTCCACCTGTCATTGCCGTGTTTGTTCACAGCTTAACACCCAAAAGCATATAGATAGGGTGGAAGTAACATTATTCAGCTTGGAGAAAATGACTTAGAGATGGACCCAAGCCAAGTCGCCCACTAGTCCCGCCGTAGAGGGGTTGAAGATAATGGATGTCAGCCTGCAGGGGGTGAAGAACCAGACATTGTAGATAGCAGGTGAAACAAACAGCATGCTGTCATGAGGCTTCCTCCTTGAACCAGTCTGTCAGGTTCTGGCCCATGACATCATCACGCTCCAATAGGAGAGTTTAGAAAAACGGGGAAGGAGGGACTGGGGACAGACCCAGACACCTGCCTAGCCAATCCTCAGGGAAAAGCAGGCGTCTCAGGTCTCCCCCTTGATTAGTTCACATCTTACAGCTGTTGCATGCACCATTACACAGTGAATTGTCTCTAGGCTCTGGGGCCAGCATGTTTCCTGGGCAGAAAAATGGGTAATCCACATAATAATCCCATAATTTGTACAGTGTAAATCCACAATGTTTATGGGGAAGAGTTTGTATTACTGCCTTGAATCTGTAGAACATGGTTTGGTTTTTGCAAAGGAACTAGTCTAATCTAATTGTATTTATTTATTTTCCAGCACCCCAACAGGCAATTTTTGGTGGCCATGGAACAGTTTGGACCCACATTTATTGTTGTCACATTGAAACAATCTCTAGCACACACCAATTACATTTTATTGTATTTACTTCCTTCCCTGCCTGGCTACCCCACACCCAAGAGTAAAAACGTTTTACAAACTGAGCAGTACATAGGGTAAGCAGTATTCATTGACACCATAAACCACAGCTAATTGATTAATCAAAGCTAATTCATTGCTTGTGTCTCCCTTGTGACATCATCAAGGGTCAATAATGTTCAACATCTTCATTAGGTTTGTTCATCTGAAGACTTCAAAACCTGGCCAAACCTAATCCTAACCATAACATTCATTTAACCGTAAAAGGAAGTGACAGAGAGCAGAAACTGGAAATGTTCCCCGCTCCTGAAAAAGTGTCCTACGTTCCTCGCACCGGGAAAAAAGGGTCCTATGTTCCCCAGTCCCATAAAAGGCTTCTAGATCCCTGTTTCGATAAGATTTTCAAACTAAATAACTACATAATTGAAGTAAATGTTTGCAATATTAGAAGCACCCAAATGATTTCCCATACGTCCCAACGTTAAACTTCTATTCCTAAAAGAACACCAGTGACAGAGTTGTGTGAGGGTGTGGCAGCAATATAGGCTAAATATATAATATAGTAAATTATCTATCATTCATACAGTGAACATGCACACATCTATTTTGCCATAATCCATCCAACTCATCTGTAATTAAACAGTAGGGGGAACATATTTCCTTTTTTGTGTTACCTATATTACCTACACAGTAAAATTCGCAGTGTCAAATATGCAGTGTCAAAGTACATTGACTCTTTCAGAGTTATTACAACAACAGTTTGAGTAAAATGCAGACAGTGTTGGTGAAATATTTCGTAGTTAATTGGCTGGTGTCATCACTACTCTGGGAAGCTCCGCCCATCTCCTTCTCTTGAAGAACGTCCAAGACACGCCATTTTCTTCACGTCGCGGCAGAGGTAACTCGGCAGGTAAGTTTCTCCTAATCACATATTAATTAATTAATTCGGTAGCTATTGGCTTCCAGCAACTTGCAAGAGGTAATGTTAATGTTGTTAAATACAATGTGGAGGGGTGATTGTGAATTGTATCGTTTGGAAAAAAAGATTGAAAAAAACACAGGGCGATACATTGGCTTAGTAACAAACATTTGCACGCCATGTTCTGAGGTAAATGTGTCCTACAGTATGAAATCAATTAACAGTTATTTGGCATTTGACCAACATTATTATTTTGTTAAGTCCACAGATTTCGGTGACAGCCAAGAAGAGTGCACGCACGTGCGCCATTTCACATTGAGTCAGGCCTTGAACGTGAGCCAGCCCTTCGTGAGTTTTCAAATGTGTCTTGCTAGCTAATGTTAATGCGGGGAAATACCCTTGAATGATATAAGTAATCTGTACTATGAAATGGTGTGTTATGAGAGTGAGTGCATTAGAATGCATACAATATGGTTGATTGAGTTTAATGGAAGAAACACAGGGTGATACATTGGCTTAGTAACAAACATTTGCACACCATGTTCTGAGGTAAATGTGTGTACAGTATGAAATCAATTAACAGTTATTTGGCATTTGACCAACATTATTATTTTGTTAAGTCCACATATTTCGGCGACAGCCAAGAAGACTGCACGCACGTGCGCCATTTCACATTGAGTGAGGCCTTGACCGTGAGCCAGCCCTTCGTGAGTTTTTTCAAATGTGTCTTGCTAGCTAATGTTAATGCGGGGAAATACCCTTGAATGATATAAGTAATCTGTACTATGAAATGGTGTGTTATGAGAGTGAGTGCATTAGAATGCATACAATATGGTTGATTGAGTTTAATGGAAGAAACACAGGGCGATACATTGACTTAGTAACAAACATTTGCACGCCATGTTCTGAGGTAAATGTGTGTACAGTATGAAATCAATTAACAGTTATTTGGCATTTGACCAACATTATTATTTTGTTAAGTCCACAGATTTCGGCGACAGCCAAGAAGACTGCACGCACGTGCGCCATTTCACATTGAGTGAGGCCTTGAACGTGAGCCAGCCCTTCGTGAGTTTTTTCAAATGTGTCTTGCTAGCTAATGTTAATGCGGGGAAATACCCTTGAATGATATAAGTAATCTGTACTATGAAATGGTGTGTTATGAGAGTGAGTGCATTAGAATGCATACAATATGGTTGATTGAGTTTAATGGAAGAAACACAGGGAAAATGCAAGGGAGGCCCTGTTACCAAGCTGCTAACATTGGCTTAGTAACAAACATTTGCATGCCATGTTCTGAGGTAAATGTGTCCTACAGTATGAAATCAAGTAACAGTTATTTGGCATTTGACCAACGTTATTATTTTGTTAAGTCCACAGATTTCGGCGACAGCCAAGAAGACTGCACGTGCGCCATTTCACGTTGAGGGAGGCCTTGAACGTGAGCCAGCCTATACCCTTCGTGAGTTTTTTTCAAATGTGTCTTGCTAATGTTAATGCAGGGAAATACCCTTGAATGATATAAGTAATCTGTACTATGAAATGGTGTGTTATGAGAGTGAGTGCATTAGAATGCATACAATATGGTTGATTGAGTTTAATGGAAGAAACACAGGGAAAATGCAAGGAAGGCCCTGTTACCAAGCTGCTAACATTGGCTTAGTAACAAACATTTGCATGCCATGTTCTGAGGTAAATGTGTCCTACAGTATGAAATCAAGTAACAGTTATTTGGCATTTGACCAATGTTATTATTTTGTTAAGTCCACAGATTTCGGCGACAGCCAAGAAGACTGCACGTGCGCCATTTCACGTTGAGGGAGGCCTTGAACGTGAGCCAGCCTATACCCTTCGTGAGTTTTTTCAAATGTGTCTTGCTAATGTTAATGCGGGGAAATACCCTTGAATGATATAAGTAATCTGTACTATGAAATGGTGTGTTATGAGAGTGAGTGCATTAGAATGCATACAATATGGTTGATTGAGTTTAATGGAAGAACCACAGGGAAAATGCAAGGAAGGCCCTGTTACCAAGCTGCTAACATTGGCTTAGTAACAAACATTTGCATGCCATGTTCTGAGGTAAATGTGTCCTACAGTATGAAATCAAGTAACAGTTATTTGGCATTTGACCAATGTTATTATTTTGTTAAGTCCACAGATTTCGGCGACAGCCAAGAAGACTGCACGTGCGCCATTTCACGTTGAGGGAGGCCTTGAACGTGAGCCAGCCTATACCCTTCGTGAGTTTTTTCAAATGTGTCTTGCTAATGTTAATGCGGGGAAATACCCTTGAATGATATAAGTAATCTGTACTATGAAATGGTGTGTTATGAGAGTGAGTGCATTAGAATGCATACAATATGGTTGATTGAGTTTAATGGAAGAAACACAGGGAAAATGCAAGGAAAAAACCCTGGGTTATATAGCTCTCCTTTTTTTGTCTGTTTGCATCTGTGGGAAATTAGTGTCAGGCTTGAATATTCAGTGACTTTGTACTTATTATTTACCTTATTGGGGACATTGATCTAAGTAAAACATTTAATAATAACTTAACTTAGATCAATGTCTCCAATAAGGTAAATAATAAGTACAAAGTCACTGAATATTCTAGCCTGACACTAATTTCCCACACTTCCCTGTGTTCAAGTTGCCCACTCGTTGGTAACTCTCTTGCAGGCTTGCTGCAAGCATGCTGTTGAAAGTCCAACTGGGAGATGTCCAAAAGTTTGTTCGGATTACAGAAATAAATCTGATCGAGTTTCTGAGTGCAGGTAAGAAATTGGGATCATTGGGAAATTGTCCTCAATGTGATACTCAATGGTTATCCACTGGGTGGATCTGTGGCTTCATCTATTGTATTGCAGACAGCAATTATTCAAGATTAAGTGAATATTTAGTGAGTAGATTTAGAAATCACTGGATACATCCAATGACATTTCTGTTTACAAAAGCTTTTGTGCCCGTTTCTAGCATTTGCAAAGTTTGGTGTCCCAGCTGTAACGGAAGGTGTGAAAGTTTTTGACAGTTCGGGGACCGAATTGGATGACGATGTTTTTGAGGAGGTAGCAAGAGATGCATCCACTGGGGTGCTAATCATCAAATATGACACAGGTTTGATTACATTTGTAATATATATTTAATGAATAAGTTATTTGTCATGTGAAGCTTACATTCGATTAGATAAGGGACATCTTTATGAGGAAACTGTGTATAATCTTTTTATTTATTTATCCTGTCTCCACGCTAGCCTCATCTGAGCAGTCTGTCTCCACGCTAGCCTCATCTGAGTGGTCCCAACCATCATCCCTGGATTCGTCAGGGTCACAGCCATCATCCCTGGATTCGTCAGGATCACAGGATACTGTCATCATTTCAGAGGACCCTTCACAAAAACGCCATAGGCTGGATACAGAGGCCAAGCAAGTAAGAGTTGACACACATGTAATATGTATGCATCACCCTGTGATTCACAACTCAGAAATGCATGTTTTTTACTGTCAATGTTATGCCCCCATCTTTTCCATTGTACTGGTCGCGTGCCTGTAAGAATATTGTAGCTCACTTGAGATTGGATGGATCTCTCAAATTATCATCTCCACGAGTCAGAAGCATGCTAGACAGACCTCAGATAGGGTTAAAACTGATATTAAGGATACTTATCCTTTACCTTAACTTTGAATTGCAGTCTACAGTATATTCCTAACACTGAATTGTTTTTTGTGCATGTGCTTTTGTGCTTCAAGTTGGTGGAATCCATTCTTCGTGAGAAATCTGGTGGAGAACGCATAATAAATTAATACAATCGAACCAAGTCCTTGCACGATGACAACAGAAGGAAAATGGTGAACCTATTGGCAGCTGACTTGACAGAGAAGAATGGGTAATTAGCTCCTTGTTTTTAGTTTGTTCTCAATCTAGCTTTCCGATTAATTTGAAATCTAAATGAAATCCAGGGAATATGACTGAGAAATACATTCTTCTTTAATCTTAATCTTCCAGTACTTCACCACCCAGACATCTGAAGGAAAAGTATGCCAGAGGAATCGTGACCTTATTCCCCTACCTCAGTGACCCACACTCTAAGAATGGCTATGTGAGTTGCACACAGTAATGGTTGTGGCAATATTGATAAATTTTTAATCCTACCAGAGCATGCTGTTTTTCACTTTTAAATGTGAAGTGTCTGTTTTTATTCCACCCTCCAAGGAGCATTATTATGATGGCCAGAGTGGCAGTGGATACTTGGCCTGGAGGATTAAAACTATTCAGAGAACCGCTGCTAAAGACAAACGATCATCATTTGGAGGTAACACTAATAATGCATATCTTGAGTACAACGAGTTGATTAACAAAACAAGCAGCATTATTGATTACTGTATACAGGGCCGTAGCCAGGGTTTAGAAATTAGGGAGGTACATTTTTTTTTTATACAAACTTTATTATCTAGAGATCAACTTAAGGTCAGTCACTCACAAAGTAATTTACAGGACGTGGGGGCACTTACAGGTGAGTGGCCTAAAGAGTGCACCAAAGCCCTGTGGTCTCTTATGCATTTATAATTTGGTGAATGGGCTAAATGGATACCAAAATGAGTTATACAACCCAACCTATTCATTCAAAATGCATTATCTATAATAAAGTCACCTGTTGTTGGTAAAAAAAATAATTTTACTGAAGTATTAATATATTTCTCCACTTCTTGGCTCACTGAAAGTACACAAAATAAGGACAGACAAAGACAGAGACACAAAAAGCTGTACAATTTAAACAATACCATACTGGTAATGAGCAAATATGAGCAATTAATGCATGGAGCTGTTCCATCTTATTTCATTTGATACTAACTACTCAGTTCATACAAATTTCAAGTATCCAAATATCCATGATGAATATTGCATAAGGTTTACACAGTAAATAGATCACCTGTTTTATATTCATGCTCAGAGAGGAGTAATAGTTAGATCTTTATGTGTGATTTATATGTCAATTAAATCAATGGTGTGCTTGTTTGGTTGGGGAGTTTGACCTCGGTGGCCTCATAGCTGGCTACGGCCATGACTGTGTACCTGCAGAACTCCATCAATCAGGCCTTTGGTAGATTCTTTTTTTGTGTGTTTTTCCCCATATTCTGTAGAATCCTGTGGAGAACCATCTCGTGGAGGAGGACCAACTGCCAGACGAGATTCCCATGTTGTTGCAGAGACTGCCCTGAGCGAAGAGGAGTGCAAGGAAGCGATCTCACTAATGAAACATTCAGCTGATGAGGACACAGTGAAGAACAAGATGAAACTGACATTTGACTATAGGCACAACAAGGTCCTCGACCCCCAGCAGTCAAGCAACATACTGTCTGACTTTCCACGTTTCCAAGACGTCAAGGGCTTGGTAATTATCTATAGTTAGTAGAAAAGACTCACGCACATCCCAAGTGTATAGTCACGGGTGCTAGACTCAAAATAGATCTGTAATGTTGTGGAAAAAAAGTCTGCACACCGTCTGTAGTGTTCCCAAGTTTTAATATACTTGAACACAACGTTTCGGCCTGTGGTAATTATCTGCCATTATTTTGACCATTTTGTGACACTTGAATGATAGACGGTAGATGTATTGTACCTCAACTAGCACCCACTAACTTTGGTTGGCTGTGAAATCCTGAAATTGTCCCCCAATCACCCCTCTACAGGTTGAACAGGATTTCGTTCTGATGTTTGGAGAAGGTGTATCGGGCAAGCTTCTGGAAAAGTGGCCGACCACATACAAGAAAAAGATCATCCAACAATGCAGACGGCTTCCATCCATCAGTGAGCTTCAAGAGCTCCTGCTGATAGCTGATCCTCCTGAGGATGACACTGAAGTGGATGCTGACGTTGGTAAGCTGCTTTTGAGCATACCATTCTTGTTGTTTTTTCACTGAACTTCTGTGAAAAATGTACGAGGCATTTTGTATTATCAACCAGTCAAAAGTGTCGTCCCATTCACTTGAATGAGTGCATCCAAGCTTTTTACTGGTACTGTATATTCATATTTTGAGTGGCAGAGCTTCTTGTGATGAACTGCTGTCTTTTATCTTATTTTGTAAAAATACTGCTAACATTGCAGATGGACTGAATTTTGTTTATGGTCTACATAATTCAAGTGTCTTAACATCCAACTTGTATCGTTACAGGTTGGGACAGTGACCTCTCATCGATTCTACTGCTGTTGCACTTGATCCCACCCTCTGCTCAGGGGCGGAAGAGACCAGGGAAGGTGTCGGCGTCCAACGCGGAGCAGCATCTTGTGATCTTCAAGAAGGTTGGTATTTTCTCCTAATGTACAAATTTATAATTATAATGCTACAATCATGTAATTATTATTATTATAATTTTTTATATTCCCCCCCTCCTTTTTCTCTGTTTTTCTCCCATTCCAATGTTAGTCGTTATGCCAATTCTTAGCCCCTTTCCCAGCCGCCACAATCATGTAATTCTAATTGTTTCTCCATGTGTGTTTGTCTTCTCAGACTGGAACAAGCATCCAAGAGCATCTTGATGCCATCACTACCATCACTACCAGCAATCAACCCTATCTCCTGGCTGTTGGAGTGAAGAAGAATGCGATCCACCGGTTCTACATCATTCTTGACAAGAAGGCCATACCTTGCAAGTCAATCTCTTCTCTTGGTGCTTTAGATGAACTCTTTAAGGCACATTATGTGTTTGGCACAGCATACAACACCATGCTGCGCAACATGTACACGTTCCTCCAGACCACTGTGTATAGTATTGATGTTGGGAAAGTCAAGGAGAGTCCTCGTGTTGCTGAAGTTAGGGCGAGGTTGCTTCATTAGTGCATGAGGCTTCTCCTCCGCCATGAAGTGTTTTGATTGTCGGAAGGAGTTAGGTTGTACAAATAGGCTTGTTAGGCATTTGCGAATAGTTCACGGTTACGTTCAAGGAAAAAAGCTTCGCCTTAAATGTGCTCAGACTGGATGTGGCTATAGGTTTGGTACGTTTTCAGGTTTTAGGAAACATTTAGACAACAAACACACTGAGTATATTGACCAAGAGGTTGACACTGATGTTAATGTAAACAGTGTAGGAGAGGCGGTGATCGCTAATGTAGATGAGACCGCCACAACATCTGATGTCGATGCGACGGCCACATGTGGACTGTTCAGAAACTCTAATAGGAGCACTCTCGATATGTGTGCAACTGCTGTTGCACAACTCAAGGCTGCTGGAACCAGTCAGTCTACTGTAAAAAGTTTTGTCTCAACCATGGAAGAAGTGATTTCTGAGATTCATAGTCATGCTAAAGATGCAGCTCTACAGTGCTTATCTCCACAGGACACAGAAAATAAGAACAGCTTAGAACAGTCATTCCAAAAGTTGGAAAACCCATTCACACACTTAAATTCTGAGGCAAAAATAAACAAACACTTCAAAGAGAAATGGGGAAAAGTTGAACCCGTTGAAAAGGTGCTTGGCACAAGATTTGACAGCAGAAGAAACAAAACTACTGGGACATATGACCAGGTCATTGTAACTGATAAGTTTGCATATGTTCCCATTTTGGAAACGCTGAAGAGCATTTTTCAAAACCCAGAACTTGCAGACATGTTAAAGCCCAGGCACATGACTAAGGAAGGTGTGTATGCAGACTTGAGAGATGCCACCTATTTGAAAGAAAGTCCCCTGTTTTCAGTAGAAAAAGATTCCTTTCAAATTCAACTTTTTTATGATGACTTTGAAACTGCAAATCCATTGGGCTCTAAAAAGGGTATACATAAATTAGGTGGTGTATACTTTACATTAAGAAATTTCCCCCCAATCTATAATTCCTCTTTGATTAATATTCATTTGTGTGCTCTTTTCCATGCACAGGACATTAAGCGTTATGATTTCAATTTGATACTTGAGCCACTTGTCAATGATCTGAAAGTACTGGAGACAGAGGGACTTAAAATTCCCATGTTTAGACACGTAATTCGTGGTACCATAGTTCAGGTCACTGGGGATAACCTTGGCTTGCATGGTCTGTTTGGGTTTGTGGAGTCATTTGGGGCTCGGTATTGCTGTCGTTTCTGTCTCCTTGAGAAAGCTCGTTTTCAGACTGTATTCTGTGAAGATGATCCGGCTGTTGTACTAAGAACTGTTGAGATGCACGCACAACACTGTCAAACTATACAGACAGATCCAACGCTACCTCATATATATATGGCGTGAAACGCAGTTGTCTGTTGAATTCACTTGAGTATTTCAATCTTCTGCTTTTGCTTCTACAGATTGTTAACATTGTATTTTCACCAGTCCTGTCATATGGCATGACCATTTATCTCAAACATGTAATCACTGATCATCATCGGCTCTTCAAGCAGTTATTTCCTAGAAGCAACCTATTGCCAAAGCATCACTTCATGATACATTACCCTCGTAATATAAGGAACATTGGCCCAATTCTGCACATGTGGTGCATGCGTTATGAAGCTAAACATAACTTCTTTAAGAGACAATTAAAAAGCTTTAAAAACATTACAAAGACATTAGCCCAAAAGCACCAAAGTTGTATGGCAATGTATCGGGAGTCCTTTACCAAAGAAAGATTAACCATAGGTCCAGGAAAGATGGTGGCACTTGTTGAGCTCAAAGAAGGTCCAGAGATTGCTTCCTTATTTGGAGATGTAACCAGTGTTTTTTCTGCCAAGTGGATAAAACATCATGGTACAGAGTACCGCTGTGACTTGATTATCTGTACTGAGGTAGCATTTGAGATGCCTGTGTTTTGTAAGATCAAGACTATTGCTGTGAAAGATGACAGTGTATTGCTCTGTGGAAAACTGATGGAAACCATGTGTTTTGATGACCATTACCATGCCTTTAAGGTCAGACTGCATCCAGACGGAGTTGTAAAGGTCTTGGATATAAATCAGCTGTGTTACTTTAAACCATTTGATATTCAAATGAATTATCGAACGACAGATTGCTCAAAGTATATTGTTCCATATTGCCACTTTATGCAGACCTGCTAATGTGATTGTTTTATTACTGCATCCAGACGGAGTTGTAAATAGGGTTGGGTACCGAAAACCGGTTCTAATAGCAACCGGTTCCTAACATCCGGTTCTGGAACCGGAAGTAACATATTTGCATTTCGATTCTTAATTTTTAATTTAATACCATAGTTACAGTACAGCAACCAAATTAAACTGTATCAAGTCAACTGAAAATGTGAATAGTATGAAAAAATGTACACATTTTCAAAAAAAATCTGAACCGGAATCGTTCAAATCCAAACGATGCCCAACCCTATATAGTTGTAAAGGTGTTGTATAAATCAGCTGTGAAGTATTGTTCCATATTGCACTTTATGCAGACCTGCTGAGGTCAATGTATATTTATGTTTTATTTTTTTATAAGCCTGCCTGACCAACAATAAAATTGTTGAAATCATTTTGTGGTAACTTGTGATTTTTTAATGTATATTGTATGTAAATGCAATTTCACACTATACAAGAGTAAATTAAGTGTAAAATTAACACCAGTGAGGTTTATTTTCACCAATATAGTGTCCGGTTTCATTGACACTGTGCAGTGTTAATGGGTGTTATTTGCAGAGCTGTTTTTTCACTACTAGTGAGTAAATTATCAACACAGTACTGTCAACACTTCAGCAGAGTTATTTGACCTCAGTGTTAACTTTTAATAACTCAATGCAGTGTTAATGAGCATTGGAATTCAACTCAGAGTTAATTTGTTATCACATAAGAGTAAATTATCAACACTTCTGAGAATAATAATTACACTCTCAAGTGTTATTAAACCTATAGTGTTACGTTTAAATAACACCATACAGTGTAAGCGAGTGTTAAATTTGTACTCTATTAGAGTTAATTTAACTCAAAAAATTTAACACGGGAGCAAGAGTCGATTTAAATAACACCATACAGTGTAAGCGAGTGTTAAATTTGTACTCTATTTAGAGTTAATTTAACGCAAAAAATTTAACACAGGAGCAAGAGTCGATTTAACACTATTCGTAGTTGGAGTCATATACACTCTGGAATAGTGTTAAATTCGACTCTTTTAAGTGTTAATTTGACACTGCGAATTTTACTGTGTATATAGAACATATTACCTATATTACCTATATTGAGGGAGAATATAGGACCCCGGGAACATGACCCCCTCAGAAGCTACTGGTGAAAGTGAGGGGCAGTACTTACTATATCGGGCTAAGAAACGTACACAAAATATTCTACAAAACTTCTGTGTCGCTTTAAATAGACAAACTAACGAAAACAGCAATTATGGAGGACAAAGCAGTCATTAAGACATGTTTCCGGATATTTCCTGGTGTTTAAAATGGCTCTGCCCACACTGATTGCTCAGCATGCCACACTGTAATCAGCCACATTAGTGGAGCTCACCTGTTCCCATCACCATGCCAGAGCAAATTATGTCTCAGAGAACGCCAGCTATTGGCCTCCTGTGCCAGGAAAACAGGGATACCAGTAGCTGTGCCAACAAGAGGAAGCTAGTGTATAGGTACCAAGGGAAGGTGTGCTAGTTAGCATGAAAAGCCATAACTGAAAAACATTGGAAGAACTTGAGAACAGATACAGTACCTTGTGAGAGGTATATGGCAGAGCTACTGTTAGGTAAGATGCCAATAGTTGGGTCAAGAGTTTTACAGAAGTACAGTGGGAAGGTCTGCGAGATGTACTAAATACAGTTTATTTATAATAAGACATAAGATACTTTTGCCCTAATGAATGAATGAAGGATAATGACGAAATCCAATGACATTGCCAAAGGAAAGTCTAACATGCCTATAGATAATATGGAATTACACACTACAAATGTATTACATGGCCCCTAACAGCACCCAAACAGTATTGCCAAGTCCAACGAACCCATGCCCAGGGATTAAAGCAAAAAAAATTCTCCTGACTGAACTTTTTTTCTGGCCAAGTCATATTCTTATTTTAACCTCCACTGTTTTTTTTTTTTTTTTTTTAATAGCGTTAGCGTTTTAAGGGAGCCTACTTGTAGAGCCTACTGTCCTGACTGTGACTATAGACCCTACTGTTGTGGTTGTTGTGCCAGGCAGGGAGGCTGTGTGCTGGAGAGCGTGAATGCAAGTCTTGTGGCTAGCTTCTGATTGATGGCGAGATAGCACCCTTTTCCCATTACTTTGAACCATGAACTAAACGGCTTGTTATCATACAAACAAGGGACTAAACACGTTTCACAATTATGGTACAACAACAATGGACAGTCTCCTCCCCACCGTTTGTATATCTTTTTTACCACCCACCCACCCACCCCCTCCTAATGTACAGTCTCCTCCTCATCATATGTATATATTTACTGTTAGGATCTCTGGGTAACAGTACTGTATATTTGCATATCGTATATGTGACAAATGTAACAGTACTATTACTATATACCTGTAAGGCATGCATGTCATAAATGTCATGATGTCATGTATGTTGTGTATGTCATAAGTGTCACTATGAATTGAAAATGGGGGACCCTGATGATGTAAACAAGACAAACGCCTTTCTCTGGCCTGCATCCCCTTAACAATTGTGTGTATTGCTACTGGATTTACAAGATCCAGAGTGAATGAATGAATGAAAACTTTATTTAATACACGAGACCCTCTTCTTGGGACCAAGTAAGGTTGTCAATAATCCAATGTACAGTAACAAACCCCCCATCCCACCTCCAATGTACAGTTTCTTCGTCAAATGTATATACTCTTTTTAGACTATTTTTGTATCACAAACAATAGGCTACTGTATTTGTAAATCTGGTATGTCATAAATGTATAGATGTAGCAGTATTGTCTATCTGTATGTCATGTGTGTCATATATGTTATGATGAATTGAAAATGGGGGACCCTGATGTAAACAAGACGAAAGTCTTTCTCTGGTCTGCATCCCCTTAACAATTGTGTGTATTGAGCTGTACTGTATTGTACCCATTCTGCAATCTGTTAATAACAATCAATCAATATTTAACAGATAGCAGAATGGGTACAATACAGTACAGCTCAATACACACAATTGTTAAGGGGATGCAGACCAGAGAAAGACGTTCGTCTTGTTTACATCAGGGTCCCCCATTTTCAATTCATAGTGACATACATGACATACTACAGGAGATAGTAATGTTACATTTGTGACATATATGATATGCAAATATACAGTACTGTTACCCAGAGATCTCCCGGACAAATGGTAGAAAGACGTTTATTGAGCTTAAAAACAATTGATAACGCAAATAACGTTCTGATTAACAAAGGCATTCGTTTTGTGGCATTAACGTTACCTAGATTTATCAACATTCATACATTTATCATACACGGAGGCGCAAGCTCACACACGCAACACCACCACCACCAACAACAACAACACACTGGTTGAACTTGTCGCGTAAATAACGTTCTGATTAACAAAAGGCATTCGTTTTGTGGCATTCACGTTACCTAGATTTATCAATAGCAATAGTAATATATATGTTTCTTTAGACTAGAATAAGTCAAATGAACTTACTGTCTCGGAAAAGTTGCCGCATGTTGATGAGTCCAGTTTACTCTCAAGTAGAGCTAGAGAGCAATGGCGGAGTTTCAGAAACTCCAAACGAAAAATGGCCGCTTCCCATTGGTGCTGAGCACAGCGGAAGCGGGTGAAAGGAGTAGGGGGTATCTGCAGAGCCGCAGAGCCAAATGACTGTTTGGTGCGGCCGCGGTAGGGGAAAAAATGATATTTGACGCCTCTGATTGGCTCAGGTTAAAATCCGTCACGACTCCGAATCAAATGACGGAATCTCCAAATCAAATGGACGGATATCCGTCCCAAGACGGAACGCTTTAATGCCTGCCCATGCCCCTTTGATGTGTGTTTAGGTATTGACAATGTCGATGCTACATACCCTACCACATGGCCCCTAATGGCCACAACACAATGTGTAGAGCCAGCACATCACCAGGGTTATCAAGTGGAAACCTCCCTTTGCCAGTGTTTCGTCAAGTTAGGCCCACGACACCTTGGGAAGGCTCAATAGTTAACTCGTATCACCGACGGTGATCAGGAACGATGGTATCGTCACTCTGTCAATCAAATTGCTGTCACGCCTCCAATCGACACCATTCCGACGGCTTTTTTCAAGCCAAGAACTGTACCTTTAATATGGTAATCTCAGATTTTGTGAAGTCCCAGGGATGGCGGCATGGGATTGGTCGGAAAAGAGACGGACGTTTAGAGAGACCAATCGATCGATTAGAGAGACCAATCGATCGAGACTGCAGCATTTTCCAAAGCCTTGCTAGCCAGACTGCGAGCATTTTCCGTATTGAGGCAATCATGTAAGAAATTATTTGAATCAATTAAACGTCGCTGTTCGGCATATTATGCATTAGTTCAGTTTCTGACAGTTTATAGTGTTTGTGAGATGTTTTTGAGGAGATTTTGTTAATATTTTCCACTCCAAAATTATGTTTCTAAAGCAGCGTGGCGACTCTCGTACAACCCCAAGTGTGTCTCTCCCGGCGCCCGTGTTTATTCATTATTCTAAGACCTTCTTGCTGGGAGGCAGCAGTGCTAACCAATGTGCTAATTTCCCCTAATAACATCTAAAACATGTAGGTATCTATTTCCAAATAACAAAAAGTAGGGATAATAATCTAGCCATTCCAACGTGTTCGATTACTTCTAGCAATGAAGTAAATTCGCATACTGAGGAACATCCCAGGTGGAGTAATCATATTGCCCAGTGAAAGTTATCTGTTGGTTGAAACTATCTGTTGTATAATATAATATATAACGGCATTACATCTAGACACACTCCTACGACACTTCAACACTTCACTTAATCAGTATGCAGAGGACGGCGTGTGCAGGAGAGGATGTTTCTACAGAGACCCTGCCCTCAAAAGCTCATGGGAAATGCGGTAAACAGTCTGATTGGCCAAAGTGGCCACTTTCACCCAAGGTAGCCACCATCCCCCTCCTCCTCTCCTCTCAGTCTAGCCAAGATTAACCTCTTCAACTGCTACTCGTGCGACTTTAAACATGAGAGCCCTCTATAAAAAAAAAATTTAAGTAGGAAGGCAACAGCAAAGCTTAATCTGGCAGAAGTACCATGTTCTGCTCCATCATATTTGGCTGGAGTGTTTATTTTCAGCGTTCCATATGCCTCTCAAGTTCCCTACGTCCTGAATCTGACGGGGAAATAGTCTGAAGTAGTTATGAAGTGGTTGGGAGCAGGTTGGCAGCGCTATCTTTTTCCTTTATCCTCACAGGGTTGTAATTGTCTAAAAGCTGCTAATCATGTCCGATGCTATGAGCTCTCCAGCTGAGAGTGGGCCCAGTGCTGGATAGGAAGCAGAGCAAGAGAGGCTCACTTATCAGCGTGGAGCCCAGGTAGGGCATTGGGCCATGCACGCTGAGGAAAGTGATGTCAGCGGAAATGCTAATTTTACAATTTTGCATCAGCTTTTTATATAACGGTAAATCATAAAAGTACATCTGGTAAGTAACACTTTTCTTTAGGGGGCACAGATGCTGTATTGGTAAGCAGGTACAGAATGGGAATTTGAGGGTCAAATGGATAGTTATTTCCTGGAAAAGGGAAGTACGCCATTTTGGAAGGATTTCCCTGAGACTTAAGTAACTGATGGTTAAAGGAACACTCTTTCCCAGAGTCAGCCAAGAAGATTGATATCAATTTCATCTCTGTCAGTTTTGGAAGTTGTATTTCTTCACTTTTGACAGAGCTAGGCTAGCTCCTCCCTACTGCTTCCAGTCCTTGGTCCTGGACCTCTCTATGGAGCTACTGGACACACAGATGAAACAATAGGTTATGACTATAACCAAGTTCTGTTAGTTAGGGGCGATGCTTGGCATCACACTGCACTATCTCGCGTACGTGCACGCGTACTGAATAAACCACAAATGTACCTCTAATACCAGTATTAGTCTGACCACACCCCTCATCAGCTTACCTTCATAAGCAGGTGTGTGGTCACCTGCTCTCCTCCTTCCCAAGCTTTCACCACAAGGTGAGGACAAGGGCTGCAGCGGCCGTCTGATGCCAAGCATCGCCCCTAACTAACAGAACTTGGTTATAGTCATAACCTATCGTTCTGTATCGTTAGTGGCTTAGCTTGGCATCACACTGCACAAGGGAGGCCAAGCGGAGCCACTGGCTGACAAATACACCCCGCTGACAGCCCCCCCACAACCATCAGAACAGGGAGGGCCGAGCCCCCCCGACCCCCCCTAATGGCGGGTAGCCCCCCTATTAGGGACGTCACGGGAGGGCGACGGACCCGACCGTGCGAAGAGGCACTCAAGCAACTCAACGCACAGGGTGAGCAGACCGTGGCTTGACCCCACGACTACACACACGCACAACCCGCATGCCACCCGGGAACGAACGGAGGAACAACCTCGTTACTGCCCCCAGAATCACGGGGTCAAGGGCAAACCCAACCCCGTGGCAAGGCCGTAGCAGCGGAGCACGAAGGAAGACCCAGACCCACCAAAAGGACTGGACTCCCTAGAATGGGGGCCCGGAGAAGTCCATGATGCCAGCATCAAGACCCCACCAGGTGGGCACGTAGTGCCCCGCCCCCCACATCGCCAGCGTATTCGGACAAAGGCCCCTCAGTTACTGCACCTGGTATTCCCAGGCGGAATCCCATCCAAGTACTAACCAGGCCAGAACCTGCTTAGCTTCCGAGATCGGACGAGATCGGGCGTGTTCAGGTCGGTATGGCCGTAAGCCGAGCGGGCCCCGTCCCCCCAATAGTACACCGCCTGGCACACTGACCCTGCAGAACAGGCAGTCAGCATGGCCGTAAGCACACAAAAAAGGTTAACCAACGGAAGCAGGCAGCGCACCGGGGAAAAACCAGGCAACAGGCTGTTAACCCTAGCCTGGAGACTGCGGACGAGACAGGCGCCAGAGGGGACAGCTGAACACAGCCGCCCCGGCGGAAGGAGCGTAAGCTGGCGGTGTTGCATGACCAAGCCTCCATTTAACAACCCCCACCCAGAGGGGTCGAGGCAGAGAAGGCTGACACGATTGGCAGACGTCATGAACGTGCAGGGGCACCCTCAAACGGTGAACCCGGGAGTTGACACTGCTCCAACACACCAGGGAATCAACCACCTCGGTGTTACCCAATGCGGTGGTTGTTCCTATAACCCCTCAAGAAAAAAACTCCAAAACACACCTGCGGGTATACACCGGCTATACCGCAGTACAAGTGTTTCAGTTTCCAAAAAGGGTTAACCCAGGCCTACGGGTCGCAAACATCACTTCGGACCGGGCCTGGCGGTACGGGAAGCACAGGGTCACCAGAGGAGGTCAAAAAACCACCCCCACAGGCCCCTCTTCGCCATGCGTGAGAGAGGAGCGAAAAATAATGGAGAACCAGCCCCTAAGCACACCGTACCTGGTATTCCCCGGCGGTCTCCCAACCAAGTACTAACCAGGACCAACCTGTGTAGCGGCCGAGATCCGACGAGATCGAGCGCGTACAGAATGGCATGGCTGTAAGCCATGACGACAGTGCTGAGTAAAAACATACCCAACCAGGGTCTCCATAGCGCTTAACCCTGTGACACCCAGACCGACCTGGCATTTTTCCCCCTGAAAAAAGCCCAAGTCCCTCAGGGTACCAGAACAGCAGATCTGCATCCCCGGCGGACAACGGGTTCAACTGATCTGGACCAGCGTGACCAGAACCAGTCCCGTGCCCTAACCACGCCGACATGCCTACTCCAGGAGAAGGGCAGATATGCGTGTTGATCTTAACATGAAAAGAAGGCGCCACCCAGACGTTCGGACGAACCGCGCCTGGTGGCCCACCCCAAGGGCGTGAGACCCCACTACATATGTTCAGATCCATCCCGTCATCATCCCCCAGACATGAACGAGAATCCGTCGACAACCCACCCAGGTCATGGGATGTGGTCGTCGGAAGAGGAAAAACCCCCATCTCAGTTGCTTTATAAAAACGCTGTTTCAACCACAAGCAACCAAGGCGTGCCAGTCAATCGCCTGTTTACAGCGAGCTAGCACTATACGTGTGTCGGGACACACCCCCATCAATGAACAGGCTATTTAGACCTGTCATTGAATCCCCAAGGCGCCCAGGGGAACGACAAGAGGGGTGTGACACTCCCTAACTCCAACACTTCTGGAATAGAAAGAAGGAAGCATCAACAGTATGTATCCCAGTCTACACAGCCGGGGTAAAAAATGTTCACATTTTTACATCCCACCACCCTCCCATAGGACAGAGACGGGGATCCCCAGAGAGACTTCCCACGCGAGCTGTACAGATTGAAAAGAATATATTGCACCTTGAGCCATGTAAAAAACTGGTTTTAGGGCCTCCGGGGAAGAGGCACTGAACCCATACACACTCAATAAACGAATTGAATCGAATATACATACAATAGAAAAGGACCCTTCTAGAGGGTCCACTCACTTTGACAATCTGAGGAGGAAGGCTCTGTACTCTGATGGAGGCTTCCTCACATGGAAGAAGGAGTCCGAACTCACAGAAGGCCTGAATAGGCGCTTGGTGAGGAGGAGCCCTGACCACCCCCCCTGAAAACAGATCCATCACATGGACCTGAACAGCACACGGAAGTCCTACCAACAGAGACGCGCACGGTGACGTACTCTATGGCGGGGGAATTCCTGCGGTGCACACGCCCAATATACCAGGCCGTGGGACCAGGAACTCACTCCCCCCCCCCCCCCCCCCCCGTAACGTGCCGAACCGCCACGTGACGGGAACCTTGAAGGACAGGGGGTGTACCCCTGACCGACAGAACAATGGGGAGAGGAAAGGTTACCAGTTCACCCCTTTACGACCCCACACCCATGATACGACGTAACGACAAAAAGAGAATATGACACAGTCATAGTCAGCTCTATGAAGCGTTTCACAGCTCCACACAGCGCATGAGCTAACCTGCTATCTGATTTTTACTAAGGAAAAACACAGAATAGAGAGGGCTCTAAGAACCCCGGTCCAACATACACATGTGCTTCTGTGGCCAGTACAACCCAGTCGTAGGTCACATGACACACACAACCCATCATCACCTACAAAAAATGGCAAAAACACTCAACAGAGGAACGCCGTTTTTTTCACAATGAGAGAATACATCATTCTTGATTAGTATCGACCACAGGCCTTGCTAAGCACACATGACAGCAACCAAACCAATTTCCCTTTAGGAAATAAGTTTCTCCAGCAGATTTAGCACAACCTCAGCAATCAAGCTAAGAGTTACATCGTATCCCTACCACACAAAAGACACAATTAATGCACAACATGTCTGATAGGAGGTGATAAAGTCCCCAGGGAACCGGGGGGGAAAACACAATCCTCCTATTTTACCCTCAATACGGCCAGTTAAAACAGGAAAACCTGTTAATGCGTGAACACACTGTTCATTGTCATTACAGTCTGAGAAAGAACATTCTTTTACTCACTTGTCACCAAGCATAGCTTCATAGGTTAGTTGCCTTAGTAGTGAGTACACGGTACACATAAACACCATGATGTTTCTCACACAACAACCAGATCAATACATCACGATCTGCACGGAGAAGCTAACTGCCAGTGACAAAAACAGCTCACACATAACCCGCAACGTATCCTAAATGCATTGCAACAACACACGTTTTGGGAAAAAACACCGTTATTCACAATACATTTAGCAAAGTAAAACCAGAAGACGTGTTATGAGGTCTGGTCAACCCCGTTCCTACCCGGAACGCAGATCAGCGAAGTGCAGTCACAAGACACCGTAGAACACAGCCGTCCTGTGTTGTTCGATCCGGGCAGCGTCGCCGCTCCAACCAGTCGCTACAGTCCTCTTTGTTGACGCAATCCCCGTCCAGGCTCAGGGCAGGGTCGACGAAACATCCCCTGTCAAGGATGACGTCGCGGTCAAGAGTGTAAAACATGTTAAAATCAAAGCACGTTCAACAGAATAGCATCAAGCCAACGGCGATCAGAAGCGAGCTCCCGGCGGCGCGCGAGAAGCTAAGCTACCCCGCGCCAGCCATGGCCATAGCAGCAAGCTAACGTTACCTAGCGACCACGACATGCTAGCCCCGCAGCTAACAGCTGACTGGCTAATAGTAGGCCTTAAGCAGGCCATGCAGCGATCCAGCAGGCTAACGCAGCAGTTAACAGCTGACTGGCTAACCGTAAGCTATGAACATGTAAACAATGACATAACACTCACCCAGACAGGCCGCCGTTCTGAACCTCTCCTCACTTTTTAAGAGAAAAGAGAAAACAAGATGTCAACACCGCTTCACAACGGTGACTTTACCACATCCGGCGGAATCAGCACAGTACCAACTGGCCTGTGTAGCTGACTTTGAACATGAATCTGCCGCTATCGCACATTACATGCACATATCCCCTCGTGAAGGAATACTCTCATTTGGATATGAAAGATGGGGCCTTAACACGGTGACAGAGAGAATCCACTCGTCCAGAACACACAGGGATCACCAGTGTCAATGGTCGCGGCCCACTAGTTAAAACTATAATGGTCTCCAGACCAAGGCCTTCTGTCGCCTAGGCGGCTAAACAAAGGACCCTAGCCTGGGGCCGGTTTCCATAAACTTTGTCAAGTAGCCCCCATAGCACTAACAGACAAGTGGAGCCCGCCAGCAAACACTACTCACCCAACCTGGAACGCACCGCTTCTCACAACAGCGGCATGTCCGACAGTTCAGCTGTGGCCTGACAGGTTTCACCCCAACAAACACAGCAAGGAACTGCAGTTGAGAAGCATGCAGCGGCGTGCTCCCAATACGAAAACCGGTGGAGGTTTTAGATCATTTTAGAATGATCATCATCTTCTAGACACTCCAGTACGAAGACAATATCGCCGTATTTTCTCGAAAAATAGTGAGAGAGAAAATAAAGATATGATGTCAACGTATCCTTGTTTCCCAAGCTGTTCCTAATCCAATTTCTTCCATCATGGTGTCAAGTGTGGGGATCTACCGAGGCACTTCTTCCTTGTGGTGAAAGCGAGAAGGAGGAGAGCAGGTGACCACACACCTGCTTATGAAGGTAAGCTGATGAGGGGTGTGGTCAGACTAATACTGGTATTAGAGGTACATTTGTGGTTTATTCAGTACGCGTGCACGTACGCGAGATAGTGCAGTGTGATGCCAAGCTAAGCCACTAACGATACAGAACTGATATTGATCTTCTCATCTGACTCTGGGGAAGAGTCTTCCTTTAATCAACACTAAGTTAATATTATGCTACATATTATTCTATGAAATGACCAAAACTCAACATATCCTGTTGGATGTAGGCCTAAATAGTTTCATAGAAGCTGTAACATTTTACAGTGTAGAACCAGAATGTCTGTGGGTCTGTATGTGGACCATCATTCAGACCTGAGGGGATATTAGCTTAAAGTGGATTGTTTTACCATAGTCTGTGAGCAGACAAAAGCCCCCCTTGCCAGGATGCGTGTATGCTTTTACCAACGCGTTCGTGTTTCCGGGTTCCCGTTTTGCGCTCTGATTGGCCACTGACCTATGCTATTACGCCCCCCCTTTACGCTCTCGCCTGAGACGCGCTGTGAAGCACCAGCGGGGCGAGGCGGTGGTTTCTCCCCGTCTCCGTGCGCCTTGCTGCCGCCGGCTTGTCTCACATGACTCGGTCCAGCTCCAGCAGCAGCGGCCGTCTTCCGCCTGCTGTATCCTCCCTCCAGGCCCCCGAGGCGGCTCGTTCTTATTATTATCCCCCATTGTTCAGGTCGACATGGTCGCACAAACACGTAGGTTTCAATCACTGAGCTGTCTGTCTGTTGTTGTGTGTCTTCTTAGGTTCGGCTACTGTACATGGAGATGAGACCCCCGCCTCTCTCTCCATACAGTACCAGCAGCTGCAGGTCTGACGAGCACAGAGTTGCCAGTCAATAATTCTTGCTATTTAAAAATATTCCTCTTCTTCTCCCCCACTACTCCTCCAACGGGTGGTGGATGGTTTTATGTTGACGGTAGATGGGGAAACACAACCTACACTCGTCTTTATTAAATGGTGTGTGTGTGTGTGTGTGTGTGTGTGTGTAGGCATGCCTGCATGTGTATTTAAAAGACAGCTGAGATATGTGAAGCAAGCAGATCAGCTTGCAAGCGGTCAGGCAAGGGATACCGGAGTCTCAAGGCGAGCACAGAAAGACTCAGAAGAAGCTTCTATCCCCAGGCCATCAGGCTGCTAAACGAACAATGAATGAACACTACACAACAACAACCACCAAACGCACATAGCACACACATCCACACGCACACACTCACTTTAAACAAACACACTGTAGCACCCACTCCACACACTTTATAGCACACACCCACTTTAAACAAACACACTGTAGCACCCACTCCCCACACTTTATATTTATGGATGAAGGATTGCACTACAACTCGTACACCTTACTGTAAATTGTACCTAAAATTGTACCTCATCCCATTTCTGCTTTGCACTAGATAGTACTGTACATTAGTACACTGCATAGTATTGTGTATTGTATATTATATGGTAACTCAGAACATTGTACATATGTCTATACCGAACACTGTGACCTCATTTTTCTTCTTCTAAATTCATGCTATATTATGTTATTATGTTATTTGATACTATCTTGTCTAGCACAGTCTCTGGAGCGTAACAGTAAGAAGCATTTTGTATGAAAGTATTCTGTACTTCTGTATGACAACTATTAAAGAACTTGAACTTGAACTTGAGATTTTCACATCCACAGGTTAATCTGTGTGTTAAAAAAGGGACCAGCCACTTTCTTGAAATAAATCTCCCCTTTGTAGTTGCAGCTCCACATGCTATTCTCTCAAACCTTTGGACAAACTGGCCCTTGGTGGTTGCAAATGGCTGCTGCTGACATTTCCGCTCTCACTTAAAAGGAAAATGTGACTTTCTCTCCGTGTTATCATGTCTGTGATGTCCTCTTATGCTTCACCCCGTGGCATCCGCTCTGTTTGAGCATTCATAAAACTTCTTATATTTCCCAACAGACATGACAGCCAACATTTGTCTTGTTTTTTTCCAAGCTTGACAGCACAATTACCTCACTCCTTCCTTATCATCTCAAATGTAGCAGAACCAAGAGGACAAACATAAAATATTCCTCACGACTCCAATTGATGTTTATATCGGCATATATTCATCTATTTGTCAGTTGTCCCCAATGCACAAAATCTATTTTCTTTCCCCAAATTTAAATTATACCATTGTGAGTCGAAAGTGACTTTTTATGCAAATACGTTCCTCTAATTAGACCACACAAAATAAGAAATGTAGCATTACTTTGATACTGACACAGATATGCTAATAATAATACAGCAAGTCTGTGTCAAGCTGTCCTTGCAACATAGCAGTGTGTTTGCCACATAAAACCACTCAGTGTGTATAGGAAAATATCCACAATAAACTAGGACGAGAGACTTGAGATGTCACTCCGACTTACTGTGACCTGTGAGAGGTTCAGACAAAATTGTGTGATTCTATGAAGTCACCATCTCATTCATTGCCAGAGGAGCAGCTATGGGCTACATGGCAGTATGGTATCAGAGATTAGAGGGTTTGTTCTCTGATCTCTATCTTCTCTGCTCATGCTCACATATAGCATATGTGAATTGGTAAATTGGATGGCATTCTCCTTCAATAGAAATTAATTTCAGTTGGGTAGCATTTCATTACAAATAGTTTGTTAAATACAAACAGGATCTATCTCTCTCTCTCTATGTCTGTATCTCTCGCCCTGTCTCTCTCTCTCTCTGTATCTCTCGCCCTGTCTCTCTCTCTCTCGCTCGGGCCACCCTGTCCACGGTGTGTGTCGGGTCAGTTGTTGCTGGCGGTTTCATCTAATGAGGCCTGGTGCTGAAGGTGAATGCAGATGCCGGGCCCCTTGTTACCAAGTCAAGAACAACTCACTCTCTATTTGTAGCTGGGGGCAGATGGCGGCGCCATCATGGATTCAGGACTGACAGTAATGTTGGTGTATGTGTGTTTGTGTAAGTAAAAGATTCATGCTCAAACAATCAGGCGTAGAGATGCTGCTTAACACTAGCACAGCCGACAAGGGGTCACATGACCCCTAGGTATTTTCAATAAATGTATCATCGTCAGTCGGTTGAGCTCCAGCTCTGTCACTCAATGACTTTTCCTAAAAGTACCAGTTTTATCTGGCACGGTTTCTGAAATTTCAAAATGACTTCAGGAAAATGGAATTAGAACGTTATTCCAGCTATTTCTGCAGCTATTTCTGCTGAGCGGCCATCTCCCCCCCCCCCCCTGATTTGCTGGCTTCAATTCCTCTTTTTATTAGGTTTTTTATAGGGATGCTCGATATTGGCTTTTTTACCGATACCGATATACCGATATTGTCCAACTCTTAATTACCGATACCGATATATGCATGGTTTCCCCCCCCCAATTTTTTTTAATAATTTCAGGTAATTAACATTACATATCTCTTGTTGTGGAATTAACACAACATTATGCATACTTTTGACAATAAATAAAATCTGAATTTGTTCTTACTTGCTGTTGAGAGTCACAGTCAACGAGTGACACTCTGTATAATGACATCCTGTTCTCTCTGTCCCTTGTATGATTTAATAGGTTTATTGTATATATTTATATAGGCATATGTTACTATAGGTGTCTAGATGTGATATGTATTCTGGCTGGTAATGCCCAGTCAGAAAGGAGTTGAGAAGAAACACGGCAGAAACGAGGAATGGAATGCAGAATGCATAGATCTATCTATCCTGCAGAGTTAGCCCTTGTCTTTATGAAGCAGAGGGAGAATGATGGGGAGAATGATGTGCAGAACATATCCACCAATGTATATAAGAGGATGCTGTAAGAATGTGTGCTTCCCCCCATGTGTCTGACCTCCTATCACCATACAGAGGGGAAAGCTATTATACAACATTTAACTACAATGTGTGATGTGTAAACATATAACCTGTATATTCTTTATAGGCTATATGTAATAATTATGGAAACATATATACTGTTGGTATAAAGGTATATATATATATAATGCTATATTAATTATATGTTTCATAATTTTCTGCTTAAAAAGAATGATATGCTTGGCGATGATACCTACAGAAGGCCTTGCCTGTCCTGCCTGCATTTTTACTGCCTGTTCCGTACTGATCCGTCTGTTTCTCTTACTGATAGTGTGAGTCAGAACGAGAGGCCCCAGGCCAGGGGAGGTAACGGCGGGAATGCCAAGGCCAAGAGGGGGCATTGTATTCTTATGAATTACTTGATTTGATATGTAACGGCAAAGTAACAAATAACTGAAGGAGGGATATGACACGTACTGTACAATGATTGGAAGCTATGTACTGATGATGGCGTGACGTGACGGACCTTTATAAGGGCCAACTCGCCAGAACACAGCCAGATTTTTGAGATGTTGAGATTTTGCTGGCAGACACCAGCCGTGTCAGGCTATTGCGATCTTAGAGATGAGATGTTTTGTATTATATAATCTTTTAAACTGTAATGGACATATCCAATACAGTCCTTTTTTGTAACTTCATTGAAATAAAGATTACTTTTTTCTAATTATCCATTGAATTCTTGGACTGATTTCTGCCAGCAATGGGCCCAGAGACTGGCCGCGCCCTGCAAAATTCCTGGAGGTGACTATACGGATTGAATCAATGGCTGGTTAAAGCTTTGCAGCTAAGGTTATATAATATATATATATATATGCTATTGGCATATTAAAACGTATTAGACGGTGAAGTAATATCACCAAGCTTGCAGGTGATGATCACATATGTCTTTCTTCTCACTACAGAGACCTAAAAAAAGAAGTAGATAATATGGGCTTATTAAAATTATATCGAATTTTGACTCTGGATAGTAAGCGTTGCATTGTGACTTCGTAGAGTAACTCTCTCCAAGTTGCTGTGTGACGGATTAGGGAATGGATATCATCTGATTAACGACAGGGTCAGATAAATCCTTCCCGGTGATCAAATAAAATAAGAGATTTCGCAACTTCTATCACTTGACCTGGTCAATGACGGAGGGGGTCGGAACGATGCATTCGCTATCTCTGTCGGTCAGGTGTAACAACAACATTTTGTAGAGGCATTGAATTCTGAATGTCAACCACATCGCAGGGCCCTGCTTGATGTCAAGATGAGCAGACCAATGAGTCATGGAGTTATCAATCTGACCTGAGATTTAGCGTGGCATATATCATGGCGTCCCTAGTGGTGGGCTTTTATAACTAATTGAAAAGGTAATAACAGCCAAGAGAATATGAACATACTACAAAAGCAAGTTTAAACCTTAAAATTGAAGGTGCTCTTATGAGCACCTAGGGAGCTAAAACCTTCCGCTTTAGAATACACCAGACAAAGGATATTGATCTGTATGGCCCTCGGTGGAAAGCAGTGGCAAATTAAAAGGCAAATTCTGGGTGGTGGGGGCATTGCTGGTGGAGCGGTTGAGGCCGCAAAATTGGATTAAAGAAAAAGAAAGTAAAGAAAACCCTCTCTCTAAAATGTCTGGCAGTTTAGAGAGACATCAGCGCAGCCATACAGGCTGGCAGCGCCGGCTAATAAGCTGGTGCTAACTGGAGGCTACCTAGCCCGAGACTACAGGAGGCTACATAGCTCTAGTCTACAGGAGCACAGGCTACCTAGCCATTGCTAACTGGAAGGCGACCAAAACGGAGCCCACTTGGAATGCAGGCTAACTAGCCACAAGCGAATTGAATGCTAACTGGAAGGCGACCAAAACGGAGCCCACTTGGAATGCAGGCTAACTAGCCACAAGTGAATTGAATTCTAACTGGAAGGCGACCAAAACGGAGCCCACTTGGAATGCAGGCTAACTAGCCACAAGCGAATTGAATGCTAACTGGAAGGCGACCAAAACGGAGCCCACTTGGAATGCAGGCTAACTAGCCACAAGCGAATTGAATGCTAACTGCGAATTGAATGCTAACTGGAAGGCGACCAAAACGGAGCCCACTTGGAATGCAGGCTAACTAGCCACAAGCGAAATGAATGCTAACAGCCGGCTACCAAGCCAGAGCTAACAGAAGCTAACTAGCTCACCATCGGCTAACAAGCCAGAGCTAACTGGAAATGAACTGGCCCTAGCCAGACGAGAGCTAACTAGCTCACCATCGGCTAACGAGCCAGTGTTAACACAAATGAGCTGGCCCTAGCCAGACGAGAGCTAACTAGCTCACCATCGGCTAACGAGCCAGTGTTAACACAAATGAGCTGGCCCTAGCCAGACGAGAGCTAACTAGCTCACCATCGGCTAACGAGCCAGTGCTAACACAAATGAACTGGCCCTAGCCAGACAAGAGCTAACTAGCTCACCATCGGCTAACGAGCCAGTGCTAACACAAATGAACTGGCCCTAGCCAGACGAGAGCTAACTAGCTCCCAACAGGCTAACAAGCCAGAGCTAACTAGCTCACAACAGGCTAACTAGCCAAGAGCTAACTAGCTCCCAACAGGCTAACAAGCCAAGAGTGAATTGAAGGCTAACTAGCCAAGAGCTAACTAGCTCACAACAGGCTAACAAGCCAAGAGTGAATTGAAGGCTAATATATATGAATGTGTGCGTGCACCCGTAAACACACACACATACACACACATACCGCAGCAGTGTAGTAAAGAAAAAAGGTAGATTCACACAATGCATGCATCCCCCAACATTTATCTATGTAAGGCAAGGTTAAATGGAATATTGAGCACACGCACACACACACACACACACACATCCCCACACAACCAAGCACTCATATATATATATATATATATATATATATATATACACATATACACACACACACATATATGTAAGAGGGTATTAATATGGTAGGTGAAATTATATTTGGACATTCAGCGCCCTCTACCTCCTTTTAGCCTCCATCACCACTGAATAGTCGAGATGCCAAGAGCATTGGTCGCACAGATACGCCGTCATCAGTCTGACGTCATAAAACATACAATTGTTAAGGGGATGCAGACCAGAGAAAGACTTTCGTCTTGTTTACATCAGGGTCCCCCCGTAACAGCTATATAACAACATATAATATAAAGTTATTTAACAATCACTTTCCATCACAGAACGAAAATCTAGTTTTGCTTACAGCAGGTGTGTGAGTGTGACTTACATGATCCATCATTCATGTTTATAAACATCACTGTTTATTTTATATATCAATGACAGCAGGTATACATTTCTCTGTATCTGATTCTATTTATTTTTAGTTTTTTTTTTTTTTCCATGGCAGTTTTTTGTTTGTTTGTTTATTGGTAGGCTGGTAGCTATCCTGCTATAGCAATATTATTATTATTGTTATTATTATTACCGTTATTATTATTATTATTATTATTATTATTATTATTATTATGGTCATATTATCATTATTATTTATTATTGTTATCATAGTTATGGTAATGATTATTATTATATTATATATGGTGAAGTAAGTTGTAAGGTGCACTTGAGCTGACCATCTATGTTAAAATAATTATGAAGTTTGGAAGAGGGCAGGAAACGTATGTTTTCTTCATCCTGCTTCCTGCAGGCTGCAGCGTGATCTATCTATCTGCGCATATAAAAAGCTGCCATTAAGCATGTACTGGTGGTCACTCACAGCAGGTGTGTCAGGTGTGGATGACTCAAGACAAGTGATAAACATTTTTAACACAATGTCGACGACGAGAGAACGAGATAAAGGATGGAAATTTGTCTCTGGGTATTTACAGCGAAACAAGGCAAAAAAAACTAATGTTCACTAATTCTCAGAGGGTCATTTGACAAATGTATTTCAAAAAACACGGAAGCATCCCCTGCTGCTGCAGGGCCTCGTGTACAGAGCCTAGAACTCTCTGCTGTGTACAGAGCCTGGAACACTCTGCTGTGTACAGAGCCTAGAACTCTCTGCTGTGTACAGAGCCTAGAACTCTCTGCTGTGTACAGAGCCTAGAACTCTGCTGTGTACAGAGCCTAGATCTCTCTGCTGTTTACAGAGCCTGGAACTCTCTGCTGTGTACATAGCCTGGAACACTCTGCTGTGTACAGAGCCTAGAACTTAAAATCCGTTTTATTATTTGATAGTAATGGTATATTGTTCAATATCTGGCAGAACATAATTTGGCATTTAGAGGAACTAATAAGAAGCTTTATGATGAAAGCAATGGTAACTTGTTAGGCCTCATAGAAATGCTTGCCAAATTTGAGCCAACTATGCAAGAGCATGTCAGACGAATTAAAAACAAAGAAACCCATCAGCATTATTTGGGATCTGAAATTCAAAATGAAATCATTCGTATCATGGCTGCAAACGTGAGACATTTCATACTTCACTGCTGTGAACAGAGCCTGGAACTCTGTGTGGAACTCTTTTTTTTTCCTGTTCCTTCCTTTATATATTTAATTTATATTATAACTTTTTCATTTCAATTATTAAGGGTCTTGTCATTATTATTATAGATGTATCTGTCCTGTGATGTCTTGTTTATTGTTGTGGTAACTATTGTGCTGTCTTGAGTTTCATGTAAAAAAAAGAAAAGGCAAGCTCATGGTGAAAGTGCTGAGAAGGCAGGTGTGAAAGTCACATTGCCACATTTTCACTTGGCCTCTCCTGTGTCAACTGGGTCTCGTGAAGGGGCCCAGGTCAAGGTTAGAATAGCACGTCTCCAGATGGAGGCTCAGGAGAAGGCACAAGCACGTGAGGCGGAGTATCGGCTTCATAGAATGGAGCTTGAGGCAGAAAATGAAAGGGCTGTTAACATTCGTAGGTTGGAGCTTGAGCATGAAGTGGAAAAAGAGCTCAGACTGCGGAGGTTGGAGCTGGAAGTCCTAAGGAGTGAATCCAACTCTGCTACACCGACTCCTCCACAAGGCCCTGGTATGTCCGCCTCCACAGCTTATTCATCACACACTTTTGATATAAGTAAACACATTGCTTTGGTGCCTCCGTTCCGAGAGACAGAAGTTGATACTTATTTTAATGTGTTTGAGCGTATTGCTGCTTCATTGCGCTGGCCAAGAGAGGTCTGGCCTTTGTTGCTTCAATGCAAATTGACTGGTAAAGCCCAAGAGGTTTGTTCAACACTTTCCCTAGAAGATAGTCTATTGTATGATACTGTGAAGGCTGCCATCCTTCGTGCATATGAGCTTGTGCCCGAAGCTTATAGGCAGAGGTTTCGCAGTCACAAGAGAGCTGTCAACCAGACCTTTGTAGAGTTTGCTAGAGAGAAGGGAACTCTCTTTGATAAATGGTGTGCAGCAAGCAAGGCCTCAGATCTTAACTCTCTCAGAGAACTCATTCTATTAGAAGAGTTTAAGAATCGTTTGCCAGAGCGTATTGTCATTTACCTGAGTGAGCAGAAAGTGTCCACTCTGCAGCAGGCTGCTGTATTAGCTGATGAGTTTGCGCTAACCCATAAAACTGTGTTTGTACATAGGCGTGACTGATTGATTGATTGATTGAAAACTTTATTAACAGATTGCAGAATGGGTACAGTACAGTACAGCTCAATACATACAATTGTTAAGGGGATGCAGACCAGAGAAAGACTTTTGTCTTGTTTACATCAGGGTCCCCCATTTTCAATTCATTGTAACATATATGACATACAGATAGACAGTACTTTTACATCTATACATTTATGACATACCAGATTTGCAAATACAGTACTGTTTGTGATACGAAAAGAGTCTAGAAAAGAAGTATATACATTTGACGTAGAAACTGTACATTGGAGGAGGTTGGGTAGGTGGGTGGGGGGGTACTGTACATTGGAGGTGGTTGGGTGGGTGGGGGGGAGGTTGGGTAGGAGTGGGGGGGAGGTTGGGTAGGAGGGGTGGGTGGGGGACACTGTACAACTGTACAAGCAACACTGTACATTGGAATATTGACAAGACCATACTTGGTCATTTTTACTGTACATTGGAGGGGGTTGTGTTAGGACATTTACAGGGGCCAGTTTCGAATTGCAGTCTCCCGTAGGTGTTTTTTGAGAGTGTTTTTGAAAGTGGGTAGTGATTCACATTCCTTTACAGCTTTGGGTAGTGCGTTCCACATTGATGTGGCATAATTGCGAAACGTGTTTAGTCCCTTGTTTGAGCCGAATCTGGGTTTCTCCCCCATGATTTCTCTCAGAAGCATTCTGTCCCCAACCATTCAGAATTCACACACCCCCGACCAAAGATGTCACCTCCACGCTCAAAAGAGGAGCGGACATGTTACTACTGTCATAAATCTGGTCATGTTATTTCTGACTGTTTAACATTGAAACGTAAGCAGCAACCGTCCTCTCAGAACTTTAGGCAACCCAAAGGGGTTGGTCTGATTAAAATGGCACCTGGTTCCGATCGACAGATGCACAATGATCAGGATGTTCTCGATCCTTGTTTCAGGCCATTTATTTCGAAGGGTTTAGTTTCCTTGACAGGGGATCCAAAAGATCAGTGTACAGTTCAGATCTTACGAGATACTGGAGCCTCACAATCCTTTATCCTCTCTGATGTACTACCTCTGTCTGAGAAATCTTCCTGTGGTTCTAGTGTCCTAGTTCAAGGTATTGAGATGGGTTTCGTGCCAGCCCCGTTACACTGTATTCATGTACAATCTGATTTGGTCACTGGTTTCTTTAAAATAGGGGTGAGACCTTCCTTGCCAGTTAAAGGCATTTCCTTTATCATGGGAAATGATTTAGCTGGAGGACAGGTGAACGCTGTGCTGGAAGTCTTGGATTACCCAGACTCAGATTCTCTGCCTGATGACTTGTCACAGAACTTCCCTGAAGTTTTTTCTGCAAGTGTTGTCACTCGGGCTCAATTGAAAAAGAGAGGTGATGAAATTAATTTGTCTGACTCTGTTTTTGCTTCAGCTTTTGTCAGGGAGGAGTTGCTGGCTCCAACTTCTTATACCGCTGACAAACCACCGACTCATAGTAAGGTACCCCCACAGACAACTGTAACTAGTTCCGACGCATTGAAGTTACCCGTTACTCGTGAAATGCTAATTACTGCCCAGAAGGCTGACCTTTCTCTTGCAAAATGTTTCTCTTCTCTTGAAACAGAACAGAGGAGAGAGTTGCATTCTTATTTTGTGGATGAAGGAGTGTTGATGCGTACATGGAGGTCCCATGGTACTAGACTGGCAGAGCATGCACAATCGGAGATAGGGCTACCAGATCAGGTACCAGACTGGAGCACTGTCTATCAGATTGTTGTCCCTGCAGTTTATCGTCAGCATGTACTGTTCTTGGCCCATGACCACCCTTGGAGACATTTGGGAGTCACTAAAACATACAACAGAATACTTCAACATTTCTTTTGGCCCGGTTTGAAGTCCGATGTAGCACAGTACTGTCGTACCTGTAGTACTTGTCAGATCACCGGAAAGCCAAACCAGGTAATTCCACCTGCTCCCCTCTGTCCTATACCAGCGGTCGGTGAACCATTTGAACATGTCATAGTTGACTGTGTTGGTCTGTTGCCAAAGACCAAAGCCGGCAATCAGTTTTTGTTGACAATAATGTGTACCGCCACCCGTTTCCCTGAGGCTATACCTCTTCGCAGAATTACAGCGCCTGTAATAATTAAGGCTTTGACGAAGTTCTTCTCCACGTTTGGACTGCCTAAGGTAGTACAGACTGACCAAGGCACCAACTTTCTGTCTAGGTTATTTGAGCAAGTGTTACAGTCCCTGGGTATCAGACATATAGTGTCCAGTGCCTACCACCCTGAAACTCAGGGGGCTCTAGAACGTTGGCATCAGACATTAAAGTCCATGTTGCGTAAATATTGCTTAGACACAGAGAAAGATTGGGATGAGGGTGTCCCCCTTGTTCTATTTGCTGCGCGAGAGACCATACAGGAGTCTTTTGGTTTCAGTCCTGCTGAGCTCGTTTTCGGGCACACTGTTAGAGGGCCTCTGAAAGTTCTTAAAGAACGGTTCATGTCAAAGGGTGCCAGCACACCCACTAATGTTCTAGATTTTGTTAGCCAGTTTCGAGAGCGACTGCATCAGGCATGCTCTCTCGCCAAAGAAGCGCTCTCTTCTTCCCAGAGAACTATGAAACGGCACTATGACGAGAAAGCTTTTTCTCGATCTTTCCAGCCAGATGATAAGGTTCTAGTCCTGTTACCTATCCTTGGTTCTGCTCTTTCCGCTCGTTTTTCCGGACCGTATGCAATAGACAAGAAAATAAGTGATACGGACTATGTAGTTCGCACCCCTGATCGTAAACGTCACTCTCGTGTTTGCCACATCAATATGCTTAAACCATATTTCTCCAGAGATAGTCTGCAGGTGAAGACCTCAGACCAGACAGCCGGACTGGCCGTCTCTGCTGTTGCCTCAACTCCAATACTTCCGGACTCTCCTGACGTTAGTGGTGAGGATGGAGATGGCTTAGAGTTGCGCAATGCAGCCCATCAGTGTGCTAGATTGTCCAACACTGAGATGTTATTGAACCTGCCCACTCACTTAGCACACTTACCTGAGGAGCAGCGAGAGGACATCACAAATTTGATTCAGGCCTACATGGCTCTGTTTGGTGATGTTCCCTCCTGTACTTGTGTATTGGCCCATGATATTAATGTTAACCCTTAGGGGTCACGCTGGAGCTTTGAACCCGTCGGCGGACAAGAAAAGAATTAGAATCCCTCTTAAATGCTCAAAAAGGACATCTTTTCAGAAATCGATAAAAATAAAAAAATTGCCATTTCTAGTGCTTTGACATGTAAGGTACCAACTTGCTAAACCTAATACGACTTGTAAATACGTTTAATTCTTGCTAGATGGTATGCTTGCAATAATCTCCATTTGCGATAAGAACTACATCGTGTCACGAAACGCACATACATGGACGCGCGCACACACAAACAGCGCATAGGTGTTAATCACTGAGTGATCTAATATGCATATTCTTCAGCGCGAGAGGGGGGAGGTTGTGTTTCTCACTGTCTGTCGTTGATAATATAATCTGAAGAGGTCCTGCATTATTATTATTATCATTCTCGAGAATACACGGGACCCGACGGAACGTTAATTTATGTATTAAAAGTAGTCTAACATGCTTTCATCCTCGCCCGTGTATATACCCACGTCGCGCTAAAACAACATAACTACTGTATGGCAGAGACAGAGTGCATGTGTGTACGCATGCATTAAAGCATTCCGTCTCCAGACGGATTTCCGTCAATTTGATTGGGGAGATCCGTCCATTTGATTCGCAGTCTGACGGAAGTATTTGCATGATTTGTAGATGCATACAGATTGAAACAAAATTGAGCCAATCAGAGGCGCCAAATATGGAAAAGGGCTTTTTTTTTCTATCGCGCCAAGCAGTCATCATCACTCAGCGACTCGAGAGACAGGTCGCCTTTTTTGCAGCCTACCAACATCACAGCCACCACGCTGCTTGCACTCGCTGCTATATACCGATTAGCTAACGTTAGCTTAATAGCGTCTGTTAAATGGAAGGAGTAAGCCGGCCACTAAAAAGAGAACCCACCGCGGGGTTCTCAGATGAAAAGGATAAGCGGGACCACCTAACAAAAAGTTTCGAGAGGAGAGGACGTTTGAAGAGACTGGCTAGGCAGCGCTACTGGGGGCTGTAGTGGTGAGTTAACTTGTTCCGTGTGCCGCAACGATGTCAAAAAGAAAAACAGAAACAACACGTTTGTCATTGTCGTGTTACTTCACAGTACAATATGTGAGTCCCCTGCTGTGGTTGTGAGTATACGTTTATTAGCTTAACTCCGTAGCAACATCACACAGGTGCATCTGTAGACAGTCTCCTCCCCACCGTATATATTCTCTCTGTCAGGATCTATGGGTAACATTACTGTATATTTGCATATCGTATATGTCACAAATGTAACAGTACTATATACCTGTAGTATGTCCCTATGCCATAAATGTCATGATGTCAATGTCATGCATGTCATAAATGTCACTGAATTGAAAATGGGGGACCCTGATGATGTAAACAAGACAAACGTCTTTCTCTGGTCTGCATCCCCTTAACAATTGTGTGTATTGAGCCATACTGTATTGTACCCATTCTGCAATCGGTTAAATATTGATTGATTGTTATAACGGATTGCAGAATGGGTACAGTACAGCTCAATACACACAATTGTCAAGGGGTTGCAGACCAGAGAAAGACTTTCCTCTTTACATCAGGGTCCCCCATTTTCAATTCATCATAACATATATGACATACATGACATACAGATAGATAATACTGCTACATCTATACATTTATGACGTACCAGATTTACACAGTATTGTTTGTGATACAATAAGAGTCTAAAAAAGAGAGCATATACATTTGACGAAGAAACTGTACATTGGAGGAGGTTGGGTGGAGGGGGGGGGGGACTGTACATTGGAGGTGGTTGGGGAGGGAAGGGTTGGGTAGGCGGGGTGGGGGGGTAACTGTACATTGGATTATCGACGAAACCGAAACAAGTAGGCTCCCTTAAAACGCCAACGCTATTAAAAAGAAATACAGTGGAGGTTAAAATAAGAATATGACTTGGCCTGAAAAAAATTTCAGTCAGGAGATTTTTTTTGCTTTAATCCCTGTGTACGAGTTATGAGTTATCTCGCAGTTCATTCAAGCGCGCATCACGGTGATGACAGCTCTCTAGAGTAGAAAGGTGCGCTCACAGGGGCGTAGCTGGAGATTCTGGGCCCCATGAAAGAATCAATTTGTGGACCCCAATCTATTAAAAAATGTGGGGCCCCCAATCTATAAAAAAAATTGGGGCATTTGCTGGGCCCTTGGAATCATCCTAACCCCCCCCCCCCCCCCAGCTACTCCCCTGCACACACACACACACACACACACACTCTCTCTCTCAAACAGAGAAATCAAAAGAAATCAGTACATTACAGAAGGAATTTCTTGTACAGTCTTGTACAGTGGGTGACAATATCTCCCTCTCTCTCCCTCCATCTCTCCTCTGTATCTCCCTCTTTCTTTCTTTTCCTCTATATCCCTCTCTCCCCCCCTCTCCCTCTATCTCTTCTTTCTTTCTTTCTTTCTTTCTTTCTTTCTTTCTTTCTTTCTTTCTTTCTTTCTTTCTTTCTTTCTTTCTTTCTTTCTTTCTTTCTTTCTTTCTTTCTTTCTTTCTTTCTTTCTCTCTCTCTGTCTGTATCTCCCTCTTTCTTTCTCTTCCTCTATATCCCTCTCTCCCCCTCTCTCCCTCTATCTCTTCTTTCTCTCTCTCTCTCTGTCTGTATCTCCCTCTTTCTTTCTCTCCCTCTATCTCTTCTTTCTTTCTTTCTTTCTTTCTTTCTTTCTTTCTTTCTTTCTTTCTTTCTTTCTTTCTTTCTTTCTTTCTCTCTCTCTCTCTCTCTCTCTCTCTGTATCTCCCTCTTTCTTTCTCTTCCTCTCTCTCCCTCTATCTCTTCTTTCTTTCTTTCTTTCTTTCTTTCTTTCTTTCTCTCTCTCTCTCTCTCTCTCTCTCTATCTCTCTCTCTCTCTGTATCTCCCTCTTTCTTTCTCTTCCTCTATATCCCTCTCTCTCCCTCTATCTCTTCTTTCTTTCTTTCTCTCTCTCTCTCTCTCTCTCTGTCTGTATCTCCCTCTTTCTTTCTCTTCCTCTATATCCCTCTCTCTCCCCCTCTCTCCCTCTATCTCTTCTTTCTTTCGTTCTTTCTCTTTCGTTCTTTCTTTCTTTCTTTCTTTCTTTCTTTCTTTCTTTCTTTCTTTCTTTCTTTCTTTCTCTCTCTCTCTCTCTCTCTCTCTCTCTCTCTCTCTCTCTCTCTCTCTCTATCTATCTATTACTATACTATTATATATCTATATATATATATATCTAAATGTCTAAACCTCGGTCTATCTAGTGTGTGTATACACCAGTATCACTGACTACCACGGCAAGCCTATAGAAAATGATTCTATTTAATAATAATAATTATTATTATTATTATAAATGTCTCTCTCTCTGTATCTTTCTTTCTTTCTCTTTCTTTCTTTCTTTCTTTCTTTCTTTCTTTCTTTCTTTCTTTCTTTCTTTCTTTCTTTCTTTCTTTCTCTCTCTTTCTATTATATTACTATTATATATCTATCTAAATATCTAAAAATCTAAAAATCTATAGTGTGTATGCATGGCATCAAATCAAAGTGTGTGTTGCCTGTATTGATCAGTCACACTATACCCCCATTCAGCCGTAATTGTTCCCTGCTGGGTTTTTGTTTCATGGTGTGAAGTAGTCATTGACATTGACATCACATTGCATTCTGGGAAGGAGTGTAGTTCCCTTATCATTAGCTGAATTCACTGAATTATCTTCAGAGGCTCCTGCTGCAAATTGGTAATGACTGTACCAGAATGTTTGATAGGACATTGATTGAAAACTTTCGTCTCAAATTTGACAATTGATGGCTTATTTTGAAGGTATGAATCTGTAATTTTACATTATGTAACAAAAAATAAAGAGAATATTCTGAGAAGGTGGAGCTAGAAACTCTAGACCTCAGGGGGTTAACAATGCTGTGCCTATCAAGCAACATGCATACCGTGTTAACATCACCAAGAGAGCCATGATGCAACAGGAGGTTGACTATTTGTTAAAACATGGTTTAGCCAAGCCAAGTTGCAGTCCCTGGAGTTCACCTTGCTTGTTAGCTCCCAAATCGGATGGAACTCCTAGATTTTGTACTGATTTCCGAAAGGTAAATGCTGTCACCGTGCCTGGTCCTGCATTATTTATTATTATGATTCCTTCCCACTGCCCCGCATGGAAGATTGTATTGACAACCTTGGATCTGCCACCTATGTTAGCAAACTAGATTTGTTAAAGGGTTACTGGCAGGTCCCTTTGACCCCCCGTGCCTCGGAAATCTCTGCGTTTGTTACTCCTGACAATTTTTTGCAATATACTGTAATGCCTTTTGGAATGCGTAATGCCCCGGCCACTTTCCAGCGACTGGTGAACCTAGTCCTGGCTGGTGTTCCAAATTGTAATGCCTATCTCGTAGGAGGACAGGACAAGTAGGACAAGGACAGGTAGGACAAGGACAAGTGCGTCCGGTGGATGCAAAAATATCTGCAATCACAACTTTTCCAGTGCCTACTACTAGGCTGGAATTGCGTAGATTCCTTGGGATGGCTGGGTATTACCGTGGTTTTTGCCGAAACGTTTCTTCTGTCGTCACTTCTCTCACTGGCCTGTGTAGCCCGTCCAGGCCATTCATTTGGACAGCTGATTGTCAAAATGCATTTGATGATGTTAAAGCTCTCTTATGCAGTTCCCCTGTTCCAGTGGAGGCTGCTGACCAAATTTTTAGGTGAAGCACAAATTATTATATTATATTATATATAAATTATATTTTTAAAACATCCCCCACTGTGTGTCAGTGGTCAGTGGACACAGATGAAAACATATTAACATTAGGTGACAGCGCACCTGACCAGATGAAATCATATTAGGTGACAGCGCACCTGACCAGATGAAATCATATTAGGTGACAGCCCACCTGACCAGATCAAAACATATTAAGTGACAGCGCACCTGATCAGATCAAAACATTTTAGGTGACCCGACACTCAACTAACCGCCTCGGACAGTCCTTCATACCAGTGGCCATCAGGCTCCACAACAGTGGGCAGCAACTGCTGCCAGACATCGACCTGGGACTTATAGGAACCCAAGGAGGACAATTTACACTACCTTAGGCATACTGCACCTTATGTGGATACTGTGATACTGTGAATAATGAATAATGTATATTTCAGTTAGTTAGATAGTAAATTATAACACTACCTTATGCATACTGCACCTTATGTGACACTGTGAAAATATATTTCAGTTAGTTAGATAGTAAATTATATTGACCTATTTGTTTACACTGCTTGTGTTGTTTTCACTACCTGTACCCCCCCCCCCCCCCCCCCCTTCCCCCATGCTGCTATGATGCCTGAATTTCCCCAAGGGGATCAATAAAGGAATATCTTATCTTATCTTAAAAGGAAAGATGAAATTCCCTACCTGGGTTCCATCCTATAGAGGCAAATCATTCCTGTGACAAAATGGGATCCAATGTAATAAAACTAAGTCAACCAACGAACTAGATTCCTGTACCGGATCTCCTCTCTGGTAAACAAGAATACCTTGAAGACTCTAACAGGAGCACTCATTCAAGGGTACTACGACTATGCTTGCACCTCATGGTACCAAAGCACATCAAAGGCACTAAAAACAAGATTACAAACATCACAAAACAAACTGGTCAGACTACTGCTTGACCTTACTCCTAAAACCCACCTCACCCCTGCCCACTTTGACAACCTAGGATGGCTTAGAGTAGACGACAGAGTACAGCAACTTGCAATGGGCCTGGTCTACAAGATACACTACACCACTAAGATACCCATGTGCATGTCGAAATACTTCCCAAAGGTCAGTGAATACCACGACCACAACACCAGAGGGAGTTCCACAAATCATGTTCAACCCAGATAAAATAATTTAAAAAGTAAAAAAAAAAAAAAAAAATTAATAAAAAAAATAGTCATAACTTAGAAATGAGATTGCATAGGTCTATGAATCGATATCGCGATTCTGTTTTGATTAATTGCCCAGCCCTACAGTGTGTACAGTAAGTTAGCTTGGTGATTATAATTGTGATGTAGGCTAATCTGGCTAGCTACTGTTAGCATACAAGCTTTTACAAACACTAGCCTACTTACTTTTTCATCCACAACGTTTTTTCTGATCCAGATGCATAAGTCCACTTCTTCATGTTGCTCAGTTGCTGGTTTATACTTCGGTCCTAATGTTGGCGCAAAGTTTAATTTAGCCTGACTTTACTTGTTATAGCTGTACAGCTTACTTCTACTAAACAACAACTAAACTACTTCCTTGCTCTTTCAAACAGTCAAAATGGGTCCATCTGCAGGGTCGGAGGTTAGGTTTAGCTCTGGCCAATCTCAAGTTTCTCAAGTTTCTTTATTAGTTGTCATACAGAAGTACAGAATACTTTTATACAAAATGCTTATTTCTGTTACATTTTGTATAAAAGTATTCTGTACTTCTGTATGACAACTAATAAAGAAACTTGAGATTGGCCAGAGCTAAACCTAACCTGCAGATGGACCCGTTTTGACTTTGCAATGCAGCAATCTCTGATTGGATTTGCAAGGCTGCCAATCATATTCAACCTCCATGTATTGGATGGCAAGGGCTGTCAATCATTCAATCCTCCAATCAATGGCAAGAGTTTAACTGCACAGACCGTGCTTAGACGAAGTTAATAGCCTATTTCGATTGGCTGTTATTTATTATTTATATAACATTGGGTCACACCTGTGACGTTTTCTTCACGAATAATTACTGCAGTCATTACTGCAGTGCAGGCCTGCTCAGAGCTGTCAATTTTGGCAATTTTTTAAAAAGAAAAAATTCACTGGCATTTTTTTTACAGAGGAAAACTTTTATAATAAAAAAATATAAAATAATAATAATTAAAAAAAATTTTTTTTTATATATAAATAAAATAAATTTATATATATATGTAAATTAATAATAATTATGAATTATGAGTGAATTTGTGTTTCACGTGTTGTCATAGAGAAACCTCCACTGCCCTGTTCTCTCTGCTCCAGATTTCTCCCTGCCGTTCCAGCTAGAGGTGGATGCCAGTGGGGTGGGAGCTGGAGGAGTGTTATTACAGGAGGATCACGATGGTGTCAGTCACCCGGTTTGTTATTTTTCCCGGATATTTAACAAACATCAACTAAACTATTCCACTATTGAAAAGGAGACTTTGGCTATGTTGTATGCGTTGCAACATTTTGAGGTGTATGTCGGTTCGAGCGTGTTGCCAGTGGTAGTATACACCGACCACAACCCATTGGTATTTCTGTCGCGGATGTACAACCACAATCAGCGCCTCATGCGTTGGGCGCTCATAGTGCAAAATTATAACCTCAACATAAAGCATAAGAAGGGGTCTGAGAATGTGTTGGTGGATGCTCTATCTCGGAGTTAAATCTCTCGTGCGGTCGACTTGTTTGTTGACTTGTTCATTGTTGTACCGACTGCTTATTTTGTTTTTTTCATAGCTCTTTACTTTGAAGTACAAGTTATCTCGGAGATGGGGATCTCGTTGTTAAAGGGAAAAAAAACATGTTTTGTTGGTGTTATGTGTTTTTGTCTTATGTATGGGGGTGTTACATCCCAATGTATATATTCCCCAGTGTGTGTCTCCATGTGTGTGTGTTCTCAATTTTTGTTTCCTCCCTCGAGCCATTGTTCCCTCCACCATTGGTCCCTGCCAGGCCTGCCCTTCCATTATAGCAGCACAGCACCGATTGGTGGATGGTTTTCCAGACTCCAACACTCAATCAACACCACCCAATCATGGATCACCACTGATCACCACTGTTAAAACATGGCTTCTCACTTCAGTCTCTCTCTCTCTCTGGCATGAGGCTAGGCCTATTGTTACTTTGTGACATTGACTTTGACATTTGCATTACGTTTATTGGCCTTTGTGCTTAGTGGAAATTGCCTTGTGTGTGTATGGCCACAGAGAGAGCATGGTTAGCTATAGTTTGTTTTTGTATATATTCTGCCTTTGTTGTATGTATCATTAATGTGTTTTTCTCTCTTTTCTCAGGAAGCACAGATGGGGTGAGCTGCCATTTCCTTTGGATATTGTTTTCTCCTGTTTTGGTTAGGTAAGGGTAGTTTAGGTAATGTAATTTCTTTTACCATAGATTAGATTGGTTTATTTGGAGTATAGTGGTGTTTGTTTGTTGTTTTGGCCTGGGCTCACCCTTGAGCTACATGTGCTTCCTTTGCATCTCAATAAATATCATTGTTGTTTACAAACGTGGTCCATCTTTTCTGTCAACCAACTGTTATGTTACAGCCCTTTACCCTTAGACACACGGGTCGTAACACGGACATCAAGGGCTCTCAAAGTGTCGGGAGAGGGCAAACGCCTCTGTCTGGTGGCCGGGCATTTCCTCGCAACTGAAACACAAGGTCTCGTCGTGTCAGTCCTGCTGTGAGCTGAGAAGAGCGCAGCAGAGGGAGCCGTTGATCTCTACTCCGCTCCCTGACAGACCATGGGAGCGTATAGCTCTAGATTTATGTGAGCATAACAAACAGAGCTACTTGATAATCTCAGACTACTACTCTAGATATATAGAGATACTGCACATGACAACGACAACCAGTTCTCAAGTCGCTCTGAAGCTGAAAACAACGTGTGCTCGTTATGGCATCCCGGACGTGGTCGTAAGCGACAACGGGCCACAGTTCTCGAGCGCTGATTTTCGAGACCTAGCCTGTGAGCTTGACTTCAAACATATCACCTCAAGCCCACACAACCCACAAGGCAATGGTCATGCGGAGAGGGCGGTGCAGACCGCAAAGCGAATCCTGAAACAGAAGGACCCTCTCATCGCACTCATGTGCTACAGGTCGACACCATGTAGCACCACAGGGGCCAGCCCAGCTGAACTTCTAATGGGTCGGAAGATGAGAATGACACTGCCTACGCTCGAGAGGAACTTGCAGCCCTCATGGCCTGACAAGCGACAGATCAAGCAGAAGGACGAGGCTGAAAAGAAGAAGCAAGCCTTCTACTACAACCGACGTCACGGGGCGAGACCCCTACCTCCACTACAGCCTGGTGGTAATGTCCTCACCAAGCTGGACCACCAGAAATCCTGGACAGCCCCTGCAGTAGTGACCAGCGAGAGTGTCACGCCACGCTCTTACATCATTGAGACACAGCAGAGAGCATCATTCCGGCGCACCCGGCGCCACCTCCAGGGGGTACCCTCTCCAGGGCCAGTTGGGAGCACAGCACCAGTCTCACATGTTCCCAAGGACACCGGTCAAGAGCCAGGTAACACCAGTGTCGACGTGCCTGCTGGTACTGAAGGACTGTCACAGTCCAGGTCTGGACGGATCCTTAGTCAGTTGTCAGACTGGACTTGTGAGTTAACATGATCTCACACTCATGGTCTTTCAGGGGGGGGGGGGAATGAGGGAAAAGAGTTCCAGGTGGTAACGTTAACCACATAATGAAATGTTAAAAGAGTTCCAGGTGGTATTGTTAACCACATAACAAAATGTCAAAAGAGTTCCGGAATGTAAACTGTTGCGATTTAATAATAATTTGCTACTCTGAATGTTGAATGTTGTTTATTGATGTTATAGAAGAATAGCACTGTTTCCACTTTACAGGATGTTCCTGTTGATTGCTATATAATAGCCTTGTTAATACAGAAAGTGTACTTGTTTACTTTAACAAGGGAAGTAAAACTAAAAGGGGGAGATGTCAGAGTATTAGAGTCATTACGGTAACCTGCCGTATGTCAGTGTGGTAACACTGAGTTTTACGACGTTAGACTGACTTACGCTACTGACTGCATGTGGTTATTTTTGTACATGCTCAACAACGGAGATAAAGTTACCTCAACAAAAGAAACCTGACTGGACATTCCGTGTTTATTACAGGGACCACCCCCGAGTTGAGGGAGGAGTTGATGGTTGCAGTTAGGAATGGGAGGATGTCCGGTGCTATGGTCTGGAGGAGTGGGGAGGGTAGCTGGTCCAGCTGGCATGTAGTCGGACGGTTCGACGTTACCAGTGTCAGGGTCTCGGCTTCTGTAATGGGAGAGAAAGATGAGTGAAGGATGAGGTTCTCGATTCAGTATTTGGAATGGGTGGGGGTTGGGACTCGGGAGAAGGAGCTGCGGATGTTCTCCACATTTTCCTCAAAGAAGATAGCAAAGTCTTCGGCCGTGAAAGATGAGGGAGGAGGGGGTGGGGGGGGGGGGGGGGGCGGAGTGAGAAGGGAGGACATGGTACTGTAGCATGCAGTTTGCGAAGGTTTTTTTTTTTTTTTTACTTAATTTTTTATTTTCAATTTTGATTTACAAACATACAGGTACAAAATACAAAATACACATAAAAAATGCACAATTCTATTAAACAGACAGAAACAATAGAGACAAAATTATAATATCAAAAAGAAAACTGAAATAAAAGACATGGTGTGACATGGGTTCATTGGTCATTTCTATCTTTACATTTTTTATTAACATTTCAATTTTTTTTCTTTTTTCCCTTTCATCCTTCTGTGATGTTGTTCCTCTTCTTCCTATATTCCTCCTACTTTTCCCATTTTGACTCAAATTTCTCCTCTTGCAGCCTCAGCATATGCGTGATTCTCTCCATTTCCTGTATCCCCTCTATTATCTCTGTCCATTGTTCCTTCGTCGGTGCTTCTACCCTGTACCACCGGTTGAGAGAGTCAACAGCTTTAAGTACCTCGGAGCCTACATATCCGAGGACTTGACATGGACCACACACATTGACAGTGTTGTGAAGAAGGCACGACAACGCCTCTACTTCCTCAGGCGCCTAAGGAAGTTCCAAGTCAGCCAGAAGATCCTTAAGAACTTCTACTCATGTACAATAGAGAGCATCTTGACCGGCAACATCACCTCCTGGTTTGGGAATAGCACTGCACAAGACCGAAGCAGACTACAAAGAGTGACACGTTCAGCCGAACGCACAATTGGAGGGGGGCTCCCCACCCTCCAGAACATTTACAACAAGCGTTGCAAGGGCAAGGCTAAGAGAATCATTAAAGACTCCAGTCACCCGAACAACTGCCTCTTTGAACTGCTGCGGTCAGGCAAGCGATACCGGAGTCTCAAGGCGAGCACAGAAAGACTCAGAAGAAGCTTCTATCCCCAGGCCATCAGGCTGCTAAACGAACAATGAATGAACACTACACAACAACAACCACCAAACGCACATAGCACACACATCCACACGCACACACTCACTTTAAACAAACACACTGTAGCACCCACTCCACACACTTTATAGCACACACCCACTTTAAACAAACACACTGTAGCACCCACTCCCCACACTTTATATTTATGGATGAAGGATTGCACTACAACTCGTACACCTTACTGTAAATTGTACCTAAAATTGTACCTCATCCCATTTCTGCTTTGCACTAGATAGTACTGTACATTAGTACACTGCATAGTATTGTGTATTGTATATTATATGGTAACTCAGAACATTGTACATATGTCTATACCGAACACTGTGACCTCATTTTTCTTCTTCTAAATTCATGCTATATTATGTTATTAGATACTATCTTGTCTAGCACAGTCTCTGGAGCGTAACAGTAAGAAGCATTTTGTATGAAAGTATTCTGTACTTCTGTATGACAACTATTAAAGAACTTGAACTTGAGCTTAGTCAGTGCTTTCTTGGCTGCTACTAATAGTATCTTAATTAAATATTTGTCTTCTCCCTGAATGCCCTTCTGTGACAAGTTCCCTAGTTATAGTACTAGACCTGTCTGGGGTATTTCATAACCTACTATTTCATTTATTATCTCTCCTATCTCTTCCCAATAGTTTCTTATTTTCTGACATCCCCAGAATATGTGTGTGGTTCGCTATTTCTTGTCCACATTTTCTCCAACATGGTTTCTGTGCTGGTGTGTAATTGCCCTGTATTTCTGGTGTTATAAAGAATCTAATTATGTTTTTCCACCCAAACTCCCTCCATATCCTTGATCCTGTGGTTGATTGTTGTATCTTACATGTGTTATCAGTGATGGGCAAGCTACTTGGAAAATGTAGTAAGCTACACTACATGTTACTCTCGATTAAATATAGCTCAACTACAATGGAAGCTATCCCCAGATAAATGTAGCAAGCTACACTACAAGAACATGGAAAAAATAGCTAACGTTAGGTTATGGCTATAACCAAGTTCTGTGAGTATTGGTGACGCTCGGCGTCACTACTGCACTGTACCTCGCTCGTGCACGCGCACTGAATAAAAAATTCCACAATGCACCTTTACATCCCAACATCCGTCTGGCCACACCCCCATCAGCTTACCTACATAAGCAGGGGTGGGGCCACACACTCGCCTCCTTCCCAAGCTTTCACCACAAGGCGAGATCAAGGGCCGCAGTGGCGTCTGACGCCGAGCGTCACCAATACTCACAGAACTTGGTTATAGCCATAACCTAACGTTCTGTATCGTATGGCTCCGCTCGGAGTCACTACTGCACAAGGGAGGCCGAGCGAGAGCCATCGGCCGACAAATGTACCCCGCTGAGGCCCCCCACAACCATCAGATCAGGGAGGACCGAGCCGCCCCGACCCCCCCTAATGGAGGGCACCCCCCCTATTGGAGGATCACGGGAGGGCGACGGATCCGACCGTGCGAAGAGGCACTCAAGCAACTCAACGCACAGGGTGAGCAGACCGTGGCCTGACCCCACGACTACACACACGCACAACCCGCATGCCACCCGGGAACGAACGGAAGGAACAACCTCGTTACTGCCCCCAGAATCAAGGGGTCAAGAACAAACCCAACCCCGTGGCAAGGCCGTAGCAGCGGAGCGCGAAGGAAGACCCAGACCCACTGAAGGGACTGGATCCCCTGGAAAATGGGGGCCTGGAGAGGTCAATGACGCCAGGCATCAAGACCCCACCAGGCGGTCACTTAGTGACACCGCCCCCCACATTGCCAGTGTATTCGGATAAGGCCCCTCCAAGAGCGGGCCCTTTCCCCCCAATAGCACACCGCCTGGTACACTGACCCTGCAGAACAGGCAGTCAGCATGGCCGTAAGCACACAAAAAAGGTTAACCAACGGAAGCAGGCAGCGCACCGGGGAAACCAGGCAACAGGCTGTAACCTGAGCCTGGAGCACTGCGGACGAGACAGGCGCCAAAGGAGTTAGCTGAGAACAGCCCCTCCGGCGGAAGGGGCGTATGCTGGCGTTGTTCCATGACCAAGCCTCCATTAAAAAAAACCCACCCAGAGGGGTTGAGCAGAGAAGGCTGACATGAGTGGCAGACGTCATGAACGTGCAGGGGCACACTCAACCGGGTAACCCGGGAGTTGACACTGCTCCAACACACCAGGGAATCAACCACCTTGTCGTTACCCTATGCAGTGGTTGTTCCTATAACCCCTCAAGAAAAAACTCCAAAACACACCTGCGGGCATAACTGGCTATACCGCAGTACAAGTGTTTCAGTTTTCAAAAAAGGGTTATTCCAGGCCTACGGGTCGATGAAACATTACTTCGGACCGGGCCCGGCGGCACGGGAAGCACAGGGTTGCCAGAGGAGGTCCAAGACCACCCCAACAGCCCCCTCTTCGCCACGCGTGAGAGAGGAGCGAAAAGAATGGAGCCAGCCCCAAGCACACCGCACTTGGTATTCCCAGGCGGTCTCCCAACCAAGTACTAACCAGGACCAAACCTGCGTAGCGGCCGAGATCGGACGAGATCAGGCGTGTACAGGTTGGCATGGCCATAAGCCATTACGACAGTGCAGAGTACAATATGTACCCAACAAGGGTCTCCATAGCGCCTAACCCTGTGACACCCGGACCGACCTGGCATTTTTCCCCCCGAAAAAAGCACAAGTCCCTCGGGGTACCAGAACAGCACATCTGCATCCCCGGCGGGTTAACTGACCTGGACCAGCGTGACCAGACCAGTCCCGTGTCCTAACCACGCTGACATGCCCACTCCAGGAGAGGGGGTAGGTATGCGTGTCGATCTAAAACATGAAAAGACATTTTTACATCCCACCACCCTCCCATAGGGAGGAGGCGGAAATCCCCAGAGAGACTTCCCACGCGAGCTGTATAGATTGAAAAGAATATATTGCAACATTGAGCCATGTAAAATTTCAGTTTTTAGGGCTCTCCGAAGAGGAGGAACTGAACCCATACACACTCAATAATCGAATTGAATCGAATATACACACAATAGAGCAGGACTCCTTTTTGGAGTTCTACTCACCTTGACAATCTGAGGAGGAGGCTCTGCACTCTGAGGAGGCTCCCTCACATGGAAGGAGAGTCCTAACTCACAGAAGGCCCGAGTAGGAGCTTCGTGAGGAGGAGCCCTGACCCCTCCCTGAAACAGATCCATCATATGGACCTGAACAGCTCACGATAGTCTTACCAACAGAGACGCGCACAGTGACGTACTATGTGGCGGGGGAATTTCTGCGGTGCACACGCCCAATATTCCAGGGCGTGGGACCAGGAAACTCCCTCCCCCCCCACCTTACCCTGTAACGTGCCGAACAGCAACGTGACAGGAACCTTGAAGGACAGGAGGTCTTAACCCCTGCCCATCAAAGAAGGGGAGGAAAGGATTACCAGTTCACCCCTTTACGACCCCACACCCATGATACGATGTAACGACAAAAAAAGAGTATGACACAGTCATAGTCAGCTACATGAAGCGTCTAACAGCTTCACACAGCCCATGTGCTAACCTGCTATTTGATTTTTACTAAGGAAAAAACACAGAATAGAGAGGGCCCCCTTAAGAGCCCCGGTACCAGACTTACACATGTGCTTCTGTGGCCAACCCAACCCAGTTGTAGATCACAAGACACACACAACCCTTTACCACCACAAAAAATGGCAATACACTCTACAGAGGAACGCCGTTTTTCATAATGAGAGAATACACAATTCTCGATTAGTATCGGCCACAGGCCTTGCCAAGCACACACGAAAAGTGACCAAACAATCTTTTCTTTTAGGAAAATACAGTTCCTCAAGCAGTTTTAGCACAACCCCAGCAATCAAGCCAAGGGTTACATCGTATCCCATCACACAGTGACACAATATATTGTAAACAACATGTCTGAGAGGAGGGTGAGGAAGTCCCCAGGGAACCGGGGGGAAACGCCCCTCCTACCTTACCCTTAATACGGCCAGTTGAACAGGTAAACCTGTTAATATGTGAACACACTGTTCATTGTCATTACAGGCTGAGAAAAGAATTCATTCTTCACTCATATGTCACTAAGCATAGCTTTATAGGTTAGTTTAACCCCCTTAGTTGTGAGTACACGGTACATGAACACACATGATGTTTCTCAACACAACAAACCAGATCATTTTTACATCTGTAACAAACAACCCGATTTGCATGGAGAAGCTAATACCAGTGACAAGATAATTCACACACAACTCGCGTCGTATCCTAAATGTAGTGCAGCAACACTCGTTTTGGAAAACATCGTTATTTACAAAACATTTAGAAGGGAAGGAAGAAGACGCGTTTTAAGGTCTGGTCAGGGCCTTCCTACAGAGAGCGCAGATCAAGCGAACTGCAGTCTCTAACAGGGCACCGGTAGTAAACACAGCATCCTGTGTTTGACGCTGCTCCATCCCGCCGCTACGGTTCTCCTTGTTGACGTAGTCCTCGACGGCCGGCTCCGGGTAGGTTCGACTAACATCCTCTGTCAAAGATGACGTCCTATTCAGAGTGTTTAAGGCATGTTATAGTCACAGAAACGTTCAACAGTGTAGTCATCATACTCATATCTAAACCAACCAAACAATCATAGTGGGTTTTCTCCAATAGTATCCAGCTGCAGGACTGGAGAACACAACACTATCAGGACCGAAGACACTATTTTTTCTTTCTTTTTTCTGTTTCTCCGGACAGTAGCGTGTAGCGTTTGATCACGCTACATCACTACTTGATTCTAAAAATAGCTGCACTACAGAGACCGCTACTTTGTTCAAAAGTAGCGACGCTACCATCACGCTACTGAGAAATGTAGTTAAGCTATGTAGCGTCGCTACTTGTAGCTAGCTACTGCCCATCACTGTGTGTTATACCATTCCTCCTCTGTTATCTCTATTTCTAACTCTTTCTCCCACTTTTCTTTTACATACAAGGTTGTAATTCCCTGATATAGTGTTGATATAACCCTCCCCTTCCTTCCTTCATATGATTTTACCATTATCCTAATTACCCCATTCTGTTCTTTGTCTCTGTCTTGTTTTATTTCTTTGTTATAGTAATCTCTAATCTGTAAATATCTAAAGTGGTCTCTATTCTCTAGTCCTAATCTTTCTTTAAATTTTTGTAGAGTCTGCATCTCCCCTCCTTCTATCATTGTACATATTGCTGTTACCCCCCCCCCCCCCCCCCCCGTTCCCATCTTTTGAACCCATGGTCGTCTATCCCTGGTTTGAATTCGTTGTTGTGTGTTATCCATCTCAGTATCTTGGATTATTTTTCTAGCTTGTATTTCTTTACTATTGTGTTCCATATGCTTATAGTGAATTTGGTAATTGGGTCCAGTAGTTGTTCCTGTCTTCTGAACAGCTCCCTATCTCCTATTAGTGCCTGCACTTCGAATCCCTCTCTTTTGGTTTCTATATCTTTCCATTTGGCTTCATAATTCACATTGCACCAGCATGCTACTGTCCTAAACTGTGCTGCATAGTAATAGCCTTCTAAACTGGGTACTGCCATTCCTCCTTTCTCCTTTGGTAGTTGTAGAGTTGCATATCTGATCCTTGGTCTTCCCCTCCCCCCAAATGAATCTTGATATCTGTCTATCCCATTCCCTGAATTGTTTTTGTGGTATTAATATAGGTAAAGACTGAAATAGGTATAATAACCTTGGTAATATTGGTAACCTTAATGATTTCGATCCTTGAGCTGAAATCTAGGAGCATTACTGTCCATCTTTCTAGGTCTCTCTTGATTTTCAGATTAATCTGTGTATAGTTTGCCTCGTACAGCCCCTCCACCCCTCTTGTAATGTTCACCCCTAAGTACTTGATCCTGTCCATATCCCATTTAATTTTGTATTTTTCTTTGATCTCTATCGTTGGCGTGTAGTTCAGTGCTAAAGTCTGTGTCTTCGTCACGTTGAGTCTATACCCTGAGTAATATCCATATTCTGTCAGTAAATCCATCAGTGTCGGAAGGCTTATGTCTGGTTGCCTCATATATACTATCACGTCATCTGTGAACAGTCCCCATTTATGGTCTGTTCCCCTTATCTCCACCCCTTTGATGTCTTTGGTCTGTCTAATTAGTTGAGCCAGTGGTTCGATGAATACATCGAAGAGCGTCGCAAAAGACAACAACCCTGTCTGGTAGCTTTCTCTAGTTTAATCCGGTCCGTCAGACTACCATTTACCTTAATCCTTGCCGTCGGTTCTTGATATAATGCCCTAATTGTTTTCATAGCGTTTTTGTCTAATCCAAATTTCTCCAATACTTTATATAGAAATATCCAGCTTACACTGTCGAATGCTTTTTCTGCATCTAGGCTAACTAATACTGCACTTCCTCCTTCCTTTTGTATCTCCTCTACCACCTGCACTGTCTTCCTTATGTTATCCTGTGTCTGCCTTCCTTTAATGAATCCGGTCTGGTCCTCGTCTATAATATCTGTCATAAATGTTAATAAATGATATTATTGATGTATACATCTTGTAATCTACATTAAGTATGGACACAGCCAGGTCTGAAACTGCTACATAGTTCTCTATCTTTCCCTTCTTTTGGAATTGTAGTAATTATGGCTTCTTTCCATGAAGGTGGCATTGTGCCTTCTTTCATCGTGTGTCTGAATGCTGCTTCTAACATGGGGCTCAGTTCCTGTCTAAATGTTTTGTAGAATTCAGAGGGGAATCCGTCGCTACCCAGTGACTTACTGCTCTTTGCTTTACTGATCGCATTCCCCACTTCTTGTTCTGTAATCTCTGCGTTTAATATTTCGTTCTGTTCCTTCCCTATCGATGGTAGATCTAATTTTCCTAAAAATGTCTCTATCTCCTCTTCTCCTGCCGCTATCGGTTGTGTGTATAGTTTCTTATAGTATTCTTCAAATGTCTTCTCTATTTCAGCTGGTTCTCTTAGTATTTTGTTTGTGTTCGTGTCCCTTATTGTGTGTATTGTGTTCAGTTTTTGTTGTGTCCTGATTCGTCTAGCTAAAAGTCTGGTCGCTCTCTGTCCTCCTTCATAGTATGTCTGTTTCATGTATCTAGCTTTCTTCTCTATTTCTGTCAGCAGTTCTTTGTTTATCTTTCCTCTAACTTCCTTTACCTCTCTAAGTATCGTTTGGTTCTTTGAGCTTTGGTGTTCTTTCTCTAATTCTTTCAGTTTCTTTATCAAGTTCTGGTATGTCTCTATTCTGGCCTTCTTGAGTAATGCCGTCTTTGCTATACATTTTCCACGTATTACTACCTTTAGTGCATCCCATAAAATGTTTGGGTCTACCTCTCCATTATCATTTTCTTATCTGTATCTAATTATGTCTCCTTTTACTTCATTAACCAAACCTTTGTTATTTAATAGTCCTACATTCTGTCTCCAAACTGTATTTCTCTGCCTACTTTTAAGATTCACTGTCAGATATATTGTGCTATGGTCTGATATGTCCGTCACCCCTATCCTGCAGTCTTCTACCCTGTATCTGTCCCTTGTTGTCATGAGAAAATAGTCTATCCTTGAATAAGTTGTGTGTGGATGTGAATAATGTGTGTATTCTCTATCTAGTGTGTGCATTTCTCTCCATATATCCATGATTCCTAAATCTGCCATTTGTATATTCATATACTTGCTAATGTTTGTCCTCCATTTCTTTGTGCTTGTCGTGTCTATGTCATAGTTCAGTACTACATTAAAATCACCTGTACAGATTAGGACCCCTTCCCCTTCCATCGCTATGATATCAAAGATTGTTTCAAATAAATATTTCTCACTTTCTGGTGGAGCATATACATTCACTAGTGTTACCATTTGACCTTCCATTTTCCCCTTGACCATTACATACCTCCCCTCTTTATCCCTTATTTCCCTGATCATTTCAAACTTCACTGTGTTTTTAATTAGTATAGCTACTCCTCTTCTAAGGTTCTGTTTAAAAGAACTATAAAACAGATTCTCATACCCGAATCTCTTCAGCTTTTCATGTTCTTGTGATATTAGATGTGTTTCTTGTAAGAAGATAACCTGTGCTTCTTCTTTCTTAAGTTTCATACCATTTACATTCAGCGACATCATTTTGATACCCTTAACTTGTGTCATATTTATTTTCCAAATGTTCTCCCGTTCTACCCATGTCACATAAAATAATATTTGTGGTTGTAGCCACTGCTATCCCTGTCTGATTTACATACATATAACCATAATCAACATTAACTTCAACATTAACACTTGGAACTCCCATGGTATTTGAGGGATTCAGTCGTCTCCCTCTTTCCCCCGCTGGCGGGTGGGGAGTAGTGGCTCTCCTAGTGAGAGGGCTCCCCCTAGTGGCTAAGAAATGCGCACTATACATGTCCAGCTCGTTCTGTGTGCGACCTCCGAGCTCCCGGTCATAAGCTCTGCATTAGTCACTTTCATGATCTCGTCTATTTGTATTATGTGACACGTGTAAACCTGTGGTTCTTTCATATCCGCCTCAATATATCTCTTGAATCTCCTTGTCCTTTTTTTTATTACTTTTGGTATAATTATCTCGTATGTACTTTACCATCTTCTCATTGTATAAGTCCTTTTCATGTTTACCTTTACTTGTATTGTGTGTGTCCCATGTATACCAGTTTAATGTGTATTGTACTTATCCTTCCCTGGATCACCGTGTCCCCTCTCGTCTCCTCTCTGTTCCCCTTCTCTGTGTCTTTTCGTCTTTCTTCGCAGTTGATCCGCTTTGAATCGGTTCAGATCTCCTTCACCATCCCGTCCTCCTCATTGTCCCCCGACCCTGGTCCATCTTCTCGCCTCATCCAACCTCTGCATCAGCATCGGTCTCTCCTCTTCTCCTCCCGGGCACCTTCCATCTTCTCCGGTCCATGTCCCTCGTCGCTTCCCTCGCGTTGTTGTACACCTTTATGCTTTCTTTCCAATGAACCTTCAGCGTGGTCATTGGTGATTGAAATCTGATTCCTTTCTCTTTCAGAGTCTTTTTTATCTGAACATAGCTCCGACGCTTTACCGCCACCTCTGTTGAATAGTCATGGTCGAAGGTTATTCTCTGTCCCTCCACCTCCATCTTCGTCTGCCAGGCTGCTGTGAGAATGTTTTCTATAACTGCTCTCGGTGGTCTGTTTATCTGTGGCTTCTTGAGGTCTGGCACTTCCAGTTTTCCTCGAATTAGGTTGTCTATATATTTGGTCAGCGAGTCTTCTTCTATCCCTTCTCTCAGTCCCCATATTCGTATATTATTTCTCCTCGACCTCCCCTCCAAGTCCATTAGCTTTTCTCTCAACATATTTTGTTGTTCAAGCGTCGCCTTTAGAATTTCTTGTATATCTGTATTCCATTCCTCCGTTTCAGCTGTCCTTCCTTCTAGTATCCTTATATCTTTCTCTTGTTCCTGTAGTTTTCCATCAATTGTCTCGAGTCTCTTATTTATTTCTTCTCTGAGCTCGTCCTGACCCTTCTTTAATTCTTCCCTGAGTTTATCGATGTCGCTCCGGATGCTCTGCGTGTTAGCTTGGTTAGCTATTGCGTTAGCTTGTTGGATAGCTAATGCGCTAGCTTGTATGCTAGTCTGTATGCTAGCTTGTAACTCCGCTACCCAGTCTGTATTCCATTCCTCCGTTTTAGCTGTCCTTCCTTCTAACATCCTTATATCTTTCTCTTGTTCCTGTAGTTTTCCATCAATTGTCTCGAGTCTCTTATTTATTTCTTCTCTGAGCTCGTCCTGACCCTTCTTTAATTCTTCCCTGAGTCTATCGATGTCGCTCCGGATGCTCTGCGTGTTAGCTTGGTTAGCTATTGCGTTAACTTGTTGGATAGCTAATGCGCTAGCTTGTATGCTAGTCTGTATGCTAGCTTGTAGCTCCGCTACCCAGTCGGGTATCTCTGGTAGCTTGAATTACCTCCTGCGCCACTTCCTCGTGTCGATAACTTTCCTCCAGTGTTTGTACTTCTTCTGGGGTCCCTTTTCTCTCGCTTTTTCTCATGTTCATCCTTCCTTTTCTCTTACAGTATATCCTTGAATTGTCACTTTTTATTTTGTTTTAGATAGTTTTACTTCCTTTTTTCGATATTCTTTGACCGGGAGCTCTTTTCTATGGCTGCTCACACGAACTTCTCAAACCGGAAGTCCTTCTGCGAAGGTTCTTGGCAGAGGCCTCGATCCTATGGTGAAAGAAGCTTTAGCATTAGTAATGGTTTTGGAGAATGTTAACAAGAGGTTGTGATATGTGTCGATGTCAGCAGTGAGGTGTGACTTTCTATACTTCCTCTCAGCTGCTCTCAGGACCTGTCTTTGTTCTCTCACTGCATCCGTCAGCCATGGACTGGGTGGGGAATGGCGGGCAGGTAACGAGGGGACAGAGCTTGTCGAAGGAGGTTGCAAGGGCTGAGGGCATATGGGCAACAAGGTGCAAGATGAGGGTATGTATGCCCTCTCAGTTATATTTGCCCTATACAATAAATATAGTTACAATATATAATCTAATAATCCAATAATCTAAATCTAATCTAATGTTAACTCTTTCTCTGCCACGCTGGCCGCGCATCCTTTTTTTTTTTTTTTTTTTTATTTTTTTTTATTATTGCAAAACAAAACTTATTAAAAGTCAGTACTCAACACACAATGTATAATGAAACTTTCAGTAAAGGTGGTTAAAATATATGCAAGTACAGAAACAGGATAAAACAAAAATAGTCAATAATAACATTTTAACCGTATACAGTGTATATCCAGCGAAGTTACAATTATATAAATGTTAGTATATAATATACCCCTAATACCTATTTTCTAAAACCCTACACACATATGCTCCAGCTCAAACCCCCCCCCTCCCGGACCCCCTCTTGGATAGTACCTCCATTATCCCTCACTCCTAACCAGACACCACCATTATAGGCTAGCTTTTATTCTCTCCACCACTTCTAACCACATTGACATTTTGGATTCATTGAGCCCCAGAATTCTTGCTGTAGATATTTCTTGATATATCACATCGAGATATGTAAGAAACCACACTTTCCGGCACATTTTTTCCGGTTGAAACCAACGTGATGCGATCAGTTTTTTTAGCTACTGTGATACCCGATAAAACCAATCTTTTTAGTTGTGGATTCACTGTAAACTCAAAAACATCATTCAATAGCAATACCGCGGGGTGTACAGGTATATTCCAAAATACGAGTATTGATAATTGTTGGGACACATCTTTCCAGAATGCCTTAACTGGTGGGCAGTCCCAATACATGTGCATAAATGTTCCTTCGTCTCCATTTGTACATTGGGAGCATTTGGAGTCTTGTATAAGCCCCATTTTGCACAGCCTTATAGGAGTCAAGTATGTCCTGTGAATATAGTTCAGATTGATTTGTTGATGATCCGGGTTCCTTGATGTAAGTCGGACATTTGCCCAGGCTCCTTGCCAATCAAAGTCATTTTCCAGGTCTGGTATATCCCTCCTCCAGACATTGTCTAGTTGAAGGGTTTCATACGAGGACGTTAGTAATTGATAATAAAAACCTGATACAAAACCTCCCAATGTATCTCTTTCATAGAAAAATTTGTGGTATCTGTGGTGTTCAATTGGTATGTGTAATGGAACACCGTGAGATCTCATACAAAGTCGTAACTGTATGTAAAAAAGCCATGTGGACTCGGTGAGGTTAAACTTTATGCATATTTCGACATAACTACAGAGGCCCTTGTTATTAAAAATATCCCCTAATGAGTGTATGCCTCTTTCTTCCCATATAGGGAATCTTATAGGTCGTTTTCCCATTAAGAGAGCATTGTTATTGAATATGGGAGTGTGATTATGCCATACTTGAGGGTTAGGAAATTTCCTTTGTGTTTCCCGCCATGTCCTGATTGCATGGGTTATTATTGGGCCAAATTCTCGCTCACAATGCTTGATTGAAAGTTTAGTGTATGCTATGTCTTTCAATCTCTGTGGGGCTACTATGTTTTCTTCTAATTTTCTCCAAGATACCAAAGCCTCGGGGTCAAACCATATCTTCTTCAATGGTCTTAATGTGAAGGCATTAAAGTATTGTAAAAAATCTGGGACTGCCATGCCACCGTCTGCTTTATTTCTCTGTGCGGTGGATCTTTTTATGCGAGGTGGTTTGTTATTCCAAATAAATTTGTATGTGGAGGTTTGTAATCTTTTCCAGTAGCCCTCTGGAGGAGGTAACGGAAGCATTGAGCTGAAGAAATTGATTCTTGGTAATACATCCATCTTAACTATTGATACCCTTGCCTGTACTGAGTTTTTAAGTTTTGCCCACCTGTCCAGGTCGTCCTTGATTTTGTTCTGTATTTTTGTGTAATTGTGCTTCACCGTTTGTCTTATGGTGGGAAATATTTCCACACCCAAGCATCTGAAATGTTTGACCATGGGTATCGCACCTGGGAGGGTTGTCTCTTTTTTTGCACTGGTGTTAAGAGGAAGAAAAGCCGACTTAGGCCAATTTATTTTAAATCCCGATAAATCACCAAAGTTCTCTATCAACTTGAGTATAAGCGGCAATGTGTTGTTGGGGTTTTGCATGAACAATATTACGTCGTCCGCATATAGACTAATTTTATGATGTGTGCCCTTGATTACTATTGGTTCTATGTGTTGGGATTGTCTTATAAATTGTGCATCCTGCGGTCAGTAGGCCAGCTTTTTGTGACTGTTTTCGCGATAATTCATGATCTTTGCGGAGCTATTTGTATATTATAGCTATGGGGAAAATGTTATGGCTCATTTGACAGACACTATTTGAAGTACTACATGTAAAAAGGCGTTCGTTTCTATACACTGTAGTTTGTCGTTTATTACACGCTGAACATCGCCCATTTCCGAAAGAATCCAGTCTTTTTCCATAGATCGCGAGATAGGACGCTTTATGTGCAATAAGCCTGAATCGTTCTGGTTGATTCCCTGAACCCCCAAATACTCCCAAATCAAAGGTATATAGCCTGAATCGTTCTGGTTGATTCCCTGAACCCCCAAATACTCCCAAATCAAAGGTATATAACATGTACATATGTACCGTCACAAAATCATCAAGGGGGGGGGGGGGGGGGGGGGTGCGATCATTACAAAATGCTTGGTTTATGTCCGGCAAAGTAAGAAACTGTGATCGTTACATAAACACATAAAATAAAATAGACATAGGGGGTCCTTACCTTAGCCAGAAGGTAATCCAAATCGATTCCATATAAATCGATACTTTATTAAGATGTAACAGGCGGCCCTCTGGGCAGACAAACACATACACACTGCACTTATGCTTGGTGTGTGTCTTAGGGGTGTAACGGTACACAGAAGCCACGGTTCGGTACGTACCTCAGTATTGAGGTCACGGTTCGGTACGATTTCGGTACAACAGGAAAAAACGATTTATAATTATTATTATATATTTATAATAATTATTATAATTATTATTATTAAATATAATAATATTCTATAGGCTTGCCGTAGTAGTCAGTGATACTGGTGTAATTCTGTGTTCAGGCATCCACTGAGTAAATTAATTGCCATTTTTTCTCCGATCAGCTGTGAGACTCCGCGGTCCGCCGGATAAGGACGCATGTGTTCGCGCGCGCGTGTGTGTTTTTTGGTTAACATTATTGGGCGAACAAGAAAACTAAAGAAAACTGCTAAATTGTAATGACCCTGCTGTGGTAAACATTTAATTAATTCATCATGGTTTTGTTTTAGGGACAAATAGGCTGTAGTAAACAGGAGAGGAGGAGGGGAGAGCCGAGTGCAGATGTCAGTGTGCGCTGTTGTTATTCTGTCCGCTTGTCATCTGAGACGAATTCAACGTATGGCTGGATGTACCGCACCGTGACGGCCGTACCGTAAATTTGCGGGACGAATACACGTACCGTTACACCCCTAGTGTGTCTTTGTTTTTTAACATTGGTGATTGAGCAGTGATTCTACAGACAGCTATTAAATATTTTGAAACTTTGCGCCTCCTGGTGGCATATAACAGAACTGCAATCAACCTCAGAATTAACCCGTCAGCACTGCGGTAGTATGGTGGACTCAGGTGGAGAGTCATAATGGCTGTAACTGTATTACTTAAAAACTGGCAAAATTAACCATACTAATCCATGTTTACTGTCATATTCATAGGTGAGTATTGGATCATAATCCCTGTGTTGGTTCAGATCTTCCTTACCTCCGCAGTGCCTCTCACAGAGGACTCCCTGCAGGGCAGAGGTGATACTCTGCAGGGTGTTGAGGCGGTGTTTACTAGTTCTATCAGACCTGCCTTCCTCCCCGCTGAGGGGTAAACAGCAGAGCAAGACAGGCTCATCCCCCAGTGAGGGTTGGCAGATGCAGGGATGAAGAACACAGGGTCCACTGTAGGGGTTAGAGACCCCTGTCGATGCTCAATTGGAGGCCTCCCTTGACCGCAGAGATTGTTCCTCAGCTGTGGGTTGGATGCTTATCCCCAATACAATTTCCAGAGCAACTGGTTTGTGTGTCAATCAACCATTGAATCAATGTCATTCATGTTAGATACTACTACCTGCTGATGTAGCATGAGATAAGCATGGTATCCCCCCATAAGCAATGACCAAATAAACTGTTTCTTTGCCTCCACATATTTTGGAATTTTCTTTTCTGAAGTTCAAAAGAGCACTGAAATCTCATCTCCGACCTAGATCACCAATATTTCCCATATGGGCTCCCTTAACAAACTGTGGTCTGATGGCTTGTTGTATTTTGTTATTGTATTTCCGTTTTATTATGTATTCTTCCTGTCATTATTTGTTTTCTCTATACCCGAAATAATATGGCATGGGTACCTGCTTCGGTGTCTATATGTAGACCTGCTTGTGTGTATTGTGAATTAATGAATGTTCCTTGTGTGTGTTTGGGGGGGGGATTTTTATATTTTATGTTGATGTAATATCAATGTATTTTGCTTCCTGGTGAATGCCACATGCAAGCCCCTAGAGGGTTTTTAGGCAATTCTCCTACACATCCCTTTGTGGATTGTATTGTATTATATATGTAATTGTTTTTATATGTGTAAATAAACAAACAAACAAACAAACAAACAAACAAACAAACAAACAAACAAACAAACAAACAAACAAGTGTTCAAGTGAAATATGAGCCAAAGAAATAAGTCACCAGGGTCCAGGCAAGCTGGACATGTCACATCAGTATATACTATTAACACTTTCGCGGCCACTGGGATGAGTCTAATTAATCTCAAGAGGACCGGGGAATGTAAACAGACGTGGGGCTGTTTGTAGAGCTAAATCTATACTTTATAGTATTGCTATCTGTCCATTCTCATTGTGAATTTCAGGCCCGGACTGGCCATCGGGAGCACCGGGAGTTTTCCCGGTGGCCTGGCCTGCTCAGATTAAAAAGAAAAATAATTATATAAAAAAAAAAATATGATATATTTTTTTATTATAATTTTTTATTTATTTTTTGCCAGGCCATTGTTTCTAGTTGTGGCGGCGGCGCGGCGCGATCGTTTTTAGATAACCAGGTGGGTGGGGAACAACCAGGATTTCACTGTCTGCGACAGAGTTGGAGAACTATCTGACTCCCTCTCTCTCCCTCACGCGGACACACACACACACACACAATGGAGCCGTGCTGCCGCTTGTGATTGGTGGAGGCATTACAACTGATTGACCGTGGAGGCGGCGAATGGAATGGCAGATGGCACACTCCCAAAAGGAGTTGTTAAATCTGACATTACAAAAAACAATATGTGGTGGTTATGATTGGGGCTGAAGTTGAATAAACAATTTATGAAAGAGAGAGTCAAGATAATTCCAAGATAATTCAAAGATTACACACCTTTGCCACATTGGCTACAAACATAATCACTGCAAAGTTATCAAAAAAATAAGAATCTGATCAGACACAAGGGTTAAGTTGTTGTTCCATTTCTAATTTCCTCAAAAACATCTAGTCTAGTTAATGTGATCAATATTATTTGACAATTGATGCTTTTTGTTGGACATTTCAGTCAGTGAGCTCATACTTTGAGCTCATTTTATAGTTAAAATGATTGAGACAACGCAATGTTCTGTCTTCGTTGTGCATGCATGCGTGTGCTCACCACACGTGATACATGTGTCACTATTCTGGCAGTGGCTACTGTTATTAGTATTGTAATGAAAGGTCTGTTATTTAATGTTTGTGTAAAGGGCTATTTTAACTGTTGATGGGTAGTGCATCAGTAAAGTGAATATGGTATTGTGCTCTTGCCTTGTTTGAATAGGTGGAGAGAGTGGTTAACTGTATTATAATAGTAAATAGAAAAATATGTTGTGCTCTTGCTTTTTTCTTTTTGAAGGTGGAGAGAGTAGCATTGCTAGTGCCACAACAGTTTTATTTGAGGTTCATAACAGTACATTGTACTAAGCAATTGTTGGCTCATTAGTTTGTGATTCACATGCACTAAAATTCACCAGAATGCAGGAAATTAAGTCTTTGTAACACAAATTTTCCGGGTGGGGGACCCCCAGACCCCCCACTTAAAAAGTGGCCTGATTGGGGCAATATTTCGCGCTATATCTCCCGGTATGAATTATTTCCCCAGTCCGGCCCTGGTGAATTGAGACCATAAACCGTCCCTTCAAAATGGCTTAAAGAAAAAAAAATGCATCAATACGTTCTCATTTTATAGCGCCGTGAATATAAGCTTTATACCGGAATTGGTCTAGTATATTTCTAGTATATTTCCTAATAGCTAATAACGTTAAATCCAATGGCATTTCAGTTATAGATACGCTCCAGTTAAAACTCAAACTGCATATGATCGGCACGATCCTCACGCATGTATGCATGAAAGGGGGGGGGGGGCGGGGGACGTCGTTTCTGATTATTGATTACCAATAACTGCGTTAGCCTCATGGAACAGCATCCCCATGTCCATTAAATCTGCCCCCTCCATCGAGTCTTTTAAATCAAAACTCAAAACCCACCTATATCGCCTGGCCTTCCCTGACTCACTTTGACTCTTGCCGTACTTGTTGTTCTGTTTTTCCTTTGTCTATCCGTTGATTTTATTTTATTTTTCTGTTTATTTTATACTTTTCTTTGTACTTAGCTTAGCTATGTGAAGCACTTTGGTTGACAAGCGTCATGTTTAAACGTGCTATACAAATAAATTTGATTGATTGATTGATTGATTGATTAGCCTCATAGGCCGAACGCCTGGATGGCTATCAAAACAAGGCCCGATCGGGATGTACTTTACGTGAAAAAGATCTTACCGTGGTCCGGTGGGATCCCCCCGAGCATTTCCCCGGTATCGATCGCCATCTGGTAGATCGATATGTCCATTGGCTGATGATAAATCCCCTTATTGCATGGTGAAATCTGCAATGCAAAACGTAATCCAAGCTGCAGGCTGCAGATCCAGAATCCTGCTAACTGAAATCTCCATTGAAAGTAAAAAAGAATTGTCCACCGTTCGGCCACAGGGAACACTGCATTATCGCGATAGCACCCCTAAGAGGATCTGGCCGGTATTGCACTTTGTCGAATTCAAAGAATAGGGTAAATCTGCAGTGCCGCTCGGCAACCTTGAATAGGTTATTAAAATGGAATAAAAGCAATAACAACTTGCCACGGATTTATCCGTGCTTCTGTCCACAACGGGTGGAATCGAAACACGGAAAAATACGTTGTCCGTCCCCATTGTGTTAACAGCATACATGAGTGAAATAATTTGGTCTTGGTTCCTCGACCATGCAGAAACAACATAAAAAAAAGAAGAATAGGATAAAAATACAAGCAGTAAATACAAGCAACAAAAGCATTAAAAGTGGTGTAAAGTAGCAGCAGGAGACAACGTCACTGTAGCCCTAAATATAGCTCTAAATATTCGTCTGCAAATAATGCAAAAAATACAAGAATAGGATAAAAATACAGAAATCAAAATAATAGCAGCAGCAGGAGACAACTTGAGGTAGCTCTGAACACAGCTCTATAGTACAGTGCAATATAGCTCTCAGTGTAATACAGTAATCACAGTGTGGGTGTGGTGTGTGTAGTGTGTGCAAATGTGTGTGCATGTAGGTTGTTTCTGTGTCTTGTGTGTTGTCTACGTCTGTTTATATCTATGTGGGTGTGTGTGAGTGATGGGTGGGCAGACAAGCAGGCTGTTAGTGTTATTTGTTCATGAGCCTGATTGCTTGGTTGGAAAACACTGTCCCGGTTTCATGGTCCCGGCCAGGGATCTTGTCCGAACAATATAAACAGTGGTTTTCTGCCGCCCTCTGGTGGCCAAGCGCAGCAACTCCAGATATTGGACCTTATCAGGCCTTTAGTCCTAGGTCTGCTGGATAATATTAATGCTTCTTCTTCTTTTTCTTCTTCTTCTTCTTCTTCTTCTTCTTCTTCTTCTTCTTCTTCTTCTTCTTCTTTCGTGTAACGTCAGAGGTCCAACTCCGTATCTTGTAGCCATGCCCTTAACTCTGGTCCCACATCAAAGAGGCTGGCTTCCGAGGGTGGTTTGTATAGGGGGCAGATGGTCAGGATGTGGTCAAGAGTCTGCTCAGGGTCTCCACACTCACATGCAGCGCTGTTTGCCAGGCCCCACTTCTTTAATGATGCTTTAAAGCGACCAACTCCAGATCTTAAACGGTTCAGCAGAACCCATTGCCGGCGTGGAAGATCGTCTCCTGTGGCGCCATCTCCTGGATCCCAGATGTGGTGGTGGATACGGGTTGGCCCAGCACTCTCCCACTCTCTCTTCCAGGCTGCCGCCAGCCATCCATTTCTGGATAGGTCCTCAGTGGTGGAACGGAGCATCTCTTGTGCCACCTTGTTGTAGGGGTGGCGGGACTTGAGTCTGCTGGATAATATTAATGCTATGTTGTTGCCTCTGTTCATGTTGTGTTTCCCCTTTTTAGCTTGTGTTTGAAAGGTTATCTTTACATATGTTCCTTTAAGGATTCATCCCTTTACATATGTTTTCATTAAGTGTTGATATCTTAACATATGTTTTCTTTAAGGGTTGTTCCTTTACATACATATGTTTTCCTTAAGATATTTCCCTTACACATGCTTTCATTTTTGATGTGAGTTTTCTTTGACTAATTGCTTTGTGTTTACCAGTCAGGCACTTATTAGTAATCACGGGCAGTATATAGACCTGCCCGTTCCTCACATTCATTGTCGCACCATTGTATTGTTTTGTTTCTCTATAGTTGTGTTCGGTCACGTACTCACCTTGTCACCAGTATTCCCCGTGAGTCCGTTCCTCTCTTAGTCCTTATTTTTCCAGCATTGGTGAGTATTGTTTTCGGGTTTTGCAGTTCGCTTTTGTTTAGTAACCGTTTTGTTTTGTAAATCATTGTTGCTTGCAAACTGCTCAGTAAAAGCCCGTTCACTTCATCCCGTCGTCTCAGCATCTTCTCTCTCTGCTCATGTTCTCGCATTTGGGGTCTCCTCTTCTATACCACACCGAACCCTCACAGAATGGCGCGACCAGTTCTGACCCCAGCAGTCATGAAGACCGCAAGAGCGAGCGATGCTCTCCTCTCGATGGAGAGGTTCTTCAAAGGGGATTTTCTCTCCTCGTCCTCAGAGGAGAGATGGACTATGTACACGCTGCTCACCTCGGTCGGTGAGCGCAGCGCGAAGCAGGCGCGTCAGCTGGAGGGGCACGGCCGTGTGATCCGTTGGCTGGTTCGGGAGCTCTTGTCCCTTGCCCCCGAAGCTCCGGTTACCAGCACGCCTTCCTCCACAGGTACAGCTAGTCCTCTCGCTGTTAATACGGCCCAGGCTGTTAGCCCAGCCGTTAGCCTAGCTTCCAGAGCTAGTACTGCTAACCCCCGCTCTGTTAAGACAGTCCAGGCTACTAGCATAGCCGTTAGCCTAGCTTCCATAGCTAGTACTGCTAACCCCCGCTCTGTTAAGACAGTCAAGGATACTAGCATAGCCGTTAGCCTAGCTTCCGGAGCTAGTACTGCTAGCTCCCTTGCTGCTGACACAGCCCAGGCTACTAGCATAGCCGTTAGCTTAGCTACCGTAGCTAACACAGCTAGCAGAACCTCTGCCTCCACAACCAAGTCAATGGTTTCTTCTGTTAGGAGACTCACTGTGGGCTCGGTCTGTATCTCTAGCTTAGCTCCTTCGGCTACAGCTAGTAAGTCTAGGGAGGCTAGCAAAGCTCCTTCAGCTAGCCAGGCTTTCTCAACTAGTCCAGCCCTGTCTGCTAGTTTAGCTTCTTCGGCTAGCCAGGCTTTCACAACTAGTCCAGCCCTGTCTGCTAGTTTAGCTTCTTCAGCTAGCCAGCTAGTCCAGCCCTGTCTGCTAGTTTAGCCTCTTCAGCTAGCCAGGCTTTCACAACTAGTCCTGTCTGCTAGTTAAGCCTCTGCGGCTAGCACCTTAGCTCTTCCTGCTAACTTAGCACCTACAGCTAGCACCTCAGCTCTCCCTGCTAGTCCAGGCCCTGTAGCCCCTGTAGCCAATATAGCTTTGTCAGCTACTTCCTTAGCATCCCCTGCTAGGACAGCCACTGCTAGTTCTACAGGCCCTACAGCTAAACCTATGGCTTCCTCAGTTAGGAGACTCAGTGTGGTTCCGGCCCTTAGTACAGGCTTAGCTCCCCCTGCTACTGCTAGCAAGTCTAGAAAGGCTAGTAAAGCCCTTAGTTAGCAGGGCTTACTCAGCTAACCCAGCCTCTACTGCCAGCCTAGCCCCTGTTAGTTTAGCCCCAGGTGCTATGCCTGGTCCGGCCTCCACGCCCGGTCCGGCTCCCACGCCTGACCCAGCCGCTACGCCCGGTCCGGCTTCTACGCCCAGCCGGCCTCCTCGACTGGCCCGACTCTTCGTCTGGTCGCAGCTCCTCGTCTGGTCCCGACTCCATGACTGGTCCCGGCTCCTCGTCTGGTCCCGACTCCTCGACTGGTTCCGGCTCCTCGACTGTTCCGGCTCCTCGTCTGGTCCCGGCTCCTTGTCTGGTTCCGGCTCCTCGTCTGGTCCCGGCTCCCCGACTGGTTCCGGATCCTCATCTGGTTCCGGCTCCTCGTCTGGTCCCGGTTCTTCGTCTGGTCCAGCCCTACGCCGTGGTCTTCGCCGTGGTCTTCATCCACAGAGACCCCCGTCCGGGGTTCTGCACCCGGTCCCGAGGCCTGCACATGGAGTGGTCCCCGTCCGGGGTCCTGCTCCGGGGTTGTTGTCTTCGCGCCTCCGCTCCGGCCCTTCTGGTCCGACCCTGAGTCCTGCGCCTGGAGGTTCCCTCATCCAGGGTCCTGCTCCGGGTCTGTCGCCCATGCCCCTTGGCTCCAGGCCCCCTGTCCGGTCCTCCGTCCCCGTGTCCAGTCCCCCTCACCGGCCCTCCGTCCCCGTGTCCAGTCCCCCTCACCGGGCCCCGAGTCCTGCGCCTGGAGGTTCCCTCATCCAGGGTCCTGCTCCGGGTCTGTCACCCATGCCCTTTTGCTCCAGGCCCCCTGACCGGTCCTCCGTCCCCGTGTCCAGTCCCCCTCACCGGCCCTCCGTCCCTGTGTCCAATCCTTCTCACCGGGCCTCTGTCCACGTTTCCCGCCCCCGTCGTCTGGCCTTTGTCCCCATCTCCGGCCGCCCTGGCCCTGTGCCCCTCACGCCCTTTCCCAGGCTCCCCTCTGGTCCTGTTCCTCAGGTCCCCTGCTGCTTTGCCCCTCCTGGGTTATTTTCGCTGCCTCCCGGCCCCGGTTCTCCGGGTCCTCGCCCCGTTTTTTCCGGGGTCTCGGCCCCCCGCCTCGCCCGTCTCTTGTCCGACCCTTTGGGGGGGGGTACTGTCATGGTCCCGGCCAGGGATCCTGTCAGAACAATATGAACAGTGGTTTTCTGCCGCCCTCTGGTGGCCAAGCGCAGCAACTCCATATATTGGACCTTATCAGGCCTTTAGTCCTAGGTCTGCTGGATAATATTAACGCTATGTTGTTGCCTCTGTTCATGTTATGTTTCCCCTTTTTAGCTTGTGTTTGAAAGGTTATCTTTACATAATTATGTTCCTTTAAGGGTTCATCCCTTTACATATGTTTTCATTAAGTGTTGATATCTTTACATATGTTTTCTTTAAGGGTTGTACCTTTACATACATATTTTCTCCTTAAGATATTTCCCTTACACATGCTTTTATATTTTATGTGAGTTTTCTTTTACTAATTGCTTTGTGTTTACCAGTCTTGGCCATGCAATGCTTATACCAGCTGGCACTTATTAGTGCAATATATAGACCTGCCCGTTCCTCACATTCATTGCCGCACCATTGTAATAATAATAATAATGGATTGGATTTATATAGCGCTCTTCTCTGACTGACTGTTGCTCTGACTCAGAGCGCTTCACAGAGTCCATTATTCGTTCATACACAGTCATACCGGTGGTGGTAAGCTACAATTGCAGCCAGAGCTGCCCTGAGGCAGACTCAAGGAAGCGTGGCGAATAATCAACGCCTACGGCCCCTCCGACCACCACCAACATTCATTCACATGCATACGAGGCAAGTAGGTTAAGTGTCTTGCCCAAGGACACAACGGCAATGGGATGGACATGGGCTTGAGCGGGATTCGAACCACCAACCCTTCGATCATTGGATGCCCCGCTCTACCCCTGAGCCACGCCGCCCCATTGTATTGTTTTGTTTCTCTATAGTTGTGTTCGGTCACCTACTCACCTTGTCACCAGTATTCCCTGTGAGTCCGTTCCTCTCTTAGTCCTTATTTTTCCAGCATTGCTGAGTATTGTTTTCGGGTTTTGCAGTTCGCTTTTGTTTAGTAACCGTTTTGTTTTGTAAATCATTGTTGCTTGCAAACTGCTCAGTAAAAGCCTGCTCACTTCATCCCGTCGTCTCAGCATCTTCTCTCTCTGCTCATGTTCTTGCATTTGGGGTCTATTCTTCTATACCACACCGAACCCTCACACCCGGAGCCTGCTGGTTCGGGCCGTGTGGCTACAGTACACAATCGTTTGCCAAATTGCATCAACTGAAACAGTTTGTGGTTGGGGTCTTTGATGATCCTGTGGGCTTTGCTGACTCACCGTCTGGGTGCACCAGCGGCTGGGAGCTCTGGGCCCTGAAAAGGGCAGTTGGTCTATGACATCTTCGCCTGCATTCCTGGTCTTCAATTACGCCGGTGGCAGAGTAACTCGCAGGTCTCAAGGTCGATTGCTGCAAAGAGAAAGGAATCTTCTGTGTTGCCACCTTTTATAGCAGGTGGAGGGTGCCGACAGGTGATTGGTTCATGTAAAATAATTTTAGCATTGAGCGCTACATATCTAGGCGAAGCAAGATGCGAAGCCTGCAAAAAGCATAACTGCAGTCACAGTCACCTGTGGTTTCCTTTAGTCAGTTCTATCAAAGGAGTGAGCCTATATTAGAGAGGCAACCTTGTGCCCCCTGTGTCACATTGTCACGGTGGTCCCACAACCTCTGTGTGTATTCAGACACACTCAGACACCCTTAAGGTGCTCCCATAGTCGAGCGGACTGTACGCGGACTGGACTCAGCGGAGGTCTGCTGGACTCTTTGAGCTTTCATAGTCGAGCGGACCTCCACGGACCAATTTCCTACACTCGCGACAGTTTACACAATTTTTTCCACGCTGTTCAACTTCTGTCATGTCGTCGTCATCCGATGTCAAAATTATCTCCGTTTCCAATATTTCAAAATAAAACTGGCAGTTTTACACACTTCATTTAGAAAAGCCATTCAAACATCTCAAGCCCTACTCTCTCTTGGCACAGAGCGAGTGGTCAGAGTAAAATGCAGATCGGCGTCACATTAAATGCAGTTCGATGTCAACCAAAACGCCGAGCAGCGTTTTGTGTGACACCAAGTCAGCGGCGCGGACGTCCGCGCATTAGAAAATTGGAGCTTCGCACTTGGAGTCTGCTTTGGGTCTGCTTTGAGTACCCTTTGAGTCCACGGGAGTCTGCTCCGTGTACGGTCCGCTCGACTATGGGAGCACCTTTAGGTATGTGTTCTTCACAAACTATCCGTAGTCCCCGTAGAGACACGCTTTTATGACAGCCTCCCCCAAACCATAACCCTACCCTTAACCACACTGCCTTAAACTAACTGTTCTGCCTCCCAGGCAGTGTATATGCGTTTGATTTGCTTTAGCACCACCTGTTGGTCGAACTTGGTATATACAGGAAGTGGGACCTCATGGTAAAACAGGAAGTGGTAGCTCACAGATAAACAGGAAGTGGGACCTGCAGCTTCACCAGGGAGAGAGTTCTCATTATGAACAACATGCTGTTTTTATCTGTTGTAATCCTTTGATTTGCCCCATCGTAAGCATTGTCTGTAAGTAATCCTTTATTGTTTGCAAGGTTATCTTTCAGTTTTGAATTATATTGTCGTAGATGGGTCGCTGTTATGTTCGTATTCTATTACCTATGATACATGCTAATGGCAGATACAGTAGATGTGCATAATACTTGGAATGTTTAGTACAACATGTCTACATATAATCATTTAGTACACTTACTGTATATCTATACTTTTTACGTGCACTAGTAGTAACACTATGCACTTCATTCTGTTTCAGTTTTACTCATATCCTAGCAACAAGAACTGCATTAAACAAGAAACGAGGAAGTTACGTTGACTCGTGTTGCTTATTGGAGAAGAGTTTGGCTGGCCGTCTACCTTTGATTGGGAACATCATCGGGAGGACAGCACAGTAAAAAGACAAGCGACCAGCTGGTGCAACGTCGATCCCTTCGACAGATCAGAATAGCATTATGGAACCCGCCAAAGAGAACGACACAACCTCTCAAGCCAGCGCAAGCAGCGACCGCTTATCTACAGCTTCAGCCAGCACAGCAACAAGGGCCCGTGTAAGGGCAGAGGCAGCGCGCGTACGTGCATCATTTGCAGGGAGAGATGCCCAACTGGCTCTGGAGAAGGCTAGACTGGACGCTGAATTGGGAGCTTTGACTCTCCAAAGAGAGGCAGCCGTCGCCATAGCACAGGCAGAGGTATTGGAGGCAGCCGAACAGCAGGTTAGAACACCGCCCAGCAGAGGCAGGAGGACGCTCTCAGGGAGAGACATTGCCGACCGGACAAGTGCCTATGTAAACCAACAGAACGAGTTACATAAAACTTCGCGTCGCGATGTCCCCGCCCCCTTGTCTATTCGATTCGATGGCAGTCTAATCCAATGGGGAACCGCATACGAGGATTCGCGACCTAACTCCCCTACCCAGGAGCCTGTCATGCTGCCCGGAGAGCACGTCACACCGTTCCACACGACCCCCTCCAAAACACGTCGTCATGCCGACGAGACCTATCAGGACGAATTTAAGCCACGTATCCAAAATATGAACCCTTCAGCTCGACCCTATACTCCTCATTACCACACCCCACCAGCTAACCCCGCCAAAACCCCTGAGATAACAGACTGTTAAATACTTAGCACGTCGGGAGCTAGTGACAACAGGACTCAACCAGTTCGACGACCAACCCGAGAGTTTTCGGGCATGGCAGTCGTCATTCCTCAACGCCATCAGAGGTCTCAACCTTTCAGCCAGTGAAGAATTGGACCTCTTGACCAAGTGGCTAGGCAAGGAATCATCCCACCACGTCAGGAGAATGCGTCAGATACACGTCAACGATCCCGAAGCAGCACTGAGGAAGGCATGGGATAGACTAAGCAGGTGTTACGCCTCACCCGAGGTAATTGAAAATACTCTTTTCAAGAAACTGGATGCGTTTCCTAGGATCTCCAGTAAAGACTATATCAAACTCATGGAGCTTGGAGACCTCCTTATGGAGTTCCAGTCTGCAAAGGAGGATGGATACCTACCCGGGTTGGCCTTCCTGGACACCGCTCGTGGCATCAACCCTATAGTAGAGAAACTCCCATACGCCCTACAGGAGAAATGGATATCCCAAGGCTCCAGGTTCAAAGACGAAAACGACGGCCTCTTTCCCCCATTCTCCTACTTCACTAGATTTATTTGCTATGAAGCACGCATCAGGAACGACCCAAGCTTTGCTCTCCCCAGCAACAGTCCTCTTGTGAGAGATAGGCCAGCCTATCAGACAGGGAGAACCCCAGTGTCAGTCCACAAGACAGACGTCTCCCCAGACACCGAACAGGACACAAACATATTTCCAAGGCAAATCGAGAATCCAGGAAAGAACTGCCCTATCCATCGCGCACCACACCCATTAAGTAGGTGCTATGGTTTTAGAGCAAAACCACTCGACGAGAGAAGGGCCTTCCTCCGCGAAAATGGGATGTGTTACAGGTGTTGCGCATCATACTCCCATTTAGCCAGGGACTGTAAACTTTCCGTGAAATGCGATGAGTGTGAGAGTGACCGGCATATCGCAGCTATGCATCCTGGCCCAACATCGCAAGCAGTTCCAACGCCGGCACCAGAGGATAACGAGGAGGAGGAAGAAGATCTTATCGTCACCTCACACTGCACTGAGGTTTGCAGCGAAAGGCAGCCAGCAACGTCCTGCTCTAAAATATGTCTGGTTCAAGTCTTTCCCCAGGGGCAGCGTCACAGGGCGGTCAAGATGTACGCTGTACTCGATGAGCAGAGTAACCGCTCATTAGCAAGGCCAGAATTCTTCGAGCTATTTAATGTCAAGAGCTACTCCTCCCCCTACTCATTAAGAACATGTGCTGGGGTCGTCAACACGTCTGGAAGAAAGGCGGAAGGCTTCCAAATCGAGCCGGTGGATGGAGGAACTACCCTCACGTTACCACCACTGATCGAGTGCAAGCAAATCCTTACCAACAGGTCAGAAATACCGACTCCAAAGGCAGCTCGCTTCCATTCCCATCTGAAGTCCGTCGCAGGTCACCTCCCGGAGCTCGACCCAAATGCTCAAATCCTCCTTTTGCTAGGAAGAGACATCATACGAGTACATAAGGTGAGACAGCAGGTCAACGGCCCTCACGACGCCCCCTTTGCTCAGAGATTGGATTTGGGATGGGTCGTGGTTGGGGAAGTGTGCCTTGGGAACACACACAAGCCTAGCGTGAGCACCTTCAGGACCCACGTGCTAGAGAATGGATGCCCTTCCTACTTGACACCCTGCAACAACTTCATGGACCTGAAAGAGAGAACGTGGCATGGCGGGGATCAACAGAATGGCCTCATCAACACACACAGATCCAACTCGGAGAGAGTTACAGCGGATAACTCAGGACGAACCCCTGCCATATCAGGACACGTCCCCGCAGTCTCAGGACACGCCCCTGTCGTCTCAGGACACGCCCTTGTCATCTCAGGACACGCCCCTGCTGTATCAGGACACGCCCCTGCTGTATCAGGACACGTCCCCGCCGTCTCAGGACACGTCTCCGCTGTCTCAGGACACTTCCCCGCCGTCTCAGGACACGTCCCCGCTGTCTCAGGACACTTCCCTGCTGTCTCAGGACATGCCCCTGCTGTCTCAGGACACGCCCCCGTCATCTCAGGACACGCCCCTGCGGTCTCCGGACACGCCCCTGCTGTCTCCGGACGGGCCCCAGCTGTCTCTGGACACGCCCCCGCTGTCTCCGGACACTCCCCTGCTGTCTCCGGACACGCCCCTACTGTCCCCGGACACTCCCCTGCTGTCTCCGGACACGCCCCTGCTGTCTCCGGACACGCCCCCGCTGTCTCCGGACACTCCCCTGCTGTCTCCGGACACGCCCCTACTGTCCCCGGACACTCCCCTGCTGTCTCCGGACACGCCCCTGCTGTCTCCGGACACGCCCCTGCTGTATCCGGACACTCCCCTGCTGTCTCTGGACACGCCCCTGCCATCCCCAGACACTCCCCTGCTGTCTCCGGACACGCCCCTGCTGTCTCCGGACACCCCCCTGCTGTCCCCGGACACTCCCCTGCTGTCTCCGGACACGCCCCTGCCGTCTCCGGACACTCCCTTGCTGTCTCCGGACACTCCTGCTGTCTCCGGACATGCCCCTGTCGTCTCCGGACACTCCCCTGCCTCCTCCGGACACGCCCCTGCTGTCTCAGGACACTCCCCCTCCCCTGCTTCAGGACACCCTTCCAACTTCACAGACCTGAAAGAGAGAACGCGGCACTGCGGGGAGCAACAGAACGGCCTGATCAGTGCACACAAATCCAGCTCGGAGAGAGTTACAGGGGACAACCTGGGTCGCAGTGTGTGCCAAACAACTGCTAACGACAACAGGCTTGCCTTATCCATAGAAGATACCGTCATTTTAAATATTATGGTTATTATTATATTATCAGAGACGTACAGGGATGAGAGGAACAGCTGGGTTCCCCCACTACCCTTCAAGATGCCACGAAGACGACTCCCAAACAACCGCAAGCAGGCACTCAATCGCCCTACTTCACTGTGTCGAACCTTCGACAGGAAACCTGGAGATTTCTCAGACAAGGACCTCCACCGAAGCCAATGGAGACAGGTGCAAGCCCTTGCCAGCACATTCTTGACCCGCTGGAGACATGAGTACCTCCCGACACTGCAGAGTCGTCGCAAGTGGGTCGAAGATCACCGCAACTTACGGCGACGTTGTGCCGTTGAAAGACAGCCAAGCTGCAAGGAACGAGTGGCCTATGGCACTGGTAACTTCCACCTTCCCAAGCCAGGACGGAAAGGTGCGTAAGGTCGAAGTAAAGACCACAGCTCAAGGAAGTCCAAAGACATTCCTGAGACCCGTTTCAGAAATCGTGCTTCTTTCGCCTAAAGGACTAAAGTTATGTGTTAAGTTAATGTGTACTATAGCGTACACGTTTAATGTGGGGAGTGTTCTGCCTCCCAGGCAGTGTATATGGGTTTGATTTGCTTTAGCACCACCTGTTGGTCGAACTTGGTATATACAGGAAGTGGGACCTCATGGTAAAACAGGAAGTGGTAGCTCACAGATAAACAGGAAGTGGGACCTGCAGCTTCACCAGGGAGAGAGTTCTCATTATGAACAACATGCTGTTTTTATCTGTTGTAATCCTTTGATTTGCCCCATCGTAAGCATTGTCTGTAAGTAATCCTTTATTGTTTGCAAGGTTATCTTTCAGTTTTGAAGTATATTGTCGTAGATGGGTCGCTGTTATGTTCGTATTCTATTACCTATGATACATGCTAATGGCAGATACAGTAGATGTGCATAATACTTGGAATGTTTAGTACAACATGTCTACATATAATCATTTAGTACACTTACTGTATATCTATACTTTTTACGTGCACTAGTAGTAACACTATGCACTTCATTCTGTTTCAGTTTTACTCATATCCTAGCAACAAGAACTGCATTAAACAAGAAACGAGGAAGTTACGTTGACTCGTGTTGCTTATTGGAGAAGAGTTTGGCTGGCCGTCTACCTTTGATTGGGAACATCATCGGGAGGACAGCACACTAACCATAACCGTTAATCAAACCATAAAACGAACCTAAACCCTTAACTTCATACCCTAACCATAACCCTTAATCTAACCCTTATAAAAATCTAACTTTATACCCCAACCATAACCATTCACCAAACCTTAAAATGAATGTTAACTCTAAACATAAGTATATTATGGTGTTATAGTGTAGTTGTGAATGCTCTTGCCTTCAACTGCAGAGACTGCTGGTTCAAGCTCTGGTTGTTTTTTTGTTTTTGTTTTGGGGTTAACGCACTTATTTCTTGAGACGTTTTTGTTTTTACGGAAAACTTTTTTTAAATGAAAACGAAATGAAAACAAAAAAGATCAAAATCGTTTTCGTCTGGACAAGGCCTAAGACAGCTTCTCCAAGCGTTGGTGAATCCGGGTGGGTTCACATGCCTTCAAGCAACACTGTACTTATTGTACTTGGGGACCAGGGCCCTCATTTTTCAATTTTTCTTAGAAAGTATTCTATTTTCATACGTAAGCACAGAATTTAGAATGTGTGCACGCAAAAAAAAAACGGGATTTATCACACGTGCGTACACAGGTCTTCATAAATATCACCTTGCTCCTAAGCTTGAGCTTGTGCATGGTTTTAAGTATTTGCATACCAGAACCGCCCCGATTAAATTATGGTCATGAAACACCCCCATGGGATGTGAAATAATGGACTGACCGAGGGAATTGCGTGTTATGGAGAAATACAAGACAGGCTGACAGACATGTACACGCACCAGGCCATGTGAGCGGATCGGAGCGTGAGCGGCGCGGGGAGCGGAGCGGGCGGTTTTGACGTGAGCGAGGAGTGGGTTTTAAAATGAGTCGGCGCGACGTCCGGAGCGAGAGTTCTCCTCCGCTCCAATCCACTCCAGGCCGCTCACAGTGGTTTAACACTGTTGATGTAATATATACATGCAGTACAATGCCAAAGCAACAGATGGCGATGTACAAACATGAAGGCCATTTTCAACCAATGAGAAGGGTGAACCTGTGATATCCTGTTCAGGCTTCGTCACTGTAGAGACGCCCACCATAGATATCTATGACGCCCACACTCACTCCTGTTAGAAAAAGTATCGACGCCATTGTTGTTGACGTTAGCTTACATGCTAACGTTAATGGCAGCGACCATAGCATTGTGGCTCGGCTAGCCTATCATCGCTTAATAGAGCTAGTGAATGGATAAACAACGTTATTTAACATTGCAGAATGGCTACAATTACAATGCGGCTCAATACAAACAATTGTTAAGGGGCCCAGGGCCCCGTTCCCCGTACCTGGTTCAACTAAGTCGATCAAGATGTCATTATCCAGATTCAGTTAACCCGATGTTTGAAGCCGGGATTTTCCTGTTCCTCGAAGGTGGATTCAGTCTCGTTAACTCAAGCCAGACTTGAGACCCAGGATAAGTGCGCGTGCCCGCCTCAGCCGAGAAGGCAGCAAGTGTCGAGAGCAGAGATCCTGATTCTCTAGCGGCATTGATTGATTAATTGATTTAAAACTTTAGTAACATATTGCAGTACGGCTCAATCGCCTCGCCGACAAGTTAAATGCGTTATCTATAGGCTAATTTTAAGTCCCTCATTACCTCAATCAATCAGATTATATTTCTTTAAACTTGCCTGCTGGATTGAATAATCAAATGAGATCTTGCTAGCGAAAATAATTAGTTAAACTGTTATACAAAATAACGATACGGCTCTCTTCCCATTGATTGATGTATAGTCGATCTTTTACTTATCTCCACTGTGGTGTAACGGGTTCTTCTTTTGACTTTCACGCAGACGACCGGGGTTCGAAACCTAGTCTTCCCCTTCTTTTTGCGATGTAGGAATAATTCAATTTGGTGCACGTTGAGAGCTATATAAAGAATGACATCCTCAATGCATGTAGATTTATAATATTTTAACTTGAAACTAGGCTACTTTGGCGTATAATCATTAATATTATATTCCAAAAAATTATATTGGAAACACGGGGTTTCGAACACCGGTCGCTGGGTTGCCAGGATTGAGCACTACCGCTGAGCCACTGTGCCAGATGGGATAAATTCATTGTTTATACATTAATGAACGAGACAAGATCCACAATCCACGCATAGACACTTCAATTTTATGCTTGAATGAAACACAATCCAGGCGCTCCATTAAACATCCACAGCGGAGAATATGAAAGGAATCAGAGCCAAACGAGCGATAGGTTTCAATCATTAAAAATATCCCAGCGGGATTCACATTTGCAATGCTGCGCGTTGTTAGAATAACCACATAATGTGTACATTGCACCGAGCGAGCGCCACGGTATATATAACGTGCATTATTTAGGACAAAGTGAATTTAGTATCAGCATTTTGGGTCTATTTTACATTTCAAAAGCCCCCTCTGGAAGAATGGAGCACAAAAACGTAATTCAGAAAAAAACTGCCGAGCGATCTGGCGCGGGGAGCGCTCGATTCAAGGTGAGCGGGGAGCGAGCGGAGAGCGACTTGGGGGCGGGGTCAACATGAGCGATTAGCGGAGCGGACCAAGCTTTAAAGAGCGAAGAGCGGATTTCTCGGCCGCGCCGATCCGCTCACGTGGCCTGACACGCACGGTGATGTCGGATATGATATCTCTTAAAGACCATATTAACTAATAAAGCCCATGCTGGAATATGACTGCCTTTTTCCGTTTTGTTCGATTAATACCCAGGGATTAAAGTTCTCCTCAATTGTATTCCAAATCGCGACGGATTTTCCGTACATTTTCTACCTGCTGCATATGATTTCTAGAGGCATACAATCTATTTTGATGTCAGTATTGGGTAGCCTATATAAACAATAATACGAGAGCATATACAAGAACAATGAATCTCACTGCCATGTATGATGTAGCCTATACGCCATGTGTAGCCTGCCTATGTGATAAATACAAACATGAACTTGAATCCCATCATCATATTTACATAGTCTGTCCACTATGTTTATTACTTTGTTATTTCCCCCCCTCCCTATCTATGTAAAGCGACCTTGCATGGGTCTCTTGAAAGACGCTATATAAAATGAAGCTCTATTATTATTATTATTATTATTATTATTATTATTATTATTATTATTATTATTATTATTATTATTATTATTATTATTATTATTATTATTAAATACTGTCTTTTACTGTTAGTCTCAGTGAAGTTTCAACGGAGCGAGGTAATCTATTCTAACCAACAAATTGAAGTAGAAAGCATTTCGTTGTGGCCAATCTTATTTGGAAACATGACACAAAATAATAGTATGAAACAATTTGAAACAATTTGAAACAATATTTAATCGCGTTTGGTGGAGGTGGGCGTTCTGTAACCCCTTTTGTGACTGTGATGCACCGAGTGAATCCACAGTCACTTGCTCCTCAATAGGAAACCAACCTAGATTTACCCTGAAGGACTGGTTCTAACCGAACCGTTCGTTATACAAGAATCACAGAGAAATGTCAAAGGTACTCACATTTGCACGAGGGTTTCGGACAGAGATACGGGATGGTTTGAAAGCTCGGCGTTGCTAATAAACATTTTAAATATTTTTTATAAACTGGTCAACACTGCATTATTTCCGGCGTTGGCTGCCTGGTGTGATCACAGCGCATGCGCATCATGCACACAACGCCGGAAATAATGCAGTGTTGACCAGTTTATAAAAAAATATTTAAAATGTTTATTAGCAACGCCGAGCTTTCAAACCATCCCGTATCTCTGTCCGAAACCCTCCTGCAACTGTGAGTACCTTTGAAACGTCTCTGTGATTCTTGTATAACGAACGGTTCGGTCAGAACCAGTCATTCAGGGTAAATCTAGGTTGGTTTCCTATTGAGGAGCAAGTGACTGTGGATTCACTCGGTGCATCACAGTCACGAAAGGGGCTAGGTGGTTGATGGTGGTTGAGAAATGAGAGAGAGAACCCTTGTAAGTTCTCTCTATATATACACTGTGGAGCGCAGTTCTGGAAGGTTCTAGCCTGTTCTACTATATGACATCATACTGAAGCTTAACTTGAATTACACTATGACACGGCGGCAGTTACACTAGGTGTTCTGCGTCTGCCCCCCCTGCCAAACAAGCAAGCCAACCTCTTGTTCGCGCATGAGCCCATTATAATTACACTACTGTCGCTATTTCACAATGAATTATAATGAATTACGGTTCATACAGAACACGCGCCAGTGTCAGGAGTAATGCACAAAAGCTTATTTCCGCGTTGAAACTAATGCATGAACTGAGGAGCGCATATGCCGTAGTAACGATATTCTACCACTGGGCGTCAGCTAAGCATGCTCAGAGCTGTGCGTAGACATAAGCACAAAGTCAAGTTCACGTTCAAATTGATAAATCCCACACTTTGCTTAGAAATGGTCGTACGCACGGGTTAAGCACATATCTGTGCGTACGCCACGTTGATAAATGAGGGCCCAGGTTTCTGCGTTGCCAGGTACCCAGGAGGGGTATCTCCCGGGCCTTTCTGTGTGGAGTTTGCATGTTCTCCCCGTGCTCGCAAGGGTTTTCCCTCCCATTAAGAAGGATAGTGCACCTTTCCATGCACCATAACCGTTTATTGTGACACTGACACACCATCCTGTAGTGGACCGACGAGCGTATTTCATGCATTGGCGTGATATTGGGTTGCAATGTGACGTCCATTCCCTATCATGTTCATTTCCAAATATTCATATCAGTAATTAAAGAGGTAATTTAAAATATAACTATAATCAGATCTGCATCCTGGAATAATTCAGGAACTTAATTTTTTTGTAATGTGATTATCCACCTATAGGCTATTGCACCCTCAGTTACCACCCAACACTGGTGTGTGAGCAAATACCCGTGAGGGAGTGATGTTCATTACTACTAATGGGACATTAAATAAAAGTCATAGGGACATCTCCATGGCCTCAGGGTCTTCGGTAGCAGCTAGGGCAATTAAAACAGCCCATCATACCATACGGGTTGCTGTGCATGGACTACACACACCCTCCTCCACGATACCTCTCATCCCAAGTCACGGTGGACCATCACCGGTCTTATTCAAACAGTAGGGGGTTGCATCCTCATTTGGCAACTCATTATCAGTTCACTACAGGTTGACACCACTCCAGAAATCCACCTAGGAGCTTTTGCTTGGTAAATTGGAAAGTTGAATTATGTTTTACCTTCAGGCTCTGTATAGCTGCATATTTTCATGCTGGGGATGTAAACCCATCAGCGCCGAGATAAGAGTTGTTTATTTGAATATAATTCTGCTGCTTTATTTCCCCCTAACCTCAATTTAAATGATCAGAGGTCAGAGACAATTTGGTGTTGTTGTTTGCAGGGATTCAATCAACATAACCCTCGCGGGGCACGGCTTAAATTATAATATGATGCTTTTCCGTTGCCCAGTGAAAATGATGTCTCTCAAATCATTTAGTTTACAGGACCAGGCTAAGCGTAGGGCAGCTTCTCCAGTTCAGAAAGAGTTTGCCGACGTGGTAATTGGATGTTCACATTTTAGTTTTTATCAATTAGTTAGCGGGCTAACAACTATACAGTATGCAGAAGAATGGTGTTAATCATACCCAAATATCATGGTCTGATTAAATACGTAAGTAAGTAAATAAAATGTGTTGCATAGACAATGAAAACCCAATAGGTATTTGCTTCGGTAATATTATTGTGGGTAAAAAGTACAGAGATGACAGATTCATAATAAGTAATAGTTGCAATGTCCTCAATGATAATTACAATTACTGAACCCCTCGTGATGATACTATTCCTGTGCGACTGTCGTCTAATGACTGTTGTGGTGGAACTGTTAGGCACAAAGACAGATCTTCAGGGTTAATATAAATGTATTAATGAAATATAGAATCACAATACAGATATCTGTGAGACCCTTTGATCTACTGTAGGCTAATTGTCTGCTCCTTTGCCATCAAAGAGACTGAATCTTGGTCCCCTAAGAGAGGCTTTTAGAACAAACGAGCGAGGGGGGGGGGGGGGGGGGTGTTAAGGGCAAATGAAACAAAGAGACACATGGAGGGGGAAGGTTTCTTTTGCATAACCCTTAACACTGTCCATCATTATATAGATGCCACTCACATATACTGTATCATATATGGGGATGGGGGGATGCTATAAATGGAATTAAGGCAAGACGGTTAGAGTCCACTCATGGCCTTGGGTGATGGATAGCTGCTAATGTCAATATTATCAGTTTACCAGCAGCTGTATTGAAAGTAGAAAGTAATGCACCTTTGATCAGCTGCATTCCTGTGATTTGTCATTTGATATTGCATGCCTCATGACTAAGACATCTGCAGATTCATTCAATATGTAATTTGATAATGCATGCCTCATGACTTAAAAACCTGCAGATTAATTCAATATGTAATTTGATAATGCATGCCTCATGTCTAAAAAGCATGTAGAGATGCATTCAGTTTGCCCATTTGATAACACATGCCTCATGACAAAAAAACTGCATAGATTCATCCAATATGTAATTTGATAACATTTTCCTCATGACTAAAAAACCTGCAGAAATGCATTCAGTATGCTCTTATACACCAGGGCACTGCTGCAGAAAAAATACTTGTTTCTCCAGTCCCTTGAACTGATCCTGTCCCCTTTTATGTTTGTGCCTTTTGAGTTTGTGTCCCTCGGCGTAAATAACACTACAATACAGATACACATACAGCAATGTCTCCAAGGCGTTACACCACAAGATTACAAGCCTAAGAGATGTGAGCCTCAAACGAGCCTCTCATCCCGACACGCCAAATAAAAAAGACAGCTGTCCCTAATGACGGCTTCACCGCCCTAATCAGGCTCATAAATGCTGCCTGAAATGTCGCCCCAGGGCTGTCAAACCACATTCGGCTCATGCGTCGTGTCTATTCATTTGGATGTCTTATGTTTGCCTTGTTTATCCTTCAAATGATCTGTACTGAGAGTCAACTAATTGTGTATTAGTGGGGGCCTATGTGATATTATACACCAGGTCTAGTCTGTGAAACTGATGTCCCTGGAGAGATAAGTACATTCAGATGTATTGGATGAACAAATGTGATTATTTGAACTCCAGGGTGATGTTATCAGAACCCCCCCCCACACACACCCACCCACCCACACACGCATGCACGCACGCACACACACACATACACATCCTGTCACTCATCCTGCAATCCTTAGTTTGAAACACAGTTGTTTACAACTGTCCTTGTTTTTTCAATGGAGGAGGGAAGTAACATGGCTATATTTTCAGCCCCCGGCATTGTTTTCATGCCAGTTTAAAACACAGTGCACACTGAGCCATGTCCTCCTGGACCTTTGGTCTTTCTTTTTCAATGCACTATGCTGCATGTATCACTTTCTTTGACATTATCGTATGTGTCATCACAGTGGTGTGTTTTCAATGATACTGTAGTGTACATCCTCATTAGTTTGAAACCACCATCAGGGATGGAGGTCATTCAGACCAGTGTGTAAAAGCTCAGATGGATGAAATGCAAAAGCAAGTTCACAAGAATGCTGGGCCAGAATACATTCAAAATGTGGAATGATGCACACGCGTGTCAAGTGACGTCCTGTGACGTTGCTATACGTCGCCGCTCAAATGCGTTAATTTCCACGTTATCAAAGACGTGCCGCAATTCCAGTAACATTGCATTACCTCGGTGGCGTGTCTCTTGGACCAGTAAACCGTGGCCAATCGCAAGTGTTTGTGGAATCATCATGACCACCGAGGCATGCACATTAAAAAATCTGAACTAATAACCGAAGGGGATCCCTGCAGCAGCCAGTGAGGCATGACCACTGTGATCAAGATGAGAGCCTCTGTAACACATTGCATGCTCTGTAGTTATGAGAAACAGGGCATAAATATACATGACACTTTATATATACAGTCCCAGCAGGGGAAGTTGTATGACAGGAATGGAAGAGCATTGCAGCTTCACCAGAAATAAGGAGGGTAATGTATCATATGGCTGACCAAGGAACCCGGGTATAATAATAATTATTATATAAATAATAACTTTATTTATATAGCACCTTTCATACATGCATTGCAGCTCAAAGTGCTTCACAGCAAATAGCATGCACACGCACAGGAACACACACGCAATTTGTTTGGGTCGCCGATGAGATTGCGCTTGACCCATCCCGTCGTCCTTCCTCCCAAGGGTAGTAACGTGTATAAACTCAATTCTATGTATAGCTATATGATCGTTCTAAAGTGTATAGTGGAATAGCTTATCTTACTCTGCGCTGGCACACGTTGTAATGTTCATTCATTTGATTGGCTCCTTGGAAATAAATCTTGAGACGGAGGCAGCGCGTCGGGTTCAAAAACAGACTGTCTGTTTATTGAAAACAACCGCTTAAGCATCAGCATTTACAGCATTCAATTATTTCTACTTCTAAATTCAGCTTTCCAGGAGGGCTTCCTCGTTTGCGTCTCTATTCTCGAACTCGTAGTGGAGTTTCCAGTCTCTGCGCCTCCGTCTATATCCGTCTCTGTGTCCGTCTGAGCGTGTTTCTCCATCAGCTTCCTGCAGTTTTTAAGGACAAAACACCTCCCACTTTCCTGCGCCGTCTGGTGACGTCAAACCAGGTACCTAGCTTCTCTATTGGCTAAATTACTTAGAGAAGGTAGCCCCTTTTAGTGACACGTCATCCTGGTCTTGCGAAACGACTTTACAAGGTGACCCCTGACGCGATCTTCCTATAGCGGGGGAATCCTATTTTCTATAACCGGTTCTACATCAAATCACTGGTTTTATGAAATGCATTGTTTTATACGGAATTTCATGTTTAGATTACTTTCTATTTATTAACTAGAGAAATACCATTCTTTCTCCCGTTTTCTATAACCCAGTATAATCTTTTAACCTGTTTTTATGGATCTGATTAAACCTAGTTCCTCTATAAAATTACAATGGTACTTTTAACTTTGGTTTTATCACTGTTTTACTACTCATGTTTTCTTAACCAATAGTCTAATGTGATTCTGTTTGACAGCTTACTTTTAACTCTGAATTTCCATATCTTTCTATTTTAGTTCTAAACTAAAATGGTTTAATCTTTAGTTTATTGGTTCTATTGGGCAGAATATTTCCTGATCATTCTGTCTTTATTATTTGTATTAAGATTTGTTATAACACTATTTTACCTCTGTTTTCAGCAGACAGTCTCTCTCCTGAGTTTTACTGTTGATCCAACTTTAGGCACTTCTGGGTCTTGGGAAATTTCATATGTTTTGGCTAATTTTGATTTAAATTGTATAATTCCCATTTTAAAATGTTTTACCATGGTATGTTTGGTATCTTTTTTTTCAGCACAGCCTCACATATATGACCTGACAGTTAGTTTTCATATTGTATAATACTGTATATACTGTATACTGCATAATGTACAACACAAAACACAAAATCGGATTGAGAAAATGTGTTATTTTTAGTACGAACCAATGCAAACATATCAAATCAAGGATATAAAACAGTGGAAATGCACCCTCAGGTAGCATATTTACATAAACAAAAGAGAACAGATCAGAATTCAATTTACAAAGCATTATTTTCTCCATACACAGGTAATAAACACAGACGAAATTTTGATTCTCAACTGGAAATGATCACCAGCATGGTTTTTTTTAACAAAAAGTCAGTAAAGGTAATTTTTTTACAAAAAAAAGGTAGCAAAAATGTTTTACAGTAAAAAAGTAAAAAATAACAAAATAATTTAATTGTGGGATATTCAATATACATATATACAGTACACATATGACTAGAGTGCAGTCATATAGAGTGCAGGATGCCTGAGGCGTATCCAAAAAAAATATTGCACCTGTCAAACTGTAACGCCTTTTGACAGGTGTTACCTGTGTATACGTGGCATGGGGGTCTAGCTGCAGTCCTGGGGGTTTGCACGGCATGAACCGGAGGGGCTGGATCAGGATCACTGTCGGTCTTCCAGGGCGTCTGATCTCCTGCCTGATCTCCTGCCTGGGCTGGACGTCTTGGCCTGGCCTGGGTTGTCCTGCGTCGGCCTGGAGCAGGCTGCTCATCATGTCTGCACATAAATGCCACACACATTGTACATATATATAAGACACTGCTCATACAACACACACACACACACACTGTATATACACTCAATATTCCATTCTGTATATATTGCGTACAAAGTCTGCAAACCTAGTAATAAGGGTTAGGGTTGGCTTGGGCACGCCCTGCCCCCCTAGATGTCCCAGGCAAATCATTGCTGTAGACAATGACATGTAAAAATACATTATTTTCAACTTTTATGAACAGAGTAATAACTAAAACAAAAGCACTAATAATAATAATAATAATAATAATAATAATAATAATAATAATAATATTAATAATAATAATAATAATAATAATAATAATAATAATAATAATAATAAGTCTCTCACCTGTCTTGGTTAGCCCTCCTTCCATGTCTCACTGAACTGGTTGAAGGCAGGGCTTCTGCTCCTTCTGCTCCTTGCTCCTCCTCACTGGATCGTCAACGTTAGCACATGGATAGCTCAAACTACTACTACTAAAACGTCTACTAATACTACTACTACTGCTACTACAACTACTACTACTGCTACTACTACTACTACCACTACTATTACTGCTAGTACTGCTACTACTACTGCTACTACTACTGTTATAAAAGTCGAACTACTAACTACTAACTGTCCGACAGAAATTATCTAGTGGACGAATTGTGCAGGCTTGTTCTACTCTTTTTTTCTGGCAGTAACTTCCGCCTCCTTCGTCACTTCCTCCCAATCTTTTCCGTTTCATTATAGCACAAAAAATGTCCAAGATATTGATAAAAATTTAACGCATGTAAAATTATATCTGGCACATTTTACGCGTGCGTAAAAGTTTATTTAGCATCGAATTGAAATGATCCTGGTTGAGTCATTTATTGGTTTATCAAGATAATCAAAATAAAAAGTAGCGTGTAGTTTCAAGGCCACGTCATAATGCCACGCCGAAAAGAACACGGAAATGGACTAAGTTTTCGATACAGAGCGGCACAAACTGATGACGTCACTTCATCACGGCGCCGTGAGCCGCGACCGGGAACCGTTAAACTAGTTTCCTTTTTTAGAATGAGTCACCCAGGTGTCCCTGGCGCGTGAATATTAAAGGCAACCAACTTGTGTTCAGCTTTTCTCTGATTGGCCGCGACCCCCGCCCCCTTTTGCCGCTAGCCGGCAGCCAAGCGGCAGCCGTCGGTCCCACGTCCCAAATGAAATCCAAGGAGCAAGCGGCAGCGCGGGCAACCAACTTGTGTACCAACCAACTTGTGTTCAGCTGCGGCAGCAGTGGAGCGCTACTGACTGATTATGAAATGCGCTGAACAAGAAAGCGTAACGCTATTATGTTTCGCGTTTTTAACAACCAACTACCAGATTCACTCGTCACTGTACATCACTTCTGAAGTATAAACAAACTATACTGCTGTGACGATTTGTCACTGTACATCACTTCTGAAGTATAAACAAAGCCCATACAATTTTTTAGATGAATGATTGTGGATATAATATAGAAAACACATCATTATGATATTGTCAGATGGCGCAAAATACAATGGTGAGTGAGAAATATATCTCCAGTGATAAAACCCAGTGCTCTATGTCTCTATGCAGCAGCGGCCGTGCTCTGTTGACAGCGCTCTCATATTTTGCGAATGCATAAACGATATCTTAAATTATGGCTATGTGTCTAATATGGCTGTCGCTTATCAATGACTTCGCGACAGCCATATTAGACACTCACTGTACATCAGTGTGGAACTGTACGCTGTAACGTTATATGTTATTTCGCCCGTGGAGGCTGCTGAAGCGCCAGCGGGGCGACGCGGTGGTTTGTCCCCGGCTTCCGTGCGCCGCCCGCGGCTTGACCCGGTCCAGCTCCAGCAGCAGCAGCGGCCATGCTCCGTTGTAGGAAGCCCTTCAATGACAGCGCTCTCATATTTTGCGAATGCATAAACTATATCTTAAATTATGGCTGTGTCTAATATGGCTGTCGCTTATCAATGACTTCGCGACAGCCATATTAGACACATCGCCATAATTTAAGATATAGTTTATGCATTCGCAAATATGAGAGCTCTGTCATTGAAGTGGGTGGTGGCAGCGTTATAGATAGGAGGTGTACTCTATGTCAAATGTCGGTCATGTGGTGGAAGAGTTTAGCACAGTCACACAACAGAACACCAGTGTTTCTAGTAGATATGTTTATTAATATAAATAAACACCTCTGTCTGAACTGGTTCGACCACCAAATGATCCCAGCTCACTCTCTGCGCGTCTGCCGCGTCTCTCAGACTGGTTCGACCACCAAATGATCCCAGCTCACTTTCTGAGCGTCTGCCGCGTCTCTCAGCGGATAAGGGCGTGTGCTAGGGCGGTCACGTGGCCGTGTGGCCAATCAGAGAAACGCTGAACGAAAAGCTGAACACAAGTTGGTTGCCTTTAATATTCACGCGTCCCTGGCGGCCCCCATACAGATTGAAATAGTTTACTTATTCAAGCCTCAACAGTTGTCTTTCAGAGTGGCCTGTTGATCTTCTAGCATTTTATGACCTGAAGTCAGTTACATTGGCCTACTCAATCCCACTTCGTTGTGTGAGGGAAGATTCTCATCTATGCCATTTTGTTCTGTTTTTATCTAAATGACCTCGGTGGCCTTGCCTATAGACGCTATGTGAAGGGGGAGGATTATTAGCATGGTGTTATTCACTGTCAAAAATGCAAAGAAAAATCATAATTCATATTCTCCTTTGTTTCATCACAATTTAAGCAAGCCTAGTAATATACACAATATTTCTGACACTGGGAATACATTCACTGAGGTCCATAGATGTCCCTAGATACCAAGAATATGCAAATGGAACTTGTAGAAATGGAGCAATATTCCATTTACTTAGGTATGTATTTTAGGCGGATTTTCAGAAAATAGGCTCCGGGCTTAACACTTTGGATGCCACGGACGTGATAACACGTGTTATCAGCCTGACGCCTGAATGCCCAGCACTACAATTAGCGTTTTTTTTTTTTGCGATCTGAATTCATATTTCATCATCCGAGTCTACCGTTGGGAAACCAGCCCCATCAGGAGCTCAGATGTGAAAAAAGCGCCCCCTATCATCTCCCGGATGGTATTGCACCCATTGGAATGGAGTCAATGAAAATGCATGAGAATTTTTTTTCCGGAATCCACATTTTACTTCTCACGCATGTAACCGGAGATTATCCCAGTCATTCTGGACCATCAGAACAGCGTCGTCTAATATGTGTTTACAGTATGTAGCGTTGGATCAATAAAAGGATACATTTTTGGAATGGCGATCAGGAATTGGAATAATCTTTTTGAATACCATCTGATCTCAGGTAAGGAATCTATTTTACCAGTCTTAGGATAATCAGACCTGTTTTCACGGAGATATAAGCTTTTCCCCTATGTGTGATCTGGCTGTTTGGCTGTGCGAGCGATCAGGAACTAAGAGAATACATTTTCAGCTTGCGGCCCCAGCGTGCACATGTACACATATACTATTGATAATCTAGCGTTTATTTGAAAACGATTCATAAATAGGCCGAAAAATTACAACGTTCTAGAATATTCCAGTACAGGGCGTTTATCACGGAATCTTTTTTATTTTCCTTGAAAACGAGGGCTTTTCAAAATGCTATAAAACGGAAATGAACCGATAAAAAAACAATCCGCTTCGACAATGTTGACTGGAAAATGAGTCATTGATAAGCGACGGGCAGATTAGACACATATCCATAATTTAAAACATAGATTAGGCGTTTTTAACGCTAACATTGAAGTGGGTGCTGGGCATTCAAGCACTAAATCGTGCACCCCCTGGTGGGCGCTGAAAGTGTTAAGAGGTTAAGAACACGGACCACAACAGTCTGTCAAGTTAAGACTGCTCTTCAGCGCTCCTAAATCTTAGTCAGGGCCGAATCCAAGCCAAGGGACGGTTGGTGAATCCCAAAATCTGCCCGAAAAGGTTTTAAATGGCCCTAAGAGCAAATGTTTTGTCTTAATTCCATTGGTGAATGAGACCCAATGACAGGCACGGTGCCACAATGGTGGCTCAATCACCATACCCAGCAAACAATCCAAGTACACTCAAACTACCCGCATCCCCCCCAACCACAACACGCCCCACCAGAAACTGCATCCCAGATGAAGATACAACAAAGACCAATGCGAGAAACACCTGAAAAACTGACCACTCCAAAGGGGCCCACACACCCCCAAGCAACACTGCATACAATAGACAGGTAAAATAGCTCTAATTTACAGTACAATAACAATGTGTGCACAGTCGAGGTCGGATTATGCCGGCCGAGATAATTCTTCAGAAAAGCCGAAAACATTGCACGATTCAGAAATAGGTCAAATAGCAATAGCAATTTTGAGTGCTTTGAAATGTTCTCTATCTGTTTCCTTATTTGCAAAACTTAATACGACTTGTAAATATGTCAATTATTGTTAGATTGTCCGACAGTATTTATTCTGATGCAGTAGAAAGAACTTAGACAGTTGTGTCGCAGGGGAGTACTTTTGGTCTCAAGTGTCAGAGACGAGATGGAGATGCGCAGAAATGACAGCTAACAAATCCATTCCGAGACGGACCCAGTAGGCTACTTTGTTGGCGGTGTGAAAATATGCAGAGTGTACTGTATTTTACAACTGAACTTTGTAAAGAAACTCTAAGAGCGATGCACTGCATTTTATTCAACTATTTTATCGCATTACAGTATTGCATAATTACGGTCTATTCTATTTTACTGCACTTTATTTACTTTATTGCACTTTTTTACTCTGTCTATTCTATTTTATAATTTGTATTACTGCCTATTTTAAAACTGAATCAAACCATAAACAGAGAGGCCTATTGGGATGTTAGATCCTAATGTATAAAACTGTGATTTGCCTTACCTCGCTGATGTTTTATATGTCTGCACTTTATGCTCATCTTATGCCTGCATTTTATACTGCTGTGAAGCACTTTGAACTGCAATTTCTGTATGAAAGGTGCGATACAAATAAAGTGTATATTATATTAGATTATGTGACCCTGCACAGCGGTTTGTGCCACATGTCTCCATTTTAATTTTCAAATGATGTGTCATACATTTGTAGACACCTGAATATGTCTAACAATAATTCAATGTCTCTAACTTTAATTCCTTGCATTCTCGCGATGACGTTGTGTAACTTGGTGACCCCTCTTGATCCTCCATATCCTAACATTGACACTTAATAGTGGGACATGATACAGGTACCGCCAGGGGGAGCTGGTGGCGACGTTGGGCAGGGGGACACAGGTGAAGAAGGATGGGCTCAGGGCGCGGCGCCTGCGGCGGAACTTCCTCTTCATCGTTTTCCAGAGAAGCAAGAGGTCGCTTGGAGCTGGAGCTCCAGACATCAAGCACGCAGAATATAAACCCAGTTACGAGGCGGGTTAGTAATGGAATATGGACACACGGACGTTCGGTGGTGAGAGCAGGTTAAGTACACTCAAGCCAGTTACAGTGAGCGCTCAGAGTGCTGGAACTTTATCGGTAGACATTCTCTTTGTGCGGAGCGGGCCCTTTAAGGGCGAAGAGAAGCAGTACTTTGAACTGACACTGATAGCAGTGATTAGGGGCGCCCCGACATTTATTATTTTGGGGAAGCCGGTGAAGTGTATTATCTTCATTCATGTATCTTTTATCTAAGTTCATTGATCGTATAGTGTTCTATTTCACCCTTTCCTCTGCATGGTTTTAGGTATTTTCAGATGTTCGGTTTCAAGTAAGAGGAGACTGACGATATGGTCAAAATCAACGGGCGGCGGTGTTTATTAATAAAACAGCTTTAGGAATTAAAACAGTACATCGTCTCTTTCATTTGGCTGTTGTCGTTTCTCGGTGCTGTTCGCTGGTCTGGTTGTCAAGACAACCTGGTCTCCTCAGTCTCAGCGCTCAAGCAAGGAGCGCTTGATTTCATCTCTCTCCGTGGCAGGATCTCCTGCTGCGAAGCGATCTTCTGTCATTGGGTGTCAGTGGCTCTGAGTCTCCAGGTCCTTTCTGGTGTGTCAGCGCTTCTCCTGATGCGAAGCGATTTCGTCTGTCATCGGGTCTCAGTCCCTCTGTGTCACGGCTTGGCTCTGCAGGGATCCTTCTCCGTCTCCTCTGAGGGTCACCGGGTGTGTGTGTCGCTCCAGGTCTGTCTGTCTCTCCAGGTCCCCTTTTGGTGTGAGTCCTGTGTCTCGTGAGTCGCCATTCGCCCTTTTTATTAGAGGAGAGAGAGAGAGGGGGAGACAGAGAGAGAGAGAGGGGGGGGAGACCCTGCCTATTCCTGTCACATTCCAGCAGAACTTGTCTGAGGGTGTCCTGTGACCACATGTTACACAATTTTCCTGGGTCTTCTGACAACGGTTTTCACAGTTTGAATCTGCTGACACTTTAATCATTACTTAATGAGAGGGTAGTTTTTCACTGAGTAATACAACATCATGCTTGTGACTAAAAGGTTTACATAGTCTAGATAAGAACCAGACTACTTTTCCAGACAGTGCCCAGATAACAAACCCTATATATCCGTTCTTTAATAGAACACCTTATTTTCCTGATGAACATTTGACCAATACGGTATAGTTTTACCTTCTAGCTTTAAGAGTTTCTTTTCTTTATTGTGACTAAGTTATTCTAATAGTTTCTAAGAGTTTATGCCTACATGTAACTTATGAAATTGCTAAATCTTTTAGTATATCATTGCTTTGCATTGTTTTCTCAACTAGTGGCAGTTCTCTGTGTAAGGAGAGATTTCCAAATAGCCTGTGTCACTTTTCTGACCTCTGGGTTAGTCAGCAGCTGCCGTGTTGTAACCTGAAAATTCCTTACTTAGGGTAGGGGTCAGTTTTATTGTCTTTAAGGTCAGCCATCTGTTTTCTGGGGAGTCAACCGCCTCTACCCTAGGGTCTCAGAAATACCTTCACATGGTGTTCTAATCACCCTGTCTTTCAAATCAACTTCTCTGTTTTATCATTTGGTACATTTTATAGTTGCTTATGTTCATGTTTTCATTTAGAAATATACGACAATCCACCCTTAGGGGGTTTAATAACCTCCTATACAACATCAATATTCTAAATTAAAACATGTTAAAAATCATCTCCATAATTTTTGCTAATATTTTTCAAAATTTCAAAAAAATCCAAAATTGACCCAAATCAAACTACAAAACCCCTTTCCATCTGTACAGTTACAAAATCATCATTTCACCTACCTTTTCCTCCTTTCACAGTTTATACACATTATCAGTTATTATTATGACATCCAGTCTAGGTCCGTCTCTCTATGCAAAGAGATGATCGTACCATTCTCAGCTTCTTTTTGTTTAAGACTATATTTATCCATGTACTTAGCTTAAATGTCTATTTTGTGTAATGGACTCTGCAAGAAAAGATTAATACATCACACCACTAAAAGATTAACTCTCTAAACATTTGAGGGAAATTCAAACAAGCAACATAAATCATTTTTACTCCTTAAAAAGACCACTGAGGCCTCAATTATTCTTCGCTTTCATCCCTGTCAGTTATCCCTGTTTAAACTTCCTAAGGCCTTTACTGCTAACTCGTTTTTGACCGTTTTCTTCTTGTTGTATCTTGTGCTAACCACCGCCCCTTCTCCGTTGTATGCAGGTCTCTGGTACTGCTCCGATTTTCCACAGAAGGAAAAGATTTTCCTTCTGTCCTTTTTGCATTTTGGATTATTATTTACAAACACACAATAGATTGGAAACATTTATTTTCACAGATACATCTTTACTGTTCTGCATTTTGACAATACATTTTTCTCCAATTCATTATCTATGTATTTCACAGCTTCTTACGTTAGCATTCAATCAAATCATCTTTGTCTCATTTCTTTTTGTGCTGTACTGTTTTACTAGATTCAATATCTCAAGATCAACACAACTACCTCCACCCTTGACAGTGGAATAACCATTATTTCACTTCCAAATACCTTGTCTCCCGACAGCTCCTCGGTCCGGACAGTCAGCTCTAGACGAGGCCAATCCCCAACAGAACCTATGTGCATGGTCAACAAACCACAGTCCCTTTAAACACACATCACACACACTCCGCCAGCTCTCAACAAGCCGGTGCAGAGTCTTCCATAAGTCAATCATCAAATTCACATGTCTGCACCTTACACGAACACTAACTGGCCAAATCGCGACCAACAACCCACAGAGCTTTCTTATAGACAGAGAAATATGTTCCCCCAACACTTATCATAACCCAAAAAGTGACACAACCCTCCAGATTCTACATCTGGAGTCTCAATGAGCGGAAAACAAACCATGAACCAGCTCCCGTCCCTTTCCAGTTTCCAGCTCATTATATCAGACCTCCTACCAGTCTCGCTGTGTCACCACCACCTGCTACCCCTGACCGGCGAGAGAACCCCCCCAGCCAGCCAGTTCCTAAAAAAAATATAGTCAACCAAAAACAAAGAAAATTAAAAATAAACAAAAAAAACTGTGAGTGCCTACATGCTACACACCCATCCAACAGAATTAAACTATCATCCAGAGGCATAAATACCCCCGCAAAACTAAGACAGCAAAATTAGAAATCCAAAAAGAAATAAAATAAGTAATGAAATAATAATATTGTTGTTGTTCTTTTTTTTTTTTTTTTTTTTTTTTTTAATCAAAATCAACCTTGACCACCCTTTGATCAAGTATTGTAATCACTACTATAAATAGTCCTTTGTTTCTAACTCTGTCTAATATTATGTGTTCCATTGTTCCTGTCTAAAACCAACTGTTTAACTCTTCTCTGACACCGTCTGGTTCAGAGTTCACATGACCACAAGAGCCATTGCGGTGACCCTTTTTCTCTCTCTCTCCAATCTGTGCAGCCGGGCCAGGCTGCACAGGTGGGAGATACCAAAAATCGTCCCGCTTTGACCCTTTTAACCTCCTTCCAGTTAAGAGTACCCTCCTCCCGTTCGGATGCACTCCTTGCCCTACTTAGATGCACCTCTCCCCTCCAGGATCAGGAGATACCACGTGTGGGGAAACCGGCTTTTTCAGGGCCGCATTGCCGCCTACACTGGACCCCCTCTCACCCAACCAAGGATACAGGCCTCCACTTCCAGGCTAAGGTCTCCTCACATGAACAGAAGAAGTCCCCTTATTTTACCTTCAGGTGCAGTTTAAGGCTGGGTCCCTTTCCAACCTTAGGAGAGACAATTCAGATTCCTCTGAATTGACACCCCTCATCCCTCTGCTTCCCAGCATTTTCTTTTCAAAAACACTGATCACAGAAGCACAGCTCGCCTACTAACCCTGTATCGGCTAGTAAGGTTACCGTGGCCTGACTGTACATTGAGCCAAGTGCATTTATGCCCATACTGTCCAGTCACTCACGGTCCCCGTCCCGCTATCTGTGACTATAAGCAGGGGTCATAACGCTCTCCTGACCGGCTGGCGACCCAGTCGATAGCGACCTCATAGTCCGTCATCAAGTCAGGACCCCAAGCAGCTGACTGTCCGTAGTACCTATCAGCCACTCAGTTTAGAAACCGACGGTCTTGTCCCCACCCCGCTTGCTCTGGGCATGGAAATATTGACCGTTTTCGCCAGCCTTGCCTGTTCATGGCAGGAGCTGTGCCCCCTACGGTGCACCGCCCTGCTCCTAGGTGTGGACTGTCGCCCACGTACCACCCAGTGCCCACACCAACTTATGTGCGACGTTTCCTGGGCCGACTAGGCGGTGCCACAGTGGTATGTTATTTCATACCTCGTTACGCACGAGGGCCTTCAGTTTCTCCCCAGCACTATAGAATGTGTTTAACGTGCGCCCAGACTCTTGCGAGCCCACTGCCGCCTGTTGAAGGCTAGAGGTTCGGGGTGCCTAATCCCCTCCCTAACCATACCATTCTCCCTTACGTTTTCCTCACTGCCACAGCAAGAGTTGATCAGACACACTGTAGCAAAAAGGAAAACCCATGATTTGTCTATTAATTAACTGTTAGTACGATTGGCTCATGCATCTGTCAGTCATTTCATCTCTCCTTGTTAGTTGCACATCCATCTTAGTCGCTTCCACTCATAATCTAATGTACCAACTCTCCTATATTTTTTTTTTATTCTATTTTTATTCCAATCAGTCCTTCTTCCCATTTTAACTTATTAATAACTCTATTTTCCCGAGCACCCAAAAGACTTTGTTGGTGCATTTCCGCTTTGCTCTTAATTTACCTATGACCTATGCAGACACCCCCTCTGACAATGTCCCAACTCTCCACATCCCCAGCAACCCTGTTTGGACTCTTGCTTCTTTCTGGACGTTCGCTGAGGCCTCCACCCTTTGTCACATGACCGAGCGAAATGGCCAACCTCCCCACAACCCCAGCACACAGCCGACGCCGGCCATCCCAGGGGTTCCAGTTCACCCAGTTTACCACGACTCCCACAGTCTCTCGGCTGGCCTCCCACCGTCCTCTCCAGGTCCACCCCTCTCCTGTCCTCTGGTCGCATGTCCTGTTGCCTGGAGGAGAGAGGGGCATACCTGTCCTTTTCTGCTGCCTCTCCTCGGGCCTTCTCTTGTTGGGAGGGGCCTGGAAACTCACCCCTCCTGCGGTTCTGTTCACCCTGTTGCGGCCCAGTTCCCTGTCCGGGCAACAGAGCACAGGGCATTCTTTGATCACAGCGGCCTAGGTCAGACGCCCGAAGCATGATCTCAACAGCTGTCGCTTCTAGTAGCACAGTCTTTCTCGCCAGTTCCCGTTCCAATCTCTGAGTCTCGTGTGCGGCTTGACCGATCTCCAGCTGTGTCTTCATCAGATCTCGATGAACTGCCTCGTGTTGTTCGAACGCTGTCACAAACGCTCTCTGTTGTCTATAGTATGCTGCCTCTTCCCCCATCTCAGCACGGGCGGCTTGCCGTCCCTGGGTGGGCTGTAGAAACTGTTCGTGTATTCCATACCTGCTGTCGGTCTCAGTTCCAGCCCTCCGGCCAGAGTGGACTTCGTGGGACGGCTGTAACCTCAGTCTCTTTTTCTGCCCCTTGGTTAAACCGCAGTCGCCTGCAATGGACACTCCAGCTTGAATCGGTTCTGGTTGGAGTAACACCGTTGTCTCTGGTTCACTCCCCTGTGTTGGAATCAAAGTCATCATTCCAAGTCCTTCTGTCGTACTGGTCACATGAGAGAAGTCCATATTCAAATCAATCAGATCATCACTGGTATAGTCTATCTGGGAAATGTCTGCAGAGGCCCTCGGCCTACTCCCCCCAATGGCCCGATCACTAAGGCCCTCCTCCATATCGTTGTTGTTGTTATCCTATTGTTACTGCATTTAACGCTTCAGTTGTTCCTATCAAATGTCCCACTAAAGTGAACTTCCTATGTTACTGTCATTCATTCCACTTTCAACACACTCTTGTAATCACCGTTTGAAAAAACAAGTTTCTCTGTCTTCCACTACTTCTACTTACTTGAGTTAAAACACTCACACTGTCAAATTTTTACTGTGCAGACAAGGATTGATAACTGGCTTATCATTCATACTTATACCAAGGCGCATTAAAGCCGTTTTCCCTAGATGGTTGTGGAAGTCGTTAGAGCACCTGTCCGGCCGAGCATCTGTATAGAAAGAAAGCAGAAATCCAGACTTAATACAGTGGCATTTCCCTTATTATTTCCACTCTTCGTTACGCATTGGAAATGTCGGGCAACACTATACTAATATTTTAAAGAGACACAGTGTGATTTGCTTGAAAAAATAACGATACAGCTTATCTTGTTTTTTGTCCGTTCCTTCAACAGGAACACTGGAGTTTTCCAATCCCCTGTGTGCTCTCTCCTCCTGATTTCCTGGGAAATATAATCATTAATCCCCTTCCTATCCATTGTCTAATAATCCTTTGTAAACCTGGTCCTTCATCTGATTCTAATCTCTCTTTGCTTGATGAATCTGTTCATCCTAACCTTATTTCTTACTTTTAAATGCCCGATTAGCGTATCGACTAAATGTATTATTCGCTTTCGCTTCACTTCTCATACTACATCCATTTCATTCATCCTTACACACAACCATTACCCCCCACAACACTTAATAAAAATTAATCAGTGTTGCTACTGCTACCAACCACCCAATCAGGGAAAACAATAAACTTTCAGCAACTTAGATCACTAAAACCCTGACCGACACATAGTACAGCTGGCCACGTTAATAATTTCATGGACACCCGCACTATGCCACCGCAATATTCACCCAGTTCTCTGAATACACAAAGAACCGTCAACTCACAGCCCAAAGCGTCCTCCCTTCAGTTTCGAACCTGAACGGAAACACCCCAAGCTTTACCACACCAAGAATATCACTACTTCACATACTCAATAACAACGTAGTTTAAATAAACCTACAACCAAATGCCCACAACACACGCCGCAATCCAGGGACGGCGAAATACAAGGAGAGACAGGGAAGGGAAAAGAAAAAAGGAGGGAGGGATACAGGGATACAGGGACTAAGGGGATGAAAGGGGGGGGGGGGGGGGGGGGCACACAATGCAACATTAACTATTACCAAAACCGTCTAAATCAACCTTAACTCTAATCAGACCAAAAGAATGACCACGAATATTCTATTTATCCTTATGTAATCCTATTTTAGCAAGTAACACTATATTAATATAACCAATACTCCAAACCCATGATGAATTGAAAATGGGGGACCCCGATGTAAACAAGACGAAAGTCTTCCTCCGGTCTGCATCCCCTTAACAATTGTGTGTATTGAGCTGTACCGTATCGTACCCACTAAACAATCCGTTATTAAAAATTTTCAATCAACCAATCAATCAGGCAATCTATACTAAACAAAAACTCCCTTTGTGCACCTGTCCCCTCACAAAGTTAAGCCGGGAGACAGGGATGGAGCGGAGGGGGGCGGGAGTGGAGGGGGGGGGAAGGGAGGGAGGGAGCGAGGGAGGGAAGGAGGGAGGGAGGGAGGGAGGGAGGGAAGGAGGGAGGAAGAGACAGAGGAAAAAAAGGGGGGGGGGGTTTCACGCAACCAAAGTCACAAACAAACTCACACATCTATCCCATACTATTCCACCAGCGCCATTACCCCTGGCCCATAACAAATACAGACCTACAACCAAACCAGTAAACACACCCATCATCAACAACAGAAAAAACCGATAAAAAGAACCCACAAATTCCCACAGATTGCCGCGCTTCAAAACCTATAATAATCACAACTGATCTCTATTGTTTACTGCACCCCGTTCCACCTGTAAAGGTGAAACTATAAAAGAGGCAACAGCGCCCTCCGCTGGAACGTCTTGTCCATCACCAACGCACTACAGCACTCACCACTTCCTGTAGGAGGCGCCCACGCCCTCCCCCGCAAGTGCGTCATTACGTAAACCACCCCAAGACGGGAACTCGACGTTCCACCTCAACCATAAAACTACAATTCCCAGAACCCTCTACACCGGAAGTCCCTGTCCACCGCCCCTCTAAGATCCCGCACTAGCAAAGAGTAGCAACACGCGAGATTCCCCGAGAGTTCAATCATGCTATATTGTTAGCACAGGTAGCTTAGCATCTTAGCTTCGTTAGCTCAGTGCCGCTAGCACCAGCTTAGCTTAGCATCCAACATCACTTCTCCTAAACGGCCCAGTCCTGTTGACTCGAGCGGCACAACACATCGCGACGTTTACACAACCCCAGCTACACCCCGTAACATAACTTTAATCCTATTAAACCCCCGTTTACAGAACCTATATTATTATCCTCATTCTAGCATGCTCGCCCGCTTGGCCCCGGCCGGCTCCGTAACTTAAATCTAACGCTCCCGATCTAGCCCCGTTATTCCAAATCTAACGCACCCCAAGCTCCGACGCTCCCTATGACGTCACCAGCTCTAAAATCCCCGTTTTCTTTGATCTTTACTACATTACTTTTAAACTTCTACAGCCCCGATTTGAAAAATTTCAACGCACATTACACATCTTCTAGGTTCCATCTCACATGTCATTCATTCAATTCACTCGAAAACGCAACACAGCGTCCACACGCTAGTCCCGTCGCGCCAGCTAATGCTGGCAGGACAGGGGTGTGGTTTCTCCGTTGCAGCCTTGGCCACCAGCTGGTTCATAATAATACAAAAAATACCTTGACATTTACTCAGAGCTCCTAACATCCATCCATTCAAACACATATACTTAACAAATTAATGTCTCATTCATAAGCACACCATTCATTTATGCACACATTCCTTCCAAACGCATTTCCTTGCTTCATTTCACACAATATTCTTCCTATTGTTCTAATCCCCTGTGCAGTTACCCCACGCATTTCTCCCACAAGTGCATTATCTCCAAAGGTTACTTTCCCCCCCCCCCCATCATTCCTCTTCTCAGCCTCTCAATCTTCATATTCAGCGCCGTTTGGGGAGCTTTTACCTGTCTCACCCCCAAATCGACCAAATACCTTCTCAAAAATCCGTACCAAAGGCGAATTTTTTAAGCAGATTCCGTCGGGTCACACTACAACAGATCTGTATGAAAACGTCTTTCTAAACTCGTCTGTTATACGTGCCGATTCTAAGAGTGAAGTCCGCGAATGATGGCGCGGAAAAAAAGCAACCAATTACCTCCCTGTTCTCTATTTCTCTTCGCGGAACCAGGCTATCCCTGAACTTCACCACGGTTATCCTATACTACTCTACACTCCGTTTTCTGTTCTCTTTTCTCTTCGTGGAACCAGGCTGCCCTGTGCTACACCACGGTTTATCTCTTTACTACTCTTTAAGATCTGACTACTCCTCTTTACCCTTCTTATGAACCACTACGTCACGCACAGTCCCACTTCCCGCTATCTGTGACTAATCTCCGTTCTACTGCTCCTACGCCGGTACCCTCAAATAATTTACCTAATCCCAAGCCTATCCCCTAAACTGATATAACTAAATACAGACATCTATTTCCTCTCCTCACTTGGCCTTGTACCAATTATAGGCATCCTAACTGAACATCTCTAAGTGCAGCGCCGGTGTGTGGCTGAGACCAGAGCCAGGTTGTGAAACCTGGACCCCGGTACCCCTCCAACACCAACATTATCCTGGTCCATTTACAACTCATTTCTACCTAATGCAATAGCAACCCCAAAATGCGAGCCTGCTTCGACCATTACTAATCTTAAACACCATCATCACTACTTACCTAGTCCCGCTGGCCGTGGCTGAAGTGGACGATCATTCAGTCGCAGAGGGCTTCGATGATGGGGAGAGAACCTCTCTGTGGTTCAACCGGTTCTGGTCCAATGCAGGACGGGTCATGGCACCATTTGAAGTGTATTATCTTCATTCATGTATCTTTTATCTAAGTTCATTGATCGTATAGTGTTCTATTTCACCCTTTCCTCTGCATGGTTTTAGGTATTTTCAGATGTTCGGTTTCAAGTAAGAGGAGACTGACGATATGGTCAAAATCAACGGGCGGCGGTGTTTATTAATAAAACAGCTTTAGGAATTAAAACAGTACATCGTCTCTTTCATTTGGCTGTTGTCGTTTCTCGGTGCTGTTCGCTGGTCTGGTTGTCAAGACAACCTGGTCTCCTCAGTCTCAGCGCTCAAGCAAGGAGCGCTTGATTTCATCTCTCTCCGTGGCAGGATCTCCTGCTGCGAAGCGATCTTCTGTCATTGGGTGTCAGTGGCTCTGAGTCTCCAGGTCCTTTCTGGTGTGTCAGCGCTTCTCCTGATGCGAAGCGATTTCGTCTGTCATCGGGTCTCAGTCCCTCTGTGTCACGGCTTGGCTCTGCAGGGATCCTTCTCCGTCTCCTCTGAGGGTCACCGGGTGTGTGTGTCGCTCCAGGTCTGTCTGTCTCTCCAGGTCCCCTTTTGGTGTGAGTCCTGTGTCTCGTGAGTCGCCATTCGCCCTTTTTATTAGAGGAGAGAGAGAGAGGGGGAGACAGAGAGAGAGAGAGGGGGGGGAGACCCTGCCTATTCCTGTCACATTCCAGCAGAACTTGTCTGAGGGTGTCCTGTGACCACATGTTACACAATTTTCCTGGGTCTTCTGACAACGGTTTTCACAGTTTGAATCTGCTGACACTTTAATCATTACTTAATGAGAGGGTAGTTTTTCACTGAGTAATACAACATCATGCTTGTGACTAAAAGGTTTACATAGTCTAGATAAGAACCAGACTACTTTTCCAGACAGTGCCCAGATAACAAACCCTATATATCCGTTCTTTAATAGAACACCTTATTTTCCTGATGAACATTTGACCAATACGGTATAGTTTTACCTTCTAGCTTTAAGAGTTTCTTTTCTTTATTGTGACTAAGTTATTCTAATAGTTTCTAAGAGTTTATGCCTACATGTAACTTATGAAATTGCTAAATCTTTTAGTATATCATTGCTTTGCATTGTTTTCTCAACTAGTGGCAGTTCTCTGTGTAAGGAGAGATTTCCAAATAGCCTGTGTCACTTTTCTGACCTCTGGGTTAGTCAGCAGCTGCCGTGTTGTAACCTGAAAATTCCTTACTTAGGGTAGGGGTCAGTTTTATTGTCTTTAAGGTCAGCCATCTGTTTTCTGGGGAGTCAACCGCCTCTACCCTAGGGTCTCAGAAATACCTTCACATGGTGTTCTAATCACCCTGTCTTTCAAATCAACTTCTCTGTTTTATCATTTGGTACATTTTATAGTTGCTTATGTTCATGTTTTCATTTAGAAATATACGACACCGGCTATAGATAGGACTTTTGTTTTCAACGTGGGCCCGCTGTCTTTTGGTTGAATGTGGTGTGATAACATGTGTTCCTTTATACAATTCCCATTGAGTAGCTCCAGTACCCCTCTCCCTCTTTCTCCCCTCTCTCCCCACCTACGGGGGAATGAACAAGTATTTAAACCCTTAAAGGGACGGGTTCTATTACTGTGTCTTGACCAGTGTGGGAAGAACTTTAGTCATTGCCGTAGAGTGAGAGCACTAGGTGCCCAGTGTGGAAAGAGCTTTGCTTCTTGTGCCTTGTGTAAATATATGTCTAAGAGATAAGTCTTTCAGTAAAAGAGCGCTAAATGGGAACACTGTGTGCATGTCTGTTAACCATTTATCTGCCAGGGATTATTCTGATCTTAATCCACTGTCTGCCAGCACTGTAAGTCTATGGAGATGTTCCCCTTCTTTGCAGGGCTATAACTTTTTAAATTGTATTGCTAAATTGACATTACTATGGCCCATTCAACGTCAAGTATCTATCGTTTAGGATGTAGCAACGTTCTACTTTTTCATTCACATATTCATACTAAAATACGGTCTAAAGTATAAATATGTTTTTATCGTTTTCTGCAGCATTCTGCAGAACGCGAGTTATAAATACATATATTACATCATCAAATGTAGTTTGATACCGATTGACGTCATATTAAAACTTTCAATTGTACAAGGTCCTAAACGTCTTGCCTCATCATCTGCTGGTAACCGGAGGGGGGGGGGGTTTATAAGTCCGTGGCCGACGTTAAATCATTCATGTAGTATGGGCGATACATAGATCACAGCAGTTTATATGGATCATAATATTCAAACACGCTGAAACTTACCGTAGCTTCCTCTGACCGTTGGGTGGTCAGCGTGGAGCAGAAAGTTCGCGATTATGGGATGTTGATATATGCGATCCATTTCCAGGTTGTATAATAATATACACGTCCAAATCATGTTGTTTATCGAGTTATTGGCAACGGATCGCTGTCCAGTGTGTCGAGCTGGAGTCCAGCTAAAGATAGCGAGTGCCCGGACCGAATATGGATGAGCACCACTTCCGGCGCATCACTTCCTGTTTGGGCGATCCGCCGATCGGCCACCAGATGGCGCTCTTGAACCGTTGGAGAGTTGAGAGGAGATCAACAGGAGATCTCAAGTCTCTGTGGGTGAAATATGATTGCCATCACAGATTTTAGAAATATTGATCTCAAAGACGCCTTACGGCGTCATTGGCAGATTACGCATGGCGGAGAATGACGTGGTAACACGTCATTGGCGAATAAAGGTTTAATGTGCATTCTATCTAACCCTTTCCTTTCCGGGTAATGCTCATTTTTGTTTAACCCTTTCCCCACCCCCTGCCTATGCATCATTGGGACAGGTCTCTACTCTCCAATCAGGAAGGGTACTGCTTTGGGGGGAAAGTATATCATCCATCATTACTGTCATCGGGTGTGGGAGGGCGCAGGAAGCATTGAGGGAAGTGTGGGTGTGTGGGGAACTACTGCGAGTCGCCCTGGAGGGCAAGAAGGACCAGCGCACCACCCCTAGGTTAGTGAATCCTAGGCCCCATCCACTCCCTCTGCTAAACCTCCACTCCAATACTCCTGGCCTACAGTCGGGGACTCAGCCGGACCCATATCTGCTGCGTTCCCACTACCAGGTGGCAGTGTACATCCACTCCCATAAAACAGGGATAATCCACCCTGCTACACATTGAAATCTGAGAATGTTTGAAGATGTGCTAATTTGAATCTTGTAAAACTGCTTTTTTCTGTTTATTTAAGCTGTAAAAATGCCTCTCGAAGAAATGGCTAGAATTAATGTCACGGGTGGGGGTGTGTGTATGTGCTGGATGTACCTGCTGGAACCTGAGAGGAGGACACGGCCAGCGATGGTCCTGGTGATGACCTATAGGCTTACCTGGCAGTGTTGACAGGCAAGTGCACATCCAACTGAGTATTGTGTATTGGAATTTCCTATCGCAGTGCTGCGCTATGCTGTCCCTTCTTCCCTGACTAGATGAGGTCCATGGAGTCTCGGTGAGAGAGTGGGGAGCAGTCCTGCGGAGATGGTGATATGTGCTGGAGCCAGTGACAGCAGGCGAGTACAGAGCCTCTTGGCCAGGTGTGGTTAGTTATTCATTCATGAATCTACACATGGAGGTGCCTCTCACATGTAGTCTTTTACCAACCCACTTTCAGTTTTCCGCAATCTGATTGGCCACTGACGTTTCTCTCAGCGCCAATCGCGTTACGCCTAGTTCTATCACTGGTTAAGCTTGGCGACTCTTTCGAAGTTGGTTAAGGTTAGAGTTTGTCTTAGAGCAGGGCGATAGACCACCAGCCCTGATTCCAAACTCTAACCTTAACCAACTTCGAAAGAGTCGTCAAGCTTAACCAGTGATAGAACTAGGCGTTAGCTAGCTAGCAGGCTGTTAGAGGCAGAACTAGGCGTAACACGGTTGGCGCTGAGAGAAACGTCAATCAGATCGCGGAACCCGAACGCGGAACTGAAAGTGGGTTGGTAAAAGACGACACACGTCCCTCTCTCTTACGTTTCAGGGGTGTGGCATTGGAGGGAGCATGGGATTGGCTGGCTGGCATGTAGGGGCGGTGCCATGAATCCCCGGGAGCTGTTCAAAAGAGAAGACGTGTTTTGACAGCTGAAAACGAGTCGGAAGGACGACACCTGAGGACGCCGAGCTGCGGGATTGCCGGTACATGCTACTTTGGCTGCTTTCTGCCAGTGGAATTGATTGTACCAAACCTTTGCAAACTGTTGTGACCACGGAGCTGTGGAACGAACGGAGCATTGAGCCACTTAAAGATACATTGTTGCAACGCTGTGGGGTGAGTGGATACATTGCACATTCAAAATACAGCGACTGACAAGCGAACTGTTTCCAGAGCTGTCAGAGGAATACGATAACTGTGGATTGGAAATTGTGGATTATATGAACTGTCGGTGGAACTGTGAATTATAAAAACGGTATTAGGTAATTAGATAAACTGTGGAAGATTGGAGGGCAGTACTCTGAACGTGTCTCCCTCTGTGAACTGCCTCTCTCTCTGTGTGTCGAGGATATTGAAAGTGCGCATTGTGATTACAACAGGCACAATCATCTCCAAAATCTTTCCGGTATCACGCTCTGCCAGACAGGGTTGTCCTCTTAGTCCCGGACTGTTCAATCTATTATTAGAGCCTTTAGCACAATATATAAGACAATCCCAATCCATAGAACCAATCGTAATCAAGGGCACACAACAAAAAATTTGTTTATATGCGGACGATGTAATATTGTTCATGCAAAACCCCAACACCACATTGCCTCATCTGCTCAAGTTGATTGAGGACTTTGGTGATTTATCGGGATTTAAGATAAATTGGCCGAAGTCGGCTTTCCTTCCACTTAACACCCCTGCAAAAAAAGATACAACCCTCCCAGGAGAGATACCGATGGTAAAACATTTCAGATGCTTGGGAGTGGAAATATTCCCCACCATAAGTCAAACGGTGAAGCACAACTACACAAAAATCCAAAACAAAATCAAAGACGACCTTGATAGATGGGCAAAACTTAAAAACACAGTACAAGCACGGATATCAATAGTTAAGATGGATGTACTACCTAGAATCAACTTCTTCAGTTCAATGCTACCGTTACCCCCTCCAGAGGGTTACTGGAAAAGATTACACTCCTCCACATACAAATTTATTTGGAATAACAAACCACCACGTATAAAAAGATCCACCGCACAGAGAAATAAAGCAGATGGTGGCATGGCATTTCCAGATTTTTTCCTATATTTTAAGGCGTACACATTAAGTCCATTGACAACATGGTTTGACCCCCAAGCATTAGTATCCTGGAGAAAATTAGAAGAAAACATAGTAGCCCCACATAGACTGAAGGACATAGCATACACTAAACTACCAATCAGCACTGTGAACGAAAATTTGGCCCCATAATTACTCATGCGATCCGGATATGGCGTGAATCACAAAAAAATAATCCTAACCCACAAAAATGGCACAATCATACTCCCTTATTCAATAACAATGCACTCTTAATTGGAAAACGACCTATAAGATTCCCTATATGGGAAGAGCAAGGCATACACTCATTAGGGGATGTTTTTAACAAACAGGGTTTTTGTAGTGATAAAGAAATACGCAAAAAATGTAATCTCACCAAGTCCACATGGCTTTTTTACAAACAGTTACAGCTATGTTTGAAGTCTCACGGTGTTCCATTAGACAGACCAATTGAACACCACAGATACCACAAATTCTTCTACGAAAGAGAGACATCGAAAGGTTTTGTTTCAGAATTGTATCATCAATTACTAACGTCCTCGTATGAAACCCTCCAACTAGACTCTGTCTGGAGGAGGGATATACCAGACCTGGAAAATGACTTTGATTGGCAAGGAGCCTGGGCAAATGTCCGACTTACATCAAGGAACCCGGATCATCAACAAATCAATCTTAACTATATTCACAGGACATACTTGACTCCTATAAGACTGTGCCGAATGGGGCTTAAACAAGACTCCAAATGCTCCCAATGTACAAATGGGGACGAAGGGACATTTATGCACATGTATTGGGACTGCTCACCAGTTAAGGCATTCTGGAAAGATGTGACCCAACAAATATCAAAACTCGTATCTTGGAATATACCTGTACACCCCTCGGTATTACTATTGAATGATGTTTTTGAGTTTGCAGTGAATCCACAGCTAAAGAGATTGGTTTTATCGGGTATCACAGTAGCTAAAAAGCTGATCGCATCACGCTGGTTTCAACCGGAAAAAATTTGCCGTAAAGTTTGGTTTCTTACATATCTCGATGTAATTTACCATGAAATATCTACAGCAAGAATTCTGGGTCTCAATGAATCCAAAATGTCAATGTGGTTAGAAGTGGTGGAGAGAATAAAAGCTAGCTTATAATGGTAGTGTCTGGTTAGGTGCGAGGGATAGTGGAGGTACTTCTCAAGGTGGGGTCCGGGAGGAGGGGGTTCGAGCTGGAGCATATGTGTGTAGGTTTTTTAGATAACAGGTATTAGGGGTATATCTTATATAAGACAACTAACTAAAATGTGATCTCATTGGATGTGCCCTGGCAATTAATGCTTGTATATCTTATCGTGTGTTGTCATGTTTGTTTATATGTTTGTTTAAAAAATTATAAAAAAATAAAATACAAAAGAAAGTGCGCATTGTGACTCTAACCCACAAATGGAGGACTTGGCTTTCTTCTGACTGTGCCCTCCATTTCAGGCGGGAGGACATTACTATACGCCTTTGCTTGGAGTACACTAATTCCCTGTTGCGGACAGAACACTTTTTTAGCCCGAAGGCATGAGGGGCTACGAGAGCGGGAGGGGGAGGAGTCCTCCCGGTCCTCACCTTCGGGCTCCGGTCTTAATTATCTTTTTGTATTGTTTGTGACCCAGCGCTGCTACTGCCCCAAACGTATAGGCTAGGATGTGGAGAGGAGCATTCTGGCCTTTGGCATAACCCTTAGTGTTCAACATCACCTGCTACCCTACAGCCCCCTTATCTTTTTATATATATTATCCAGTGTTTATTATTATTATATTATTATTCATAATTATGTGCCGTGCCTCCCTGGGATAGTGTGATATATGCCCAGGCTTTTGCCGTGAAGTGTGACAAAGTGTGTGGTGGTACTTTGGACGAGTGGTGTGATAGCATCCAGAACTATGTGCAGTGCAGCACCTTCCCTCACTGTGTAGTGCTTTAGGGGCAGGACAGGTATGTGGGTGGGAATAGCAGCTGGGGGGGGTTGACCTATAGTGCAGGGAGCCCTTCCTTTTCTTAACTACCCTAGGCCTAAGGGCACTGGTATTTTAGTTTAGTCTAGTTAATTGTTATTTAAATAAACTTTTGAATTTGTGTGCTATATATTATATCCTGTAATAAAGTGTCACGTATTGTTTCTTAAACTTTCTCTCCGTGTCTGCTTGTGGTCCTGGGGAATCTGGTTTGGATGGTCAGCTGAGCTCTTTGGGAAAGTACACCTGTGTGCTCGCACCTCCTAGCTGTAGACTGGGGTACTTCCTGTTGGGGTTAACAATAGCCCCCTACAACCGCCCAGCCACTCCCCCCACTGAATAGCATTAACATACTTGTAAGCTGTCAGTCATCATGGCTGTGAAAATAGCTTAACCATGTGAATTTTGCACTACCCAGCAGCATAACTAGTATAGAGTAGGTAAGGGATATGTACAAGGTTAGGGTCAACGTTGAGGACATAATATAGTGTCAATAAAAACATTTAGCCATATGGTAAATGAGACAGAACAAGATGTTTTGGAACGCATCCACATGTTCATTTCATATAATCACAATGGTACTAGGATGAACAGTATTTCAAAACATTTCACTCGCCCAAACATTTCACTAATCAGATTTGATCAATTATCTCCATATTGGCGCGTGATTCGCACAATGCATGGTATTGTGAATATGACCCCCCCCCCCCCCCCCTCATATCTCTAAGGGCAATGATTTAAACTCATGCAGGTTAAAATCCATCTGGCATTTTAAATGTGTAATTGGAAGGTGCATGGACAATTTTATCCAATCATACCTGTCGTTTTAATATTTCAGGTCAACACAAATTTTAATTGAAATTATAATTAGCATAACTCACCAATAAATGAGTAATTACACCAATGTGAGAGAGGGTCTCTCTCTTCTCTTTCTCATGGAATACTCGAGTAAACCATGTAAGTGAAAAAGGCACATTATTTAAGACTCATCACTAATTCATAAACAGCTGCTCAATGATATTACATCAAATGATGTTCAGTAAAACCCTCACAGGTTGTTAGATCAATTAATAATACGGTAAAGTACGGAAGCAATATTTCCGAATGAGTGAATATATTATTCAGATGTAAGATTTTCATTAGTCTGCATATGAGGGTTGAGAACCAATGAACTGTAAAATCATTCAGCTCACACTTTTCCATTTGAAGATTTTGAATAAGGTCTGCTCATGGCTGTACTCCGCTCTATCTATGACAACATCAGATGAGCCTTTTGAAATGCATCATTCTCGCGACACAATATGATCCGTACCAATGATGAAAGTGCTCGGTTCGCACCATTCACAGCAAAATCTCATTATATGGTTTAATTAGAAATTTTTGGGAAATAATTCACCCTCCTGATACATATTTCCAAACTTTGAAATCCTTTCCCCCCCCCCCTTTCTTTCAAAAAAGGAAATCAAAGCATATGAAAGATCATAGTATTGGGTGCTGTAATGTGAAGGTTTGATAAATCAGAGAAAAAATCCATTAAAAAACCTTTCATTAGAGTAACTCATTAAGCTTCCATGTTAAATCTCACTGAGGTAGAGCAGGATTAAAGTAGTCAAAGAAGAAATTAGGTGGAACTGTATGGTGGTGGCCAGCTGTCAAACTCATTTTAGTGCTACTGTATGGGATGTGGGCAACTTCCATCTGCACTTTCTGTGATGTGAGAAAGAAGGGTCGAGTTGTCTCCCGCGATGGTCGTGAAATTTACAGTGGAATTGTACAATTGTGGTAACCACTATTTAGGTTATGATCCCAAGGCCACACCAAGACCACGGCAACGCAGGTTTAACGATAAAAGTTGACAGGATTTATAAAAACAATCAAATTAAATAAGATCAAATAAATTCACTGCTAGTCTTTGGGCTCTCAGAAAAGGTTGGAACACTCAAAATTACTTTAGGTGTCATATATCTCTGTATAATGAACAATATTGTTTTCAAATGTATAATAACAACAATGTTTTAAAATGGCAAACATTCTTCCCTGAATGTTATATCCCCACTCCCCTCTAAGTAGTTGTGGGAATTACAGCTCTTTAAAGGAGCCATATCTTTCCAAGAGCCACTCAAAAGAATGGCAAATTTTTCTTTTTGTTTAGGGGGTGGGGTTAATGATAGGGGCATTGGGTCTCATTCTCCAATATTTTCCAAAGACTTCTCTTAGGGCAACCATCTTGGAACCGACTGAGACAGAATCGACGACAAGTTCACTCTGATTCCCCAATGCGTGGGGAGGATGTCTTAAGTGGCTCAAATGATCACAGCTGGGATACCGGCGTTGAGGAATGTCACCATTCTGAAATGTGAACGCGCGTCCCCATCTAGGTCATTTGCATACAAACCACTCCTCCAAAGCTCCTTATAAGGCAGCCAATAGGGCAGTGTGCAAATGAAATCGCAAAAAGTCAATAGTTAGACACACCTGTCCAGCTCATTAGAATGCAACTGATGATGCAGCCGTGTGAAAATGGTGGCCGATATGCGGAAGCGCTTTGCGACCGATCAAAATGAGATTAGATTAATGTATTGTCATCATATATAATACAGCTCGTGGTGCACCTGCCGCAGGGCGCGCACGCGCACACACACACACACACACACACACACGCACGCAGTACTGTAGAGCCTACGTGCGTAATTTGTTAGGAAATACCCTTATAGTTCTTTTATTGAATGAAGCAGTGAGACAAGTTGAGTCTGAAGTCTGGTGCCGCCAAGGTTTTTATCTCAAGTACACAGAGAACACAGGAAGGACAGCTCTCCAATCCGGACCATCTGCTCGAATACACCCGCAGAATGATACTTGACCACAGACAGCCACATATTTTATACAGTATGGTACATAGGCCAACCTCTTTTCTACCTTGGTGATTGATAGCCGTCATGTCACAGTTTGAGGACACAGGATCTTATCAGAATGGTATTGTGTATGTCTCTCGGTGTGTTATGCATTGATGTCTATGTGATGTGCGCTTGTGTGTGTGTTAAAGTGAGAGACATGAGTTTGCATGTTTAGCTGGCACTTTCTACACTCGAACAAAAAAAGGGGGGGGGGTGTGTATCTCTCTCTATGTGTGTGCATTAGTGTCTGCGTGATGTGTGCCTGTGTGTGTGTTAAATTGAGAGACATGAGTTTGCATGTCTAGGTGTCACTCTTGAACAAAAAAAGGGGGGGGGTGTGTATCTCTCTCTATGTGTGTGCATTAGTGTCTGCGTGATGTGTCCGCAGAGTGTGTTAAAGTGTGTGTGCTGGTGTGTGTGTAGGCTTGTGCATGCTCCTGATATCATCATGCACCTGTGTCTAGACTGTTTCAAAGGGGGCCCATATGTTTACACAGAGACCGTTTCATGGGGCGGCCTGTGTCTACACAGAGACATCTGACGTCAGTGTACAGCCTGAAGAAGATATTGACAACAGATCAATGAATTAAAACTATCAGTAATGAATGAAAGCAGTATAGGCTTATATTATTCTAATGACTTGTTTTATTAGGAGAGCAGCACAGATACTGCGCTGCCCGTAGTACAGTCCACCAGTCCGCTCATGGTACGCCCGACTCTGGCAGCCTTAATATGTGTACTGTACTTACTGTACGTATAGGGCGGAGAATATAGTATCTACTAAATCCTAATGAAACAAGTAATTAGAATAATATAAGCCTACTGTTCATTCATCTGGCTATACAGTGTGTGCATGTGTGTGGCGCACACAACAAGACTTATGGAATATTAACACTTTGAGTGCCAGCAGGGGGCGCACGATTGTCGGCGCTGTAGTCAATGGGAGGGCGAGCTGTGAGGATAGGGTTCTTGTGGAGCCCAATAGCGAACACAGGAGTACAGAGAATGGAGCGGTTTAGGGTGTTTTAATAGTTTCCCCCAAACAGACAAGTATCACATGTAGGAATGTATAACAGACAGGGATGAATGTTCTTGGGGGGGTAGCACAGGTGTACTCCTTGTGCAGTACGAGATGGTTCTTGAGCAGGTGCACTCCTCGTGCAGTATGAGAGGATGGTAGACACTGGCTGTGTCGGGGTGGAGAACAGGAACCTCATGGTCAGCACCAGGGGTCCAGACGGGCAATACTGGAACGGAGGTCCTGGGTGATGCTGGAGCGGAGGTCCTTGGGCAGAAGAGAGGGAGGTTAGGACAGGGTATAATAAAAGAGCGGGTCAGCAGGGCTTCAGGTCGAGACGTCGTACCTGGGTTTGCAGTTTAACACTGCGACGCCGGATGACAGGCTCTGCCAGATGATATAGAGCCTGCTTGATGAGGTAATCCCTTGCAGCTGCGCTGATTGCTCCTCATCAGGCAGGCTCGGGCCCCGATCGTGACAGGACCCCCCCCTCGACGGGCGCCTCCTGGCGGCCCCCCAGGCTTCTCCGGATGGCGTCGATGGAAGTCCCGGACGAGTTCTGGGTCCAGGATCATTCCCCGGGAGACCCAGCTGCGCTCCTCCGGGCCGTAGCCCTCCCAGTCCACGAGGTACTGACGCCCATGGCCACGAGGACGCATGTCCAGCAGCTGGCGGACAATGTAGGCCGGGTGGTCACTGATGACCAGCGGAGGAGGAGGCTCCGGAGCAGGAGAAGACAGGGGACAGGAGACCACCGGCTTCAGCTGAGACACATGGAAGGAGGGGTGAATGCGCATGATGGCGGGGAGCTGGAGTTTAACGACTGAGGGGTTAATGATGGACAAGATCTTGTAAGGACCAACAAAACGGGGGGTGAGTTTGCGGGACAAAGACTTGAGTGGCAGGTCTCGGGACGAGAGCCAAACCATCTGACCTGGCTGGTAGTCGGGAGCCGGGGTCCGGTGGCGGTCGGCTCAGCGGCGGTTCTGCTCAGCGGTGCGGAGCAGCGCGGCCCTCGTGTCCCCCCATATCCTCCTGCAGCGGCGAAGGTGGTCCTGCACCGAAGGAACGGCGAGCTCCTCCTCCTGCGCAGGAAACAGCGGGGGTTGGTAGCCCAGGGAGGACTCAAAGGGAGACTGACCTGTGGCCGCGGAAGGACAGCGAGTTGTGGGCGTACTCGATCCACGGCAGGAACGTACTCCAGTCGGAGGGGTCCCGGGTCGTCACGCAGCGGAGGGCGGATCCCAGGTCCTGGTTGGCCCGCTCCGACTGACCGTTGGTCTGCGGGTGGAACCCGGAGGAGAGGCTGACCGTGGCCCCCAGGGCCCGGCAGAAGGCCTTCCATACCTGGGAGATAAACTGCGGACCCCTGTCGGTGTCCACTGGGATCCCGTGGAGACGGAAGACGTGGAGCACCATCAGGTCCGCGGTCTCTGAAGCAGAGGGGAGTTTGGGGAGAGCAACAAAATGCACGGCCTTCGAAAAACGATCCACGATAGTGAGAATGACTGTGTTACCGTGTGAGGGAGGCAGACCGGTGATGAAGTCCAGGGCGACGTGTGACCAGGGCCGACCGGGAACAGGGAGCGGCCGGAGGAGCCCGGCAGGTGGTTGGTGGGAAGCCTTCCCACGAGCACAGACGGTGCACGCAAGGACGAAGTCGCGGGTGTCCTCCCTCATGGTGACCCACCAGAAGTGCAGCTTCAGCAGGGACAGGGTACGGTTGATCCCAGGATGACAGGTGAACCGGGAAGCGTGGACCCACTGGAGCACCTGGGAGCGGACAAGGTCGGGGACAAAAAGCCGGTTAGGTGGGCCGTTACCTGGATCAGGCTGGACGCGCTGGGCCTCCCAGACGACTGACTGGATCTCCCAGGTGGCGGCGGCTACCAGGCAGGAGGAGGGGAGGATAGTGTCCGGGTGTGCGGAACCCTCTTCGGAGACAAACTGCCTGGAGAGGGCGTCTGGCTTGGTATTCTTGGAGCCAGGCCTGTAGGTCAGGGTGAAATTGAACCTGGCGAAGAACAGTGCCCAGCGTGCCTGGCGGGAGTTCAGGCTCTTGGCCGTCTGGACATAGGCGAGGTTCTTGTGGTCAGTCCAGACCAGGAAGGGGTTCTCTGCTCCCTCCAGCCAGTGCCTCCATTCCTCCAGGGCCAGTTTGACTGCCAGGAGCTCCAGGTTCCCGATATCGTAATTAACAAATAAGAAATACAAATTCCACAGAAGGCATTAAATAATTATTGTAACTGCCTCTGTGTTCAGTTTAAGTTTTGGTTCTGTTGAAGTGCCACGAAATGCCCCTTTTTGTATTTTGACATCCTGTTCTCTCTCTCTGACTTGTGTCCCTTGTATGATGTAATATATTAAGCATTATAAAGGATTAAATATAACTATGTAATATAAGCTTGATAACAGGACGAGTAGGCCTCTGATATGACAGATGTCTTTTTGTATTCTTATATAACCTGTATAACTATATACACTATAAACTATACTACAGTTAATGGAATATGCACAGTCAGAATGGGATAGGCCTCTGTGCTGTGTAGGAATGTGGCCTTGGTTAACAGCTCCGACCAGAGGAGCCTGCAGAGTTAACCCTTGCAGTTATGAGGCAGATAATTATTGTACACTGTAGACTACAGGATACATGTATTATGTTTGGGCATGTCAATCAGTGTTTAAGTATATGAGTATTGAATAGTACAGGTATATATATATATCTGTATATATCTGTATATATATATATAAGCGTATAGGCTATTCATGATAGAAGGACCATGTATTGTATATTACACAGGGCAATTACTTGATTCAATACTGCTGGACGCCCTTAGGAATGTGTCTACGACCTTGGGGGCCTCTGCTAGCCTGCTAGAAACTCTTAGGGGGTTTCCCACAGCACAGTAATCTGTTACTTTTTTAGTTACTAACTAGTGGAGTAGCGATGAGCCAATGACAACGACACAAGTTGAAAGAGGGAGTGTTTATCTGTGCTTGCTATATGACGCTACGGACCTATGTATAAAACAGACAGCTTCACTCTCGTCGAGCAGATTTAGATTTTTCCATTCTGTGAGGATTGGTCCGGTTCCGCACGCTTCAAGGTACCAATTACCTTCGCGCACCTGAAGTGAGTTTCTAATCAGCTCGGTGGAGCCTTATATACTCTGGTGTTCCTCCGGGTTCCTCCGGGCCCAGGTCCAGCCTATTCAGGAGTCTCTTAACACTCTGGCCACCCAGCAGACAACCCAGGGTAATCAGCAGGCTGATATTCTGCACCAGCTACAGGCTCTCAGTGCAGCATTTAACACCCTGCTTTTAACCCCACCTGTCCCAGGAGTCCCAGCCAGATCACCACCCGCAGCCGCGACAGACCCCGCACCTCCCGACCTCGCACCTCGGGAGCCCCGTCTCTCCGAACCACGTTTGTTCGACGGTAACTTCGAGGATTGTGCCACATTCATCATGCAATGTGAGTTTGTTTTCCTTCATCAACCCAGCCGATTTACGTCAGAGGGAGCCCGAATAGCTTACATGACTAACCTGCTCACAGTGCCGAGCAGCACAGTGGGTTACTGCTTCCTGGTCTATGAGGGCTGATTTTTGTTTCTCCTACCCAGACTTCGTGGCAGAGCTCCGAAGGGTTTTCCACCACCCAGCTCGTGGCCAGGACCCAGGAGCTCGGTTGGGCACCTTCCGGCAGGGCAGTGGCAGTGTCACCGACTACGCGCTGGAGTTCAGACTGGCCGCAACCGAGAGCAGTTGGAACGATCGGGCGCTTCATCTCATCTTCCTGAGTGGGCTCAACGACGCTGTAAGGGACCAGCTCGCGACCCGAGAGGAGCCCGATTCTCTCGAGGGCCTAATCAGCCTCGCTATTCGCATCGACGGACGTCTCCGGGAGAGAAGGCGTGAGAGCCTGACTGGGACCCCCAGACGTTCCCCAGACCCCCCGTACTCGTGACAGTACTGCTGTCCGTCCTGCCCCCTCCGCGACTGGTGGTCCTTTCCCCTCCCCGTCTGTGACCGAGGAGGAACCCATGCAGCTGGGACGCACACACCTTAGCCAGGACAGGAGTCCAGGCTCAGGTCCGGCCTTTGCCTCTACTGCGGCCGGGATGGACACCGTATCTCCCATTGCCCTACCCGGCCAAAAGACCAGGCTCGCCTGGACCCCGGGAGATCCTGGTGAGCCGTTTTTCCTGTTCCCACACCCGTGCACCACCTAACCGTCTGACGAGCGTCACCCTAGCCTGGGCGGACCAACGGGCGACGGTGGAGGCACTCATTGACTCGGGTGCTGATGAGAGTTTCCTGGACGTTGAGTTTGCCACCCAGGCCAACATTCCACTTGAGGACCTCGAGAGGCCCTTGGAGGTTTTCGCACTGGATCAGCACCGCCTGGCTGACATCACTAAACGCACCTGTCCTGTCCTCCTCACCATTGCTGGTAACCACGTTGAGAGAATCCAGTTTTTTATTACCAGATCCCCTCTTGTCCCAGTAGTCCTGGGTCGGCCCTGGCTCACGCTGCATGAGCCCCACATCGCCTGGTCCTCCGGCACCATCTGGGGGTGGAGCTCCTCCTGTCATGCCCACCTCTTCAGGCGGCGTCCAGTCCTTCGCCCCGGAGTTCCCCTTGTGTGCCGCCCCCGGACCTCTCAACTATTCCCCCCGAGTACCACGACCTCTGGGAGGTCTTCAGCAAGTCCCGGGCTCTGGCCCTTCCGCCTCACCGGCCTTACGACTGTGCCGACTGTTACTTATCGACCTCCGCTCAGGGGCCCTCCTTCCCGGCAGCCGCCTCTACAGTCTGACCGTCCCTGAGAAGGCAGCGATGGAGAAGTACATCTCTGAGTCCTTGGCAGAAGGCCTCATTCGGCCCTCTTCCTCCCCGGTGGCGGCCGGTTTCTTTTTTGTTGGGAAGAAGGATGGAGACCTTCGACCCTGCATTGATTATCGCCAACTCAACGAGATCACCATTAAGAACAAGTATCCTCTTCCTCTCATGAACTCCACCTTCGAGCCCCTCACCCAGGCTACCGTCTTCACCAAACTGGACCTCCGGAGTGCCTACCATCAGGAAGAGCACAACTCTATCAGCTGAGTAACAATGTTCATCAAAGTGTTGAGTGCTACAGTGTAGGTTAGTTTATTAGGACAAGTGCATGACAGTATGGTTAGTTAGGGTTAGATTTTTTTTTTTTTTTTTTAATTCAGATAATGGTTGAAGAAGTGCGTCTTTAGTCGACGGCGAAAGATTGGACGTGTTTCGGCTGTCCTAACTGGGGTGGGTAGTTCATTCCACCATTGTGGGGCAATGACTGAGAATAGGCGACTTCTCTTTGATGACCCTCCCGGAGCTTGGATAGGAGTAGGTCTGAGGCGGCCAGAAGATGCAGAGCGTAGGGGTCTTGAGGGTGTGTAGTTAGAGACCATTGACCGGAGGTAGGCGGGAGCAGTTCCCTTTGCCGCACGGTATGCTAGGTCGAGGGCCTTGAAGCGGATTCGTGCAGCAATGGGGAGCCAGTGCAGGTCCCTAAGAAGTGGGGTGACATGGGCCGACTTCGGTAGGTTTGAGATCAGGCGGGCCGCTGCGTTCTGAATGAGTTGAAGAGGCTTAGTGGCAGTGGCCGGGAGGCCAGCGAGCAGTGCGTTGCAGTAGTCGAGGCGGGAGATGACTGTTGATTGGACGAGGAGTTGGGTGGCTTCTTTTGTCAGGAAGGGGCGTATCCTTCTGACGTTGCTCAGGAGGAATCGGCAGGTTCTGGTTGTCGCTGCGATGTGAGCAGAGAAGTTCAACTGGTCGTCGAGGACAACACCAAGGTTCTTGGCGGTCGGGGACGCGGTCACAGCTGCATTCTCGACTGTGATGGAAAGGTCGGTCAGGGGGGAGGATTTGGCCGGCAGGTGGAGCAATTCTGTTTTGCTTAGGTTCAGTTTGAGGTGGTTGGTCGTCATCCAGGCGGAGATGTCGGACAGACAGGCCGAGATCCGCTCAGAGACGTGGATATCTGAGGGAGGGAAGGAGAGGAAGAGTTGAGTATCGTCGGCATAACAGTGGTAGGAGAAGCCATGAGACGTGATAATGTTACCCAGTGATTTAGTGTAGAGGGAGAAGAGAAGGGGTCCTAAAACCGAGCCCTGGGGGACACCCGTCCGCAGGGGGCGGGTGGCCGACAGGGTCCCTCTCCATGACACTTGGTAGGAGCGGTCATTGAGGTATGATGACAACCATGTCAGCGCAGAGCCAGCCACTCCCATTCCTGCGAGGGCCGCGAGGAGGATCTGGTGGTTGACTGTGTCGAAGGCTGCAGATAGATCTAGGATAATCAGGACAGAGGAGAGGCCTTTCGCTTTTGCTAAGTGAAGTGCCTCTGTGACCGCAATGAGGGCTGTCTCTGTGGAGTGACCAGTCCTGAAGCCTGACTGATTAGGGTCTAGGAGGTCATTCTGTAAGAGATAAGCAGTAAGTTGGTTGGATACAGCACGTTCAAGTGTTTTAGAAAGGAAGGAGAGAAGAGAGACAGGACGGTAGTTGCCTATGACGGTAGGGTTCAGGGATGGTTTTTTTATGAGGGGCGTGACTCTGGCTTGTTTTAGGGAGGTGGGGACCACCCCCGAGTTGAGTGAGGAGTTGATGGTTGCAGTTAGGAATGGGAGGATGTCTGGTGCTATGGTCTGGAGGAGTGGGGAAGGTAGCCGGTCCAGCTGGCATGTAGTCGGACGGTTCGACGTTACCAGTGTCAGGGTCTCGGCTTCTGTAATGGGAGAGAAAGATGACAGAGTGAAGGATGAGGTTCTCGATTCAGCATTTGGAATGGGTGGGGGTTGGGAGAAGGAGCTGCGGATGTTCTCCACTTTTTCCTCAAAGAAGATCGCAAAGTCTTCGGCAGAGAAAGATGAGGGAGGGCGGGGTGGGGGGGGAGTGAGGAGGGAGGACATGGTAGCATGCAGTTTGCGAAGATTCTTGGCAGAGGCCTCGATCCTATGGTGAAAGAAAGAAGCTTTGGTATTAGTAATGGTATTGGAGAATGTTAACAAGAGGTTGTGATATGTGTCGATGTCAGCAGCGATGAATGGAAGACCGCCTTCAAGACTCCCAGGGGTCATTACGAGTACCTGGTGATGCCGTTCGGCCTCACCAACGCTCCGGCGGTATTCCAGGCGCTCATGAACGACGTCCTCCGTGACATGCTCGAGGAGTTTGTGGTGGTATACTTGGACGACATCCTCATCTTCTCCAAGACCCTCGAGGAACACGTTCAGCATGTCCGCCGTGTGCTGGAGCGCCTCCTCCACAATCGGCTCTTCGTTAAGGCAGAGAAGTGCCGTTTCCACTCCGACTCCGTCGATTACCTAGGCTTCATCGTGGAGAGCGGCCTGACCCGAGCTGACCCTCGCAAGATCCGGGCCGTGGAGGAGTGGCCGGAACCCACATCTCGGAAGGAGCTACAGAGCTTCCTCGGGTTCGCAAACTTCTACCGGAGATTCATCCGGAACTACAGCCAGGTGGCGGAACCACTTACCAGGCTGACCTCTCCCTCCCTGCCGTTTGACTGGTCTCCAGCGGCCTGCACTGCGTTCCGTTCCCTCAAGAAGAGGTTCACCACCGCCCCGGTCTTGCTCCACCCAGACCCCAAGAGGCAGTTCATTGTGGAGGTGGACGCCTCGGATACTGGACTAGGGGCTATCTTGTCTCAGCGGTCGGCGACGGACCAGAAGGTCCATCCGTGCGCTTTCTACTCACATCGTTTCCTTCCTGCCAAGAGGAACTATGACATTGGCAACCGGGAGCTGCTGGCGGTAGTGGCTGCCTTGGAGGAGTGGCGTCATTGGCTGGAGAGGGCCGAGGAACCGTTCACCATTTGGACGGACCATAAGAACTTGACGTACATCCGTGCATCCAAGCGCCTCAACGGCCGGCAGGCAAGGTGGGCCAGCTTCCTCAGTCGGTTCCACTTCTCGCTGACCTTTCGCCCTGGGTCCCGCAACACAAAGGCCGACTCTCTGTCCCGGTTACACTCCAAGGGGGCTCCAACCACTGAGGATCCGACTCCCATCCTCCCAGAGGCCAGGGTGGTGGGAGTGGTCACCTTGGGCATCGAAACCGTGCCCTACGCTTCCATCCCGCTCCCAGCAACGTACCCGTTCGTCGCCTCTTCGTCCCTGAATCAGTCCGGTCCCGGGTTCTCCAATGGGGCCATACCAGCCGGTTTGCCTGCCACCCCGGCGTTCATCGCACTTTCTCCTTCCTGGCTCGTCAATTCTGGTGGCCCACCATGAGGAACAACGTCAAGGAGTTTGTTCTGGCCTGCACGGTCTGCGCCCGCAGCAAGGCCTCCCACCAGGCACCCTCTGGGCTATTACAGCCACTTCCCATTCCGAGCCGCCCTTGGTCCCATGTGGCGTTGGACTTCGTCACAGGTCTTCCATCGTCCCAGGGAAACACGTTCCTTCTGACTGTGGTGGATCGGTTCAGCAAGGGGGTTCACCTCGTGGCCCTTCCCAAGCTTCCCTCAGCTTCCGAGACAGCGGGCCTCCTGACAAGCCACGTGTTCCGCCTCCATGGGTTCCCCCAGGACGTCGTCTCGAACCGGGGTCCCCAGTTCACTTCCCAGGTATGGCGGGCCTTTTGCAAGGGATTGGGGGCAACTGTCAGTCTTTCGTCTGGTTATCATCCCCAGACCAACGGACAGACAGAGAGGATGAACCAGAGCGTGGAGTCTGCTCTCCGTTGTGTTGCCGCCGAGAGACCCGCTTCCTGGAGCCGGTTCCTTCCCTGGGTCGAGTATGCCATCAACTCCCTGGTCAGTTCCGCCACCGGCCTCTCGCCATTCGAGGTATCCCTGGGCTACCAACCCCCTCTTTTCCCTGCACAGGAGTCGGAAGTGGCAGTTCCCTCCGTGCAGGATCATCTCGACCGGTGTCGTCAGGTCTGGGAGATCACCAGGACTGCGCTGCTCCGGTCATCGGAGCGCGCCAGTCGTGGAGCTGACCGACGCCGGATCCCTGCGCCGACGTACCACCCTGGGCAGAGGGTATGGTTGTCCGCCAAGGATCTTCCGCTTCGATCCTCGGCCAAGAAGCTTAACCCCCGGTTCGTCGGCCTTTTTGAGATCCAGAAGGTGCTCAGTCCCGCGGCGGTGAGTCTTAAGCTTCCTGCGTCCATGCGCATTCACCCCCGTTTTCCATGTGTCCCGGGTTAAACCTGTCTCTCTCAGTCCCCTGATGCCTCCTGCTCCAGATCCGCCTCCTCCTGAGATGGTGGACGGGCACCCCCAGTGGAAGGTCCGTCAGCTCATGGACGTCCGACGGCGGGGACGGGGGTTCCAGTACCTGGGAGGGATACGGTCCGGAGGAACGGAGCTGGGTCTCCCGCCAGCTCATCATGGACCCCGCCCTGGTCACCAACTTCCATCTGTCCCATCCGGGGAAGCCGAGGCCGGGCAGGTCGCCGGGTGGCTCCCGTGGAGGGGGGGGGGGGGGGTACTGTGAGGATTGGTCCGGTTCCGCACGCTTCAAGGTACCAATTACCTTCGCGCACCTGAAGTGAGTTTCTAATCAGCTCGGTGGAGCCTTATATACTCTGGTGTTCCTAACGTTCTGTGTCGGGTTGTTTTGGATTACCACTGGCTGCTGCTTGTTTCCTCCCGTGTTGTGCCTCGTCTGTTTCTCTCCAGGACGTCTATGGAAGTCGCCACTGTTGCTTTGCTCTGCCATCCGTTGGATCTCTGCCTCGTAGACCGCTTTGCGCAATTGCGCCTTGGTGAGTTTTGGGACGTACTTTTTTTGGATACTCTGTTTTTCTCGCATTTTCCTGGACTCGGGACCTTTCTGTTTTTTGTGTGTTTGAGTCAGAGGCGCTACGCCACAGTGCCGTCTCTGCTCTGAAGACGAGCTGCAGAGCCGCAGACAACTCTGCCAAGAACATTCTCCCTTTTTGCTTTAGTTGTTTTCGCTCATTTCTGTTTTGTAAATAAATACGCCCTGGTTTTTGGCTAACTCTGTTTATTACTTGTTTTTTATTATTATTTATTTTCAATTTATGTTCGAAATAAATAAACGCATTCATTCAAGATATTGTGTGAGCAAAAGTATAGTTAATTTACTCGAGTCTGGCCTCGCGCAGATCTCGCAGCTGTGCCCGCACAGTGCAATACTCCAATTCAGCCATTGGCAAATCAGCCATTGGGTGGGTGGCGCTGCTGAGTTGCCCTCACAGCGCGGCCGTCAGCACACGGCCCTGAGAGTGCCGCTGGCTCTGCGGCTCTGCAGCTGCATGCTTCTCAGCCGGGAGTCCGGGGTAATAATCTGGCGCGCCATGTAAAAAGTTGCACACCTGACATATAGGCATGTAACTCGAGAACCGAGGCACGGATTTTAGCGATTCAGATGGCATTCGAACGGCAACGAATAGCGATTTAATTCAGTAATTTATATGTTCGGCGAAAAATGCAGTCCCGAGCCTTCAGATGCTCGCAAAGGGCCGTGAAACTGAAACTGAAAAACAATGAAACCCCCGGACATTTCCATGAATTTATAAACCCCCCCCCCCCGGACGCCCCGGACAGGGCGTGAAAAGAGGACATGTCCGGGCAAAAGAGGACGTTTGGTCGTGCTAACTAAATGTTTGCTATGTAGGCCCAAGCCATGTAGCTAAGTGCTAACTAAATGTTTGCTATGTAGGCCCAAGCCATGTAGCTAAGTGCTAACTAAATGTTTGCTATGTAGGCCCAGGCCATGTGCTGTGGCTGGGGTGCTGGCTAGATGAGTTGTTGTTGCAGAGGGACTTAATGTGTTTTGTAGGTTGGGTTCTTCTGCAGTGGTGGCTCGTTTGGCGGGCATTTGGTTGGCACTTTGGCTACAGTACATGGCTAATGGTAATGTGTTTTGTAGGTTAAGTTCATTTGATGTGATGTCGGCCTGTTAATTGGCTACAACTGTGCTCAAGCCCTCGTTCCAAGACAAGTGGTGCCTGGTGAGGAACATCAGCCGTTTGCTCAGAGAACAGACTTGGGCTGGAGTCTGGTGGGATATGGTAACTTGTGTCTTAACTATGGAGATCGGAATCAGTCACCAAGTCATTGTGAAGCAAGTGATGCCAGGTCTACCATCCTCTTCAGACCTCACAAGTGAAGTGCACTATGTCTGTAGAACACAGATCAAAGAAGTTGTGTTACCTGCAGATGTCATAAAGATGCTGGAGTCTGACTTCGTTGAAAGAGCGTCAGAGGCCAGCCCCATCTCTCTAGAGGATCTAAGGTTCCAGTCGAAAATGGAACGCATCAAGCAAAGCACAGAGTCTACACAATGGAGGTATGTTGCTTCGGAAGAGAATCCAGCCGACCATGCCTCAAGAGGTCTCACAGCAGAGCAACTGATATCCTCTAACTGGTTCACAGGCCCAGACTTTCTTTGGCAGAAAAAGTTACCAAATGGAGAAGTCAAGGTGGGAGAGATCGCAAGTGACGACCCTGAACTTAAGAAGGCCCAGGTTCTCAACACCCAGGTGAAAGAAGTCAGGTCGCTGCTAAATCGCTTACACAAGTTTTCAGACTGGTCCAGAATGGTGAAAGCTATCGGCAGACTCCAGCGCCATGTGAAAGAAATTAAAGGTCTCAAGCCAAAGTCCTGTGAAGCCACCAGTTTAGAGGAAAGAAGAGAAGCGGAGCTGACCATAATCAAGATGGTTCAAGAAGCAACCTTCTCACAAGAAATACAGTTACTTCAGAGTCACAAGAGACACCAGTCAAGGGCAGAGCCAATAAGTTGCACCGGTTAGGTCCATTCCTGGATCACCAAGGTGTCCTCAGAGTTGGAGGTCGCTTAACTCATGCCGCCTTACATCAACAGGTGAAGCATCCAGCGGTCCTTCCAAAAGACAGTCATGTGTCTGTGTTACTCGTCAAGCACTATCATGAGAGAGTGCACCATCAGGGACGAGGGATGACCATGAATGTGCTCCGATCCAATGGCATATGGATACTAGGCTGCAGCAAGGCAGTATCATCCCATATCTACAAGTGAAAATGTGCAGGAAGTTCAGAAGATGCACTGAACAGCAAAGAATGGCAGACCTCCCGGAGGACCAAATGGAAACAGCTCCTCCATTCACCTACTGCGGGATGGACTGCTTTGGACCATTCTACGTAAAGGAAGGAAGGAAAGAGCTAAAGCGTTACGGATTGTTACTTACCTGCATGTGTTCCAGAGCTGTTCACATTGAAATGCTAGATGACTTGACCACGGATGCCTTCATTAACGCTCTGCGTTCTTTCATCGCCATTCGTGGAAAAGTACGCCAGATAAGAAGTGATCAAGGGACAAACTTCGTCTGAGCAAGACGAGAATTTGCTAAAGCACTGAAAGAGATGGATCAGGAAGAGTTCAAGGAACTTGGATGCTAGTTCATCATGAACACCCCTGCTTCAAGTCATATGGGTGGTGTCTGGGAAAGACAAATACGCACCATCAGAAGTGTCTTGGACGTCCATTCTAGAACAGTCAGCCACACAACTTGACTGCTCCTCTCTACGAACGTTCCTATATGAAGTCATGGCGGTTGTAAACAGCAGACCTCTGACTACTGATTGTCTCAATGATTCATCTAGTCCAGAGCCCCTGACACCAAACCACATCCTGACCATGAAGTCCACAATCCTCGCTCCACCTCCTGGAAAGTTCCTCAAGGAAGATCTGTACCTCTGCAAAAGATGGCGTCGAGTTCAACTCTTATCCAACCACTTCTGGACAAGATGGAAGAAGGAGCACCTCCTGAATCTCCAACAGAGACAGAAGTGGACCAAAGATCATAGGAACGCAAAGGTCAATGACGTTGTACTCCTACAGAATGATGCCACACGACGTAACCAGTGGAGGATGGCGAAGGTTATCGAAGTGTACACAGGGAACGATGGGAGAGTGCGAAGACTTAAGTTGCTTATCAGCGTCTCAACCCTTGATAAGAAAGGAAAGCGCATCTCCAAACATGTCCACCTGGAGAGGCCCATCCATAAGACAATGACGCTGGTGGAAGCAGACTGAAGTTTCTTTCTCTCTCTCTATCTGTCTCCCTCCAGGCGCAGTCTGAGGTGATCTTCCCTGTGGAGGCCAAGGACCGTAGTTATTGTATTTAGTTTTTGTTTACTTTCTATGCAGTACGTTGTCTCTAAGTTATTGTAAAAATCATATACAATTGATATGTTTTGGTGGGAGTGTAACTGCCTCTGTGTTCAGTTTAAGTTTTGGTTCCTACCAGTTTTTGGTTCTTACCTAAATGCTGCTAGATTAATGGCAGAACTAATTGTTGAAGCCCACAGTGTCTGGGGACGTTTTATGCTGACGCACGCATGTCAAGAGATAGTTCAGTCACAGTCTTCTTGTAATGAGATAGCTTCAGTCACAGTCTTCTTGTAAAGAGATAGCTTCAGTCACAGTCTTCTTGTAAATAGTTCATAACGTCAAGAAGATGACAAAGTCCCCATAATGTCCTCTTATTGCATGCAGCCAATAATATTTTCAATCATTTCACAATAATTGCATAATTGTGTTTGAATATCTGAGTAATTAAAGTAATTATACATTTGTCCAAAATAGCTGGTTCAGATATGGTTAATCCAGCTGCCCTGTGAAAAAAAAGCGTAATTTTTTATCATACAAATATTGTCATATTTATTTAAATTATGATTAATTAATTAATTCCAAGGAGGCCTGTAGGGTTGACATGAAGGAATCACTATGATTCCTCCCAAATAAAGCCATTAACACATTCTGCGCCACGCAGTATGCCCATCTTATACCACTATATGCCAGTGCTGTAACCCTATGGAGTGGCTCACCTTCTTTCTTCGTTGTACTCCTACAGAATGATGCCACACGACGTAACCAGTGGAGGATGGCGAAGGTTATCGAAGTGTACACAGGGAACGATGGGAGAGTGCGAAGACTTAAGTTGCTTATCAGCGTCTCAACCCTTGATAAGAAAGGAAAGCGCATCTCCAAACATGTCCACCTGGAGAGGCCCATCCATAAGACAATGACGCTGGTGGAAGCAGACTGAAGTTTCTTTCTCTCTCTCTATCTGTCTCCCTCCAGGCGCAGTCTGAGGTGATCTTCCCTGTGGAGGCCAAGGACCGTAGTTATTGTATTTAGTTTTTGTTTACTTTCTATGCAGTACGTTGTCTCTAAGTTATTGTAAAAATCATATACAATTGATATGTTTTGGTGGGAGTGTAACTGCCTCTGTGTTCAGTTTAAGTTTTGGTTCCTACCAGTTTTTGGTTCTTACCTAAATGCTGCTAGATTAATGGCAGAACTAATTGTTGAAGCCCACAGTGTCTGGGGACGTTTTATGCTGACGCACGCATGTCAAGAGATAGTTCAGTCACAGTCTTCTTGTAATGAGATAGCTTCAGTCACAGTCTTCTTGTAAAGAGATAGCTTCAGTCACAGTCTTCTTGTAAATAGTTCATAACGTCAAGAAGATGACAAAGTCCCCATAATGTCCTCTTATTGCATGCAGCCAATAATATTTTCAATCATTTCACAATAATTGCATAATTGTGTTTGAATATCTGAGTAATTAAAGTAATTATACATTTGTCCAAAATAGCTGGTTCAGATATGGTTAATCCAGCTGCCCTGTGAAAAAAAAGCGTAATTTTTTATCATACAAATATTGTCATATTTATTTAAATTATGATTAATTAATTAATTCCAAGGAGGCCTGTAGGGTTGACATGAAGGAATCACTATGATTCCTCCCAAATAAAGCCATTAACACATTCTGCGCCACGCAGTATGCCCATCTTATACCACTATATGCCAGTGCTGTAACCCTATGGAGTGGCTCACCTTCTTTGCAGGGCTATAACTTTTTAAATATTATAGCTATATCGACATTACTATGGCCCATTCAACATCGGTTATCTATCGTTCCGGATGTGGGAACGTTATATTTTTCCATTCATACATTGTCGTGTTAGTACCGTTGTGAATATAAGTATGTTTTTAGAGTGTATAGCAGTAATTCCTAGAATGCGCGTTATAGGCCTGACGCGTATTATACATAATCGATTGGCGTTTCGTTCCTATACACGCTATATTAAAGATTTCAAATGCATATGATCACTATACAATATACTATATATACAATAAACACTATGCAACAACCATCAAATGCACACAGCACACACACCCACACGCACACACTCACTCAAACAAACAACACACTGCAGCACCCACTCTCCACACTTTAGATCACACAAACACACTTTACACTTTATATTTATTGATAAAGGATTTGCACTACAACTCGTACACCTACTGTGAATTGTACCTAAATTGCACCTCGTCCCATTTCTGCCTTGCACTATATAGTATTGTATATTAGTACACTGCACAGTATTGTATATTGTATGGTAACTACGTCTATTCTGCATCGAACATTGTACATATGTCTAAACTGAACACTGTGACCTAATTTTTTTACTTCTAATTTTACTATGTTATTTTATTTCATACTTATCTTGTCTTGCACAGTCTCTGGAGCGTAACAGTAAGAAGCATTTTGTATAAAAGTATTCTGTACTTCTGTATGACAAATATTAAAGAAACTTAAACTTAAACTTAAACTATACATTATGCTCCATCATGCGTGAAGAAAAAGGGGGGGGGGGTCGTTTATGATTCCTTGATTGTCACTAACGGTTTTCTTTAGTACGACACCATACGTTGATCGGATAGATTGCAATGAAATAAATGGACAATTGAGCTGGAATTACTGTTAGATTCCTCTTACCTGTGGCCGATGCGTCTGGAGAATTCTTTTTCCAATTATTTGATGTCGATCTGCTAGATCCATTTTCCGTTTGTATGATGCAATAAACGGCGAAAGCATATTGATTATTGCGTCTCGAAAGCGATCCCATACACTTGAGTGTGTATCTTGATCCACGTTACAAGATATCTCTGAGGATTTTCCCTGATGCACAGAGCGCCACATCCGGTTATCTGTTGTGTGTGTATATAGGCATGTTTTGGTTGTTCTGTTTTTGTCTCCCTCCTGTGTAACATATCCCATTCTCAGGTGGCTCCCAGTTGCAGCACCAGCAGCCATCTGGTCAATCAGCAACTCACCCCAGTGCAACGGCAGCTGAGGCTGATCTGCAATCAACATCCACTCTCCCTATATATATCCCATTTTGTGCAGTGTTAGTTAGCTATTTTGGCTCATTGTGGTGGTGGGTGTCTGTGTTAATGTGCTACTATAGCACTCTGTGTTCTGGTTCTTAGGTATATAAAGCAGTGGTTCTTCAGAGGTAAAAACTCTGGTTCTTAGGTATATAGAGCAGTAGCTCTTCAGACGTAAAAGCTCTGGTTCTTAGGTATATAGAGCAGTGGCTCTTCAGAGGTAAAAGCTCTGGTTCTTAGATACATTTGGTAGAGCTGGTGAAAGCTCTGGTTCACTTCATTGTGTTTTGGTGTTCTTTATAGTTTGCTGTACAATTTCTGTATTAACCCTTTGTATATTTGTTTCCCTTGTGTCACCCAGCCTATGGTGATTATTTCTTGTGTATTAATCTTTTGTTTCGCACACAGGGACATTGAGGACAAGAAGATACCCTGGGTCTACATTTTGCATCACGTAGGTGACCTGATGTTAAAGACACCAGCTTTAGAGTGAGCACCACCACCTGTACTTTTGGGCATCAGCGCCTGTAAAGGGGAGGGTGGGTTTTCATTTCCTTTTGTATTTAATTTGGTGCCACTAGGTAGTCCTCCTTGCTCTCTGTGTTGCTGTGTTTTGATTTTGTGAATTAAATACTATTATTTTGCCAATTGTTTCATGGTTTTGTGTCACTACACCCTCACCTAACGTGTCTGTGGCCTTGTGTTGCGTCCCCTTACTGGGGTGCGTAACATATAATGGGGGCTCGTATATAGGCGACAGACAATTGGTGTTGGTGTGCAGTGGGCACGTTAGGTAAGCTGGTGTTTAGTGTGAGTTTGTTTGGGTATGGTTGCACTGGTTACTCTTTAGTTATGCAGAGTTTTGAGGTTTTTGAACGCCCTGCAATTTTTCAACCTAGTGTGTTGGCTCCAATGCTCCCTGAAGTGTTACATATTTGTGCAGTCACCCGTGCTCAAGCACGTAGTTTGGGTGAAGTAGGGCACCTGTCAGAGACCATGATCAAGTTGTCTAACACGCCTGCTTCCCCACCAGTGTCTACTCAGCCTACTGTTGAGACGGGTGACCAAATGACACTTCAGCAGGGTACGCTTGCCTCTGAGACAACACAGTTACCCATGACTCATGTTGGGGACAGGGTAGGTGAGGGTGCAGTGACACAAAACCACGGAAACTATTTGCAAAATAATAGTATTTATTTTACAACAAAAAAAAACTCAGCAACACAGAGAGCAAGGAGGACTTCCTAGTGGCACCAAATAAAATACAAAAAAAAATGAAACCCCCCCTCCCCTTACAGGCGCTGAACGCCCAAAAGTACAGGTGGTGGTGCTCACTCTAAAGCTGGTGTCTTTAACACTTTGAGTGCCAGCAGGGGGCGCACGATTTAGCAATTGAGTGCCACCACTCTAATCAATGAGAGGATGAGCACATTTGCGAACGCATAAACTATATCTTAAATTATGGCTATGTGTCTAATACGCCTGTCGCTTATCAATGACTTGCTTGCAGTCAACATGTACGAAACGGATAGTTTTTTCATCGGTACATTTCCGTTTTATACCATTTTGAAAGACGCTTGTTTTAGGAAATCTCCAGAAAATAAAAAAGATTTTGTGATAATCGCCCTTTAGTGGAATACACAAAAACCTTGTCATTTTTCGGCCTATTTATGAATCGTTTTCAAATAAACGCTAGATTATCGATAGTATATGTGTACTTATGCACGCTAGAGAAGCGGGCTGAAAAATCTATTATCTATTTCCAGCACACACACACACACACACACACACACACACACACATACACATACACATATAGGGGACAAGTTGATATATATGTGAAAAAAACTCTGATTACCCCAAGACTGGTAAAATAGATTCCTTACCTCAGATCAGATGTTCTCCAAAAAGATTATTCCAATTCCTGATCGCCATTCCAAATACCGATCGCGTTTATTGATCCAACGCTGGGTGCTCGAAACACATATTCCACGCTGTTCTGAGGGACCACAATGACTGCAATCGGCTCGGGTTACATGCCTGAGAAGTAAAATGTGGATTCCGGATTTTCTTTTCCCCATGCATTTTCATTCAGTCCAATCCAATGGGTGCATTACCATCTGGGAGACGATAGGGGGTGGTATTTTCCCTGGTCGAGCTCAAAGCCAGTCCCAATGGTAAGGTGAGGCTAGATTGATGAAAAATGTATGGAAATCGCGAATAAAAAAAATAACGATTAAATAACGAGATTTCTCATCATTGGCACTCAACGTATGGCATGAACTAACAATATTTCTCTTGGCTGGCACTCAAAGTGTTAACATCAGGTCACCTACGTGATGCAAAAATGTAGACCCAGGGTATCTTCCTGTCCTCAATTCTCCCTGTGTGCGAAAACAAAATGTTAATACATAGAAAAGTAATCACCATAGGCTGGGTGAACAGGGAATAAACAAATATCCAAAGGTTAAGGTTAACAAAAATGTGCCACAATAAGGAACACAAAAGATACTATGCTATAGACAACCAGAGCTTTGACCAGCTCTCACACAATGAGCTCACACAGAGCTTTGACTAGCTCTCACACAAAACTACCTAAGAGCCTCAGCTTTATACCACACAATGAGCTCACACAGAGCTTTGACTAGCTCTCACACAAAACTACCTAAGAGCCTCAGCTCTATACCAAAACACACAAAGAGAGTTACACCAAAGACACAGACAGAGCTCTACTTTACCACACAATGAACCAGAGAGCTAACTAACAGTGCACAAAATGGGATATATAAATGGAGAGTGGATGCCAGTGCATGTGAGCGGATCGGAGCGTGAGCGGCGCGGGGCGCGGAGCGGCCGGTTTTGACGTGAGCGAGGAGTGGGTTTTAAAATGAGTCGGCGCGACGTCCGGAGCGAGAGTTCTCCTCCGCTCCAATCCACTCCAGGTCGCTCACAGTGGTTTAACACTGTTGATGTAATATACATGCAGTACAATGCCAAAGCAACAGATGGCGATGTACAAACATGAAGGCCATTTTCAACCAATGAGAAGGGTGAACCTGTGATATCCTGTTCAGGCTTCACTCCTCCTCCTTCACTCACTCCTGTTAGAAAAAGTATCGACGCCATTGTTGTTGACGTTAGCTTACATGCTAACGTTAATGGCAGCGACCATAGCATTGTGGCTCGGCTAGCCTATCATCGCTTAATAGAGCTAGTGAATGGATAAACAACGTTATTTAACATTGCAGAATGGGTACAATTACAATGCGGCTCAATACAAACAATTGTTAAGGGGCCCAGGGGGTGTAGACTGTTGTAGTTTGAGCTAAGCGCTCGATTCAAGGTGAGCGGGGAGCGAGCGGAGAGCGACTTGGGGGCGGGGTCAACATGAACGATTAGCGACAAGCTTTAAAGAGCGAAGAGCGGATTTCTCGGCCGCGCCGATCCGCTCACGTGGCCTGGTGGATGCTGATTGCAGATCAGCCTCAGCTGCCGTTGCACTGGGGTGAGTTGCTGATTGACCAGCTGGCTGCTGGTGCTGCAACTGGGAGACACCTGAGAATGTGATATGTTACACAGGAGGGAGAAAAAACAGAACAACCAAAACATGCCTATATACACACACAACAGATAACATACATAACCTACATAACCCCCATATATATACATAAGGACAGGGTCCGTAACATGTGTTAAGAACACGGAGCACACAGTCTGTCAAGTCAGCACTCGTAAATCCTGCTCTCAGCCACAGCCGAATCCAATCTTAGGGACGGTTAGGGAATTCCACAACCGGCCCTAATATGTCTCAAATCGGCCTGAGAGCAAATTTCTTGTCGTAAATCCGTTGGAGAATAAGACCCATTGTTATTTTCGTTTAGGGGGCGGGCTTAATGATAGGCTCATTGTTCTTTTCATTTAGGGGGTGGGGTTAATGATAGGCTAACATTTGAATTAGATTCAAACTCAGATACTTAAAGCCCCTGGAAACATTGTTCAAATTGTTCAAATGTATGTATGATATCCAACATGAGTGTGATATTAAGTGTCCACCAAATTTTAAATAAAAAAATATATAATATAATACATATATAAAAGTGTATATAAGGAAACAAGACCATAATACAGGTTTGTTACAGTAAGGCGGCTGGGTGGCGTAGCGGAGATTGTGCTCGTCACCAATGCAAAAGGCTGCGGTCTCGACTCCCAGAGTCAGCATTGCCTGCGGCTTGGGCCAGTCGTCATACTATCTCAATTGGCAGAGTTAGCGGGTGGAAAGTCGATGGGTGGGGATTCGACGTTGTGGCCAGCGACTTCTACAGGTCGGTTGGGTGACGCCTGCACAGCAGAGTCAGGAAGTATCGGGGCAGCGTGAGTCTCCCACGCGTTACTCCTCGCCACTGAGAGGCCGCGCTGTCTGGTGAAAAGATGCGACAGGCTGCCTCCTCGTGTACCGGAGGGGACACGTGATGCAAGGTTTCTATCCTCACTACAGCCGACCAGTGGGAGGCATAGTCTAGCAACGTTCAAGACAGCGGAGGGGATAATTGAAGGGGAGAATTGGCTATACGAAATTGGGATGGGAGAAAAATAGAAAATAAGGAGAAAAAGTGAATTAAAAAATTAAAATAATTTGCCTAAAAATATATACCCAAGTAAATGGAAGATAACTCTACTTCTACAAGGTCAATTTGCATGTTATTGGTATCTATGGACATCTATGGACCTCAGGGAATGTATTCCCAGTGTCAGAAATATTGTGTCTGTTTCTATGCTTGAGTCAATTGTATGAACCAAAGGAGAATATAAAATATTATTATTTTCTTTTTCATCTTTGATGGTGAATAACTAACGGTGCTAACATTGACCAGACGTGAAAAATTGCTGAGCTCATTCAGCACCTTCTTGAGATCAAGCAAATTAATAAAGGGCAGATGATCTACAGTTGTTTTTGTAGATACATTACTGAATTTTGCCATGCGGACACATGCAATTTTAAATATGAATATAGAATATTAGGCCTATAAATGACCTTATTATGGCCAAGTCATACATCTATGGATCGGGGCAAGTCTCCTCTTTCCAATAAAATATATAAATGCAAAACGTAATTGTCATATTTATTACCATTCTAATTATTTTATTCCGATGATGTCTGTAGAAATGGACGCAATCACCAACTATTTATCCCAAATGAAGCATTTGACCAGTTCCATCACCTGTGCATTGTATGTTACTATTGCACTTTACTATTACATTTGCACTCTGGTTGGATGTTGTATTGTACTTGTGCTGTATGATGACAATACATTTTAATCGAATCGAATCGATCAGTCGCAAATCGGTTCCGCACTACCTGGATCAACACAGTAGAGATGCAATGGCAGACCCTCTCACTTCCTTTTTGCACATGGTCCTGGCCTTATAAGGAGCTGATTGGGTGTGGCTGTATGCAAATACGGGGATATGGTTCCAGCCAGTTTAAGAATGAGTGACGTACTCCATTCAGCGGAGCACAGCTGCAAGCGGTTTTGTCCACTTACGAAGACTGTTTTCACTGCATATCTGAACAGAACACTGCAATACGCACATAAAACAGATTATGCTGTCAACATTGTGCACAGGCTAACCACGGTTCTGCAGCTTCTCTAACATTCTGGGGAATAGAAAAAAAGGCACGACCCCCTCCACGGCAGATATTTTTTGAATTTAATGAACCTGTACGTGCAATTTCCTGCAATATAGAGCCTTCCATCTTGACCAATAAAGCTGCTCTTTTCACTATAAAACTCAGTATAGATTTATATATTGGGGGGGATATATCATATTTTTCATATGATCAAAAAGTGGTGGAGCAAGAGCATACCTTTGCTCCACCAAGTTCAATAGTGGGAGAGCAGAGATGCTCCGAATGCTCTTATGGCCAGGCGTCTATGATTCACTGATACAAAGTAAAATAGTGCAGTGCAATAAAATAGTTAGTAAAATAGAATAAAATAATGCAATAGTGCATTGCAATGAAATAGTTATCATCGTATTTTTTCGGGAGGCCGGTAAGGAGTGCATTACAGTAGTCGAGTTGGCTTGAGATAAAGGCATGGATCTGGTTTTCAGCGTCCTTTTGATTTATAAATGGCCGTACTTTAGCTATGTTGCTAAGTAAGTAAGTAAGTAAGTAAGTATTTATAAAGCACCTTTCATACATGTCATGTAGCTCAAAGTGCTGTACACAATTATAGGCATATATAACGATAAAAGCAATAAAGTCACAGTGATCAGTTAAGATCAATGTTTAAAAAAAAATAATAATAATAATAATAGTAACGTAAAAATGAAATAACGTAAAAACAGTCATTTGCTTACCAGTTTGGGAGAACAGGTCCGCACAAACATTTCCGCTCAGTGGCAACCGGAAGTGCACTAAACCAATGCACTTGTATGGTAGGTAGCAATGTTTAGCTCTTATAACGCTAGTGTAGTTACGTTTTTATCAGTGGTCATAGTTGGGTCCATAGTGCTTTACCAAGTCCCATGGATCCATCAGTGGCCGTGTATTGTGTGCCGTGTAAGGTGGAAGAATTAAGTTTTTGTCAACTTGTTGATTGTGATTTAAAGCTTAGGTCTGAGTCTACCATAACACCAAGACTTAACTCACTCAAATACAGTTAGCAGCTGGATAGACCACAGATGGAAATTAGCTTCTGCTAAATCTGGTGCAAACATATTTTCATGTAACAATGATGAATTGTAAAAAAAAAAAAAAAAAAAAAAAATTAAATAGATTCGGGGCTTTTCAGAAAACATTCAGGGCTTGAGCCCAAGTAGCCACCCCCTAGCCCCGCCCCTGGTGGTGATATCTTCAACTTGCTGCTCCGCAGAGAGGCATCTGGGGATCACACTCTGAACACAGTGGAGCCCTTTGGCTTAAATTAAGAATTTAATTTGTAAATTTAAGAGAGGTCTATGTTGTTTTGTTTCTGACATGGTGTTATGGGTGTGGTCTATGTTGTTTTGTTTCTGACATGGTGTTATGGGTGTGGTCTATGTTGTTTTGATTCTGACATGGTATTAGGGGGTGTGGTCTATGTTGTTTTGATTCTGACATGGCATTAGAGGTTGTGGCACACTGACTAAGGCAACTTCCTTACTCTTGGATTTATTATCTAATGACAATTCCTGGTCTATGTTGACTACTGTATGTATGTTGTTCTCCTTGTGCCGTTGTCTACTTCAACTCTGAAGAAGACACAGTACACTGTAAGATTTTTCACCGTAAAGTTACAATAGCTTACAGGCAATATTTTGCATGACTTTTACAGTAAGATTCACAATAATTTACTGTGAATGGCTTCACAGCAATGTGTTGTAATTTCACAGTAATGGTAGTACAATACATTGTTGTAATTTCACAACATCATATTGTAAGAAATTACTGTGATATTACAATACTTACTGGCAATGTGTTGCATGACTTTTACAGTAAGATTCACAATAATTTACTGTGAATGGCTTCACAGCAATGTGTTGTAATTTCACAGTAATGGTAGTACACAGGGGCGGACCTTCCTATAGGCGATATAGGCGGTCGCCTAGAGCGCCACCCAGAGGGGGGCGCAAAAAAAAAAAAAAAATTTAATTTAAATTAAATTTTTCTCTGTGCAGTTTTGGCGCCCCCCTCTATATCTGCAACCATTATTTTTACATAAAAAAAATTCTAACATAAGGGAAAATGAGCCAAAAATCTAAAACGGTTGGTCGGTCTGAGCCTCAGCTTTAGGTGTTCACAGTCAGAACATGCTAGAGCGCTGTGCATTGATGGGTATCGGTCAAGTGTTTATAGAATTGAGCGTTGAGGAAAGAAAGACTAACGTTAGAGAACTATGAAGAGGCAAAAGCCACACAGTGGTGAATCTCGCCTAGGGCGCCAAATGTGCTAGGTCCGCCCCTGGTAGTACAATACATTGTTGTAATTTCACAACTTCTTACAGTAAGAAATTACTGTGATATCACATTATTTTGTTGTATATATATTACAACAATGTATTGTGACTTCACAACATCAAATTGTAAGACATTTACTGTAATATCACATTATTTTGTTGTATATATATTACAGCAATGTATTGTGACCTCACAACATCATATTGTAAGAAATTACTGTGATATTACAATATTTTGTTGTATATATATTACAACAATGTATTGTGACTTCACAACATCAAATTGTAAGAAATTACTGTGATATCACATTATTTTGTTGTATATATATTACAGCAATGTATTGTGACCTCACAACATCATATTGTAAGAAATTACTGTGATATTACAATATTTTGTTGTATATATATTACAACAATGTATTGTGACTTCACAACATCAAATTGTAAGAAATTACTGTGATATTACAATATTTTGTTGTATATATATTACAACAATGTATTGTGTATTTACAATAGCCTACATGTATTTTTGTAGTCCAGCTCCAGTACACTTCCTGAAGGTCACACTTTCATTTCCTGTCGTGATTAATCACGTCATCCTATTGTATCTTGACATGAAACTATTGTATGAGCTTCCTCCAGAAGTATACTGGAGCTGGGTACTATAGAGTTATGCATGTCTATCATTGTAAATTGACTGTTATTTTGCCAAATTATATAATATAATAATTATTATTTTTCAATTATTTTGTTGGCAAGTCTTTTGCATTACTTTTCAGACTTGCCAACAAAATAATTGAATAATAATAATTATATTATATAATTATAAATAATTTGGCAAAATAACTGTCAATTTACAATGGTATGCATAACTGTATAGTCCCCAGCTCCAGTATACTTCTGGAGGAAGCTCATACAATACTTTCCTGTCAAATACTATTGGATGACATGATTAATCACCACAGGAAACCAAAGTGTGAGCTTCTGCCAGGAAGTATACTGGAGCTGGACTTCAAAAATGCACGTAGGCTATTGTACATTAAAAACAACAGTCCAAACGCACAAATGAGGTAAGCCTGCATTTATTGTCAAAAGACAGAATTATTACAAAGAATTATATACAAAGAATTACATGAGGTAAGCCGGCATTTATTGTCAAAAGACAGAATTATTACAAATAATTATATACAAATAATTACAAAGAATTATATTCTTATTCTTGAAATGGTAAATGGCTGTTTTCTTTTTTACAATTTGTGCACATTTTACCCATAGGAAAATCCTGCTCGTTGTACAAGTATCGCAGAGAAAATTCAAAGGTACTCACAGTTGCACTAGAGTTTCGGACAGAGAAACGCAATGGTTTGAAAGCTAATAAACATTTTAAATATTATTTTATAAACTGCTGGTCAACACTGCTCAAAACGGCTTTAGCTGACTGATGCGCCTTGCACATCGAGCGTTTCGCCAGTTCTTCAGAGTTAATTATGGGATTTTATTGTCAAAAGACAGAATTATATTACAAATAATTATATTCTTATTCTTGAAATGGTAAATGGCTGTTTTCTTTTATTTTTTTATACAATTTGTGCACATTTTACCCATAGGAAAATCCCATATTAACTCTGAAGAACTGGTCCTCTGCGAAACGCTTGTTGTACAAGTATCGCAGAGAAAATTCAAAGGTACACAGTTGCACGAGAGTTTCGAACAGAGAAACGCAATGGTTTGAAAGCTCGGCGTTGCTAATAAACATTTTAAATATTATTTTATAAACTGCTGGTCAACACTGCTCAAAACGGCAAAATTAAGACAAAGTAATCATATTCGTAAGTTAAATGGTAAATGGCTGTTTTTTTTTTTTTTTTTTTTTTTTTTTTTTACAATTTGTGCACATTTTACCCATAGGAAAATCCCATATTAACTGTGAAGAACTGGTCCTCTGCGAAACGCTCGTTGTACAAGTATCGCAGAGAAAATTCAAAGGTACTCACAGTTGCATGAGGGTTTCGGACAGAGAAACACAATGGTTTGAAAGCTCGGCATTGCTAATAAACATTTTAAATATTATTTTATAAACTGCTGGTCAACACTGCTCAAAACGGCTTTAGCTGACTGATGCGCCTTGTACGACGAGCGTTTCGCCAGTTCTTCAGAGTTAATTATGGGATTTTATTGTCAAAAGACAGAATTATTACAAAGAATTATATTACAAAGAATTATATTCTTATTCTTGAAAAGGTAAATGGCTGTTTTCTTTTTTACAATTTGTGCATATTTTACCCATAAGAAAATCCCGCTCGTTGTACAAGTCTCGCAGAGAAAATTCAAAGGTACTCACAGTTGCATGAGGGTTTCGGACAGAGAAACGCAATGGTTTGAAAGCTCGGCATTGCTAATAAACATTTTAAATATTATTTTATAAACTGCTGGTCAACACTGCTCAAAACGGCTTTAGCTGACTGATGCGCCTTGTACGACGAGCGTTTCGCCAGTTCTTCAGAGTTAATTATGGGATTTTATTGTCAAAAGACAGAATTATTACAAAGAATTATATTACAAAGAATTATATTCTTATTCTTGAAATGGTAAATGGCTGTTTTCTTTTTTACAATTTGTGCACATTTTACCCATAGGAAAATCCCGCTCGTTGTACAAGTATCGCAGATAAAATTCAAAGGTACTCACAGTTGCATGAGGGTTTCGGACAGAGAAACGCAATGGTTTGAAAGCACGGCATTGCTAATAAACATTTTAAATATTATTTTATAAACTGCTGGTCAACACTGCTCAAAACGGCTTTAGCTGACTGATGCGCCTTGTACGACGAGCGTTTCGCCAGTTCTTCAGAGTTAATTATGGGATTTTATTGTCAAAAGACAGAATTATTACAAATAATTATATTACAAATAATTATATTCTTATTCTTGAAATGGTAAATGGCTGTTTTCTTTTTTACAATTTGTGCACATTTGACCCATAGGAAAATCCCATATTAACTCTGAATAACTGGTCCTCTGCGAAACGCTCGTTGTACAAGTATCACAGAGAAAATTCAAAGGTACACAGTTGCACAAGAGTTTCGGACAGAGAAACGCAATGGTTTGAAAGCTCGGCATTGCTAATAAACATTTTAAATATTATTTTATAAACTGCTGGTCAACACTGCTCAAAACGGCAAAACTAAGACAAAGTAATAATATTCGTAAGTAAAATGGTAAATGGCTGTTTTTTTTTTTTTTTTTTTATTACAATTTGTGCACATTTTACCCATTCACACACCGACGGCACTGGCAACCATGCAAGGTGACAACCTGCTCATCGGGAGCATGTAGGGGTTAAGTGTCTTGCTCAAGGACACATCGACACGCTGCCCGGGGAGGAGCGGGAATCTCCGGATTGCCAGACGACTGCTCTACCTCCCGAGCCACTTTCGCCATGAAACTAGTACTTCTTACCCGAAAATGGAACTAATGAATAGACTTTAATGAATAGACTTCATGCACTCACTCAAAAGAACAAAAGAGGCACTCAAAATAACAAAAGAGGCGCAGGGACGACAGGAGCATGACAATTGTCTTTGCAGACCATTCAAAGTCTATGAGCTTCCGAAGAAGGGTGTTCACGTGAGGGGACGACAGGAGCATGACAATTGTCTTTGCAGACCATTCAAAGTCTATGAGCTTCCAAAGAAGGGTGTTCATGTGAGGGGACGACAGGAGCATGCAATTGTCTTTGCAGACCATTCAAAGTCTATGAGCTTCCGAAGAAGGGTGTTCACGTCAGGGGACGACAGGAGAAGGACAATTGTCTTTGCAGACCATTCAAAGTCTATGAGCTTCCGAAGAAGGGTGTTCACGCCAGGGGACGACAGGAGAAGGACAATTGTCCTTGCAGACCATTCAAAGTTTATGAGCTTACTTACGAAGAAGGGTGTTCACGTCAGGGGACGACAGGAGAAGGACGATTGTCTATGCAGACCATTCAAAGTCTATGAGCTTACGAAGAAGGGTGGTCACTTGAGGGTTGATGGCGCTTCGCTTCTTTGCCCTGGAGCCTTTCTCCGGGTTGATGCCCAAGAAGCACCTGTTAATAAGCAAAGATACGTTTCATTTTTAAATAGACTCAGCATTTATCCATTATGAATTTATCCATTATGAATTAAACCATTATGTTAATTTCTTAACAAGATAGCAGCAACATCAAGTGATGGTGTGGACCCAATTCACATAGTTGGTTCCAGGCTTCATACTCAAAGCATTTAATCTACTTTATGGCCTCTGTAGAAAGGCATGGACTTAATAGCCAGATAGTCTTTGCATGATAAGTCTTACTGATGACATTGATCATGTGTTCAGAGTGTTAAAATACCTTTGGATGAACTCAAGTATGGATGATCCAACGGAAGGATACTCCAGGTTGAAGACATAGTAGCTGGTGAATAAAGCAGCTACCCCATGCAAAAAGAATGGGTGTGGGCCCATCACAACTTCTCCCTCGATGGATAGCATCCATCCAGAAGGCTGCATTGTGTCACCTGAAATGAACAGATACCCCGTCAAGCGTTATTGTGGATAGGTATACATTCCTGCAAGGACATGACACAGAACTAGGGCTGTCTTAAATACTTTGAAGCTTCGTTCGATGGGCATGGGATTCGAATATGAAAATAAAATTCGATTATTAAAGAAAATAAAAAATGCATATATATATATATTTTTTTTTGCAAAATCAACTCTGCCTCTCTTTGTTAATAATGCTGTCTGTTATTTAAGATGAGGTCGCACTGACAGATTTGTGTTCATTGTGCTGCTTTTATAAAGCCTCAAATGATGGCTTACAATATTTCATGAAAGCAAAGTGTTTTGTTTGTCTAAGATTTAAAAAGGTTTCAACTTTACAGCACTGACACACATGCCAGCTCAGGATATTATTTATAAGCGTCATATGTGTGCCGTATCACAAACTGCCTTCTGTCAGATTTTCCCCCTCGATGCAAAGGAACACAAGCTCATCCCTGAACATTACATTACCTTGAATTATCAAACAGGGGGTGCTTGGGAGTGCTGCAGTATTCACATCAGCAGCAGTGCCACAGGTCTGCAACAAAGTAACACACAATAGCAGATTTAACATTATGAAAGGATGAAGATGAGCTAATCCACGCACTACAGCTCACCACACATCAGCTCGGCCCATTTGGAGCAACTTGGGGGTTAAGTGTCTTGCTCAAGGACACTTCCGACATGCGGACAGTCAGAGCCAGGATTCGAACCACCAACCCTACGGTCGATGAACGACCATCTCTACCAACTGACCCTAATGTAATCACTCGCATTTCAAATACTTTAATATTTAAATAAATAAAACTTACATCAACTTCGAGCAGTAGTTTCTCCGTAGGCTCCTTGAAGTACACCATAAGGAGCAGGACGATGCAGGCACTGATCTCCGAAACCTCTGGATCATATCTGGGCCCCGTTCCCCGTACCTGGATAACTGAGTTAGCCGGATAACTTTCGGTCAAGTCTGACTTAAGCCGGACTTTCCCGTTCCCCGAAGCTGGATTGTCTAAATCACCATGACAACAGATCAAAAAGTTTGAGCCTGGTCGAGAGCAGGGTTTAAGTTCAAGTTAGCCGGATGAACCATCGCCACGCCCCCGCAAAGAAGTGACAGCGCGTTTCCTGAAATTATTCCCACAGTCTACGATCTGCATTATACCATTCTGAATTACGTTTTTGTGCTCCATTCTACCAGAGGGGGCTTTTGAAATGTAAAATAGACCCAAAATGCTGATACTAAATTCACTTTGTCCTAAATAATGCACGTTATATACCGTGGCGCTCGCTCGGTGCGATGTACACATTATGTGGTCATTCAAAATAAAGAATATTCTAAACACGGGTCTCTCGTTCATTAATGTATAAACAATGAATTTATCCCATCTGGTACAGTGGCGCAGCGGTAGTGCTCAATCCTGGCAACCCGGCGACCGGTGTTCGAAACCCCGTGTTTCCAATATAATCTTTTGGAATATAATATTAATGATTATACGCAAAGGTAGCCTAGTTTTAAGTTAAAATATTATAAATCTACATGCATTGAGGATGTCATTCTTTATATAGCTCTCAACGTGCACCAAATTGAATTATTCCTATATTGCAAAAAGAAGGAAAAGACTAGGTTTCGAACCCCGGTCGTCTGCGTGAAAGTCAAAAGAAGAACCCGTTACACCACAGTGGAGATAAGTAAAAGATCGACCATACATCAATCAATGGGTAAGAGAGCCGTATCGTTATTCTGTATAACAGTTTAACTAATTATTTTCGCTAGCAAGATCTCATTTGATTATTCAATCCAGCAGGCAAGTTTAAAGAAATATAATCTGATTGATTGGGGTAATGAGGGACTTAAAATTAGCCTATAGATAACGCATTTAACTTGTCGGCGAGGCGATTGAGCCGTAATGCAATCTGTTAATAAAGTTTTAAATCAATTAATCAATCAATGCCGTTAAAAAATCAGGATCTCTGCTATCGATACGTGATGGCTTTTCGACTGAAGCGGCCGCGCGCACTTATCCTGGGTCTCAAGTCTGGTTCTAGTTAACGAGACTGAATCCACCTTCGAGGAACATGAAAATCCCGGCTTCAAACATCGGGTTAACTGAAGCTGGATAATGGGACTCTCGATCGACTTAGTTGAACCAGGTACGGGGAACGGGGCCCAGTGATGCAGACCAGAGAAAGACTTTCGTCTTGTTTACATCAGGGTCCCCCATTTTCAATTCATCAGGATATATGACATACATCATCATCATCATTTATTTATTCGTACATGGAATTACCACAGTCCAACAGTACATATTCATATAATTCACCAAATACCATGGCCGAAAGGAACAGGAAGAAGAAAAAATCTTATATATACCTGCCCCTACACACACACAACACACCAATAGACTTATTGTGTAAAACCAAACAGAATATACCCATTTTGAAAAAATGGAAACATCAACACAACCAAATTAAATCAACATAAATAAACCCATTTTGTGTATCTATCAGCAAACTACATATTTCGGTTCATTCATTTACACATACACACACACACACACACACATGACATACAGATAGACAGTACTGCTACATCTATACATTTATGAAACCGTACATTAGGTGGGGTGGGGGGGGGGGGCTGTACATTGGAGGTGGTTGGGTGGGTGGGGTGGGGGGGTTGGGTAGGTTGGGTATAGGAGGGGTGGGTGGACACTGTACAACTGTACAAGCACAACTGTACATTGGAATATTGACAAAACCATGTTTGGTAATTTACTGTACATTGGAGGGGGTTGGGTTAGGACATTTACAGGGGCCAGTTTCGAATTGCAGTCTCCCGTATAGGTGTTCTTTGAGAGTGGTTTTGAAAGTGGGTAGTGATTCACATTCCTTTACAGCTTTGGGTAGGGCGTTCCACATTTATGGGTGTTCTTTGAGAGTGGTTTTGAAAGTGGGTAGTGATTCACATTCCTTTACAGCTTTGGGTAGGGCGTTCCACATTGATGTGGCATAATTGCGAAACGTGTTTAGTCCCTGATTGAGCCGAATCTGGGTACCAGGCCCATTGCAAGTTGCTGTACTCTGCCATCCTAGGTTGTCAAAGTGGGCAGGGGTGAGGTGGGTTCTAGGAGTAAGGTCAAGCAGTAGTCTGACCAGTTTGTTTTGAGATGTTTGTGTAGCAGGGTGGATTATCCCTACTTTATGAGAGTAGATGTACCTCAAAGGAGGCTTCGGTAGCCTTCTGTAAATCACTGCCACCCCTGCTCCACGCTACTCTAACATCAACAGGCTTGTTCGCCTTGAGAGACTGTTCTTTCCTCCGAAAAAAGTCTGGATCCTTCCCAACGGTTTCTGGGTGCTTAGACGCCTGATGTCTCTTCAGCTTGCTGGGCTTCAGGCTCGAGTTTGCCAACTTTTCTCCACAAATCACACACTCAGGTCGTTTGTCTGGTCCCTCAGTGAAGCCCATGGTGATGTCATTTTCGCAATTGCTGTAGGTCCTAACTTTTTTTGCAGATGAGCTGCCGTCATCTCCTTTTCGTTTGTCACACATTTTCGCCTCTGGTGGCTGACTGCAGACGAGCCGAGAAAGTTAACTAGCATGCTAGGCTAGCTACAGAAAGTGATACAGTCAACTGATTCGCGTTTTAGCGGCTACCCGGTAGCCTACTGTTAACGTTCAAAAATCATGTCTAGATGTTTATTTATTTATCTTTATTTTGTATTGTAGTGGAGAGACTATTCATGCTTCTGATGATACAAATATGCTAATTAAATATTTCTCTGAAAAAAAAAAAAAAAAAAAGACCTCAAATCATCTGTGGTCTGGCGGACCCCCTGCGCCCCCTGGCGGGGTCCGCGGACCCCAGGTTGGGAATCACTGCTATAGGCCACCAGTACATCTCAGGGCTCCGGAGGGGAAATATGATTTTGATCACAGATTTTTGAAATATTGACATCAAAGACGAGTTACGGCGTCTTCGGCAGAATGAGCATGGCTAGGAATGACGTCTTAACTCGTCCCCGGCGATCATAGTGTTAATCATTTTTTTTTTTTTAATACCTTTTTTTTTTGGCATCCCCGATTATTTTACCCACGCGACGCCACTGATTACATAATCCAACATATGTGTAAAGGCACAACATATTCCAGTTAACGTTTTTTTTTTTTTTTTTTTGATCAAATTTTTTATTATTATTCACATGAAACAAGACAACACATTAACCACAATCACAGTACATAGAACTTCACAAGAAATAACAAAAACAATAATAATAATACAGACTAACAATTATACAGACAAGAGAAAAGAAACAGAGTTCAACCTTCTAAATTTAATTCCAAGGGGTACTATCTAATAAATGGTCTTTCCCAGTGTTCAGCCCCGATTCCCGGCCGTGTGACCCTATATTAATAAAACGTACATCTCCAATCCACCACAAGGACCATTTTTTGAGAACACGACCCGAAAACAGAGCAATGAACCTTCATGAAAAAACAAAAACCTGTAGAGGTGTTCCATAGACTCACAGAGACCGTGTAAAAGTGGCCAAACAGTGAAGAAATAGTTAAATAGCTGCCCCCCCATAATATCCCCAGCTAAACTCAAGATGACAAGACAAAAGACAAGACAGACAAAACATTTCCTCCTCCCCCTCCCAAGAGACCGCCGGACTCACCCGAACACGCACCTCAACCCCGCTCAGCCGCACACTGCGGTCTTTACCTTCTCAGCTGCTGCGAACCATAGGTCAATTCCAGCCTGCCCCACCCCAATCACCCGGGCTGTGGATATCTCAAGATAAATCACATCCAATAGAGTTAGGGACCAGTTAATCATTGTAAGCTTCTCAGGCTTCTTCCATCTCATTGCTATTAGCTTCTTCGCTGCTGTGACGCCCGCTAGGACAACCCTTTTCAGTTGTACGGACGCGGGTAGTGTCGTTATATCGTTCAGGAGTAGCGTAACAGCTGTGAATGGGATAGTTAAGCCACACAGATCTGAAAGTTTGTCCGTTATTGACCTCCAGAAGCGGGCCACTGGTGGGCAATCCCAATACATATGCATATAAGTGCCAGTGGCCTTTTGAGAGCACAAAGTGCACCGAGAGTCGGTTATCAGTCCCATAGCATATAGCTTCCTAGGTGTAAGATAGGTCCTATGAATATAATTAAAATTAATTTGCTGGTGATTGGGGTTGCGGGAAGATAATGCCACATTTGCCCAAACATCATCCCAGTCAAACTCGGGGTCCAACTCCGGGATATCCACACGCCAGATTGTATCCAATGATACATTTTTATACGTGGATTGAATTAAGAGCGTATAAAAGTCGGAGACCAACCCTCTGGATGTCGTCCTGTCCACTATGAGCCTGAGGAAGGGGTGTGGGTGCAAGGCTTGAGCCCACGGTACGCCATGCGCCCTCAGTGCTGACCTTAGTTGAAGGTAAAGAAAGAAGGACTCGCCGGGAAGATCATAAAATTCTCTTAAGTCCTGAAACGCATGGAGGCCGTTCTTATCATAAATATCCTCCAGAGTATGCACTCCCCTCCTTTGCCATTGAGGAATATTAACCGGCTTGTGTCCAACAAGTAATTGCTGGTTATAAAAAATTGGAGAGTCCAGGTGCCAAGGGCATTTAACCCCACACGACCTCTGTACATTACGCCACGTTTGGATCACGTGAGTTATGATCGGTCCATACCTCAGCCGGCATTTCGAAATAGAGACAGTGGAGTACACTACATCCTGCAATCTTAGCGGAGATACCGCCGCCGCTTCTAAGGAGCGCCACGATACAGCCTCTACAGGGTCTAGCCAGCACATCAGAGGTCTCAGTGAAAAGGACCAGAAATAAAGTTTAAAATCAGGGATTGCGAGGCCCCCATCTTGTTTTCTACGTTGAGTAGTAGCCCTTTTGATTCTCGGGCGTTTGTTATTCCAGATAAACTTAGATACCATCGATTGTACCTTGCGCCAGTGGTCTATTGGAGGGGGCAGGGGGAGCATTGAGCTAATAAAATGTATCCTAGGCAGGATGTTCATTTTGATTATGGAAGCCCGGGCTTGTAAGGAGTTAGGAAGGGACGACCACCTGTCTAGATCCTGGCGTATTTTATCATAAGTACCCGTGAAGTTGTACTTAGTAGTTTGGTTCAGCGTGGGGAATATCTCTATGCCCAAGTATTTAAAATGTTCTACTATGGGGATATCAGCTGGTAGTCGTACCGCCTTGGCCAGTTCATTAAGAGGTAGGCAGGCTGATTTGTTCCAGTTAATCTTAAAACCTGACAATTTACCAAAGTCGTCGATTATCCTCAATAATTTTGTGGCCGACCGGGAGGGGTCGTCCATGAAAATCAGCAGGTCATCCGCATAGAGAGCAATTTTGTGTGGAGTATTGTTGACCATTATGGGGACGATGTCCTCCGATTGCCTAATAAATTGGGCCAAAGGTTCGAGGGAAAGCGAGAACAGTCCCGGGCTCAGAGGGCAACCCTGTCTAGAAGATCTGGAGACTGGAAAGAGTGTGGAACAGTTTTTGCCTGTCAGTATCATCGCAGACGGCGAGGCATACAGGACTTTAATCATATGAATAAAACTCTTTCCAAGACCCATGACCTCAAGTACCTTCCACAGGTATGACCACTCAAGTCTGTCAAACGCCTTCATGGCATCCAAAGACAGAACTGTGGATGGAGTTGTATTGTCTTTACTGTTATCGATTACATGCAACAGCCTCCTAAGATTATCTGCAGCCAGACGCCCCGGGATAAAACCAGTTTGATCGCAGTGTACCAATACAGACATAAATCTCTGCAGGCGACGGGCCAGCACCTTGGCAAACACCTTTAAATCGGCCCCGAGAAGACTCAAGGGTCTATAGCTACCACAATCATTGGGATCTTTGTCCTTCTTGAGAAGTAAAGAAATCAACGCCATATTGACATCTCTTGAGAACTCCCCTTGTTCGATAGCGTAATTGATCATATCGAGCATCAATGGACCCAGTTGGTCCCAGAAAGCTAAATACACTTCGGGTGGAATACCATCCCAGCCTGGTGCCTTACCCCTCTGCATTTCAACAATCGTCTCCCTCAATTCTACGAGAGTAATCGGTCTCCCCAGTTCCTTGGCCTCTTCCTCAGAAATGTGGGGTATCTCAAGCCCGCCAATGAACGATTCAAATTTAGAGTCATCAAGATTACCCTCTGAGCTATATAACTGTGAGTAAAACTCTTTAAAAGTGTCATTGATCTTTTTCGAATCAGTAGTGACTGCACCCTGGCTCGTCCTAATCGAGGGGATATCCGAGAAATGATCATTTGAGTGTATTTTCATTGCCAATAGATGGCTAGGTCTGGAGCCGTGAAAATAGTAATTTTGTCTTGTCCTATGTATCAAGAACTCAGACTGTTGTTTAAGTATGGAGTTTATTTCTTTTTTGACTATCTTACGTTGTGTGTTTAGTCGTTCATTATAGTTTGTTTGCAAGGATGCGTATAGGTCCGCATATAATGATTCCAGTCCTTCTAGCTTTTTTGACCGGGATTTTCGCAAATTGGAGGCAAATAGTGTGACATGACCCCTGATGAATCCTTTCAATGCGTTCCACAGGACCCTAGGGTCTTCTACTGTGCCAACGTTGATCTGCAAAAATTCAGCTAGTTTACTCCTGAACTCAGAACAGAAGTCATCGTTCTTTAGCAAGGTCAAATTAAAACGCCATCTGGGAGCTCTTGCGGAGAGCCTGCCAAAGGTTGCCGTAAGGAAAATCCCCTTGTGGTCTGAGAGAGCCAAGGGAACCAATGAGACATCGAAACTATCAAACATATTAGGGGACGCGAATGCATAGTCAATTCGAGAGAAGCTTTTGTGTCTGGCTGACAGGTGAGAGTAATCTTTGAGGGTGGGGTTGCATAAGCGCCAAAGGTCTGTGAGCCCCGTGTCTTTGGCCCACATCCTAAGGGCCTTAGAGGCCCGTTTTTGGTCGCTCGTTTCAGAGGGCCCGGACCTATCCATCTCCGCATCCCAGCACGCATTAAAATCGCCACCCACAATGAGAGCGTATCCATTAAGTTCCAACATATTCTTCGTGATTGTATTATAGAACGCTGAATCAAATGTGTTAGGAGCATACAATGCTATTATAGCCATCTTCCTATGCAAGAATTCAACTTTTGCTATAGTAATCCTTCCCTCCGTGTCCGACCATACATCCAAGATTTTGATATCAAGGTTACGTCTTGTAACTATGACTACTCCTTTCGTCTTATCATCGGCTGAGGATGAGGAGATAGCGTGATATTGCCGATTTGCCAGTCTTGACACGTCACCTACCAATAAATGCGTCTCACTAAGGAGAGCAAGGTCAATATTTCTCCTCTTCAATAGCCAAAGGACACTGGCACGCTTGTGTGGGGCGTTAAGCCCTCCTGCGTTCCAAATTAAAATATGCAATTTAGCCATGGTCGAGCTTGTATAAATGCGTAGAGAACATACCAGTGCAGCCAGGCTGAGTACAGAGGTGCTGATCCCGGCGGGCCCGGACGGTCAATCCCAGGAGTTCAGAGGAGGAACAATTACACACATATAAGACAACAGTACATAAAACACATAAAAATACCACCCCAGCTACAACCCCCCCTCCTTCTACTCTAAACCCTAACCCCCCCGTCCTATTATAAGGCCCCCTATACCCACTCTCCAATCCCCACCCTATACCCCATCCACTGAGGATGGTCATCTTCCTATCACTTCCCACTAGAGACATGGATCAATAAGACGCTCCCCACTCCAACCCCCCTCTAGATAAACCCCTGAGTAAACCCCCACTAGTCCAATAAACACAAATAATAATAAAAATAAAATTCAATAAAGATATCGGTCGAAACCCACCTGAGCCCTGGCCCCAACATGAGACAACCATAATGGTAAAAATAGCCATTATTAAATAATAACTCCACATCAACCTGCAGCCAACTATTTCCGAATCTGCGCTTCAACGTCGCATTGTTATAGCCTAAAAGGGTATAGGAAAATTCAAAACAAAATTAAATTAAAGCATCCCAGCCGCCGTCGACTAAAGACGCACTTCTTCAACCATTATCTGAATAATAAAAAAAAAAACAATACAAAAAAAAAATCTAACCCTAACTAACCGTACTGTCATGCACTGTCCTAATAAACTAACCTACACTGTAGCACTCAACACTTTGATGAACATTGTTGCTCAGCTGATAGAGTTGTGCCCTTCCTGATGGCTTGTCGTACAGAACTTGTAAGTCGCTTTGGATAAAAGCGTCAGCTAAATGACTAAATGTAAAATGTAAATGTAGTCTAAGGCAGGATCGGGTCACAGGTTAATTGTGCAAAATTGTGTGAACAATGTCAATTAAACAATGACAAAAAAGGAAGAAAAAAAAAAGGGTTATGGTCAAAGTGCACCCCTTTAGCTGTCCCTCTGATCAGGCACAACGGCTGAAATGACATAACCTATGTAAGAATAGAATTAAACACATTCATTAATTAATCAATCCGGGGATGGTAATAAGCAACACCTGACACCACCTGTTATCATACATTGTTTCAATAAAGATATCGGTCGGAGCAGTTAGTCCAAGGTAGGATCGAATCACAGTTAAATTGCTCACTCAAATGCCATTAAAACGGCGACAATAATTATTATATAATTACTCAGCATCAACCCTGTAACCATCTACCTTGGAGTCTGCATATTAATGTCGCAACGTTATAGCATAAATGGATCACGGAAAATTCAAAACAAAATTAAGGCAATTCAGCAGTTAGTCCAAGGTAGAATCGGATCACATTTAAATCGCGCATACAGATGACATAAAAACAGCTACAATAAGAAAGAAAAAAGAAAGGAAAAGAGGGTCATGGCTAAAGTGCAGGCCATATAACCATATAGCCATGAAATGCAAGCCATACCCGACCCAACCTGTTATCATATATTGTATATGCATATTCAACCGACCTTGGCTTCTACTATGGATCACAAAGCTCAAAACAACCTGGATATAAAAATAAAAGCATACCAGAAGTTAGTTAGGGATTCGATCATTCTTGAATTGTGCAAACCAATGTCCCTTTGAACAGCAACAGCAACCAAAATACGTAACCATTAACGGGTCTCGAATGTCTCAGCGCAGACTATAGACGAAGCCCGCTGGCCAGCCCGAGGCTAGCGCGTAAGCTAGTGATGAATCCGGATAGCACGTTAGCCTATTATGTACATTGTTCAGCTAGCTCGTTAGCTTCCAAAGAGACGATACACAAGTATGACCATGAGGTCAGCCTTAGCAAGTAACAGAAGTCATTGGGAAGCCCCGCTAGTTGGATGGGCATTGGGCAGTTAGCATGTCTGGGCATGACAGCAAGTATTTGTGAATAGTCGGCCTAATCAATGTATATAGGCCCAAACCGCCAAGTCACTCACCCGCCATAGATATCAAGCAACAGACTCGGGTATCTCCGCGAGATATTCCTTCGCTTTAGCCAACGACCAAAACAAACGCTGACCACCGACCTTCTCCAACACAGATAATTTCGCGGGAGCGAATAACGTGGGCCTCAGGCCTAGTTTCCATAGCTTAGTCAGGACCACCTTGTATTCGCCTCTCTGTGCTTGAACCTCCGGTGTAAAGTCTTCGAAAATGGCCACTTTGTGATCGCCAAGCCTCAGATTACCCCTTCTGGTACGAGCCGACCGCATGATGAGTTCTCTTTGCTGGAGTCTGTTCAGCTTGACTATGATGGGCCTCGGCTCTTTGTTCACGCCGGGAGAAAACCTGCCCGCTCTGTAGGCCGACTCACAGATAGGGGGCGAAGGGAGGACGTCCGTCCCTAGTATTTTCTGCAGCAGTTCGGGCACGGTCTCAGAGAGACGGCCTTCACCGCTGGTCTCCGGTACTCCAACAATCCTGACGTTGTGGCGTCTATCCCGGGACTGCATCTCCTCCATTGCCGACTGTAGTTTGTTGACTTCAGCCTGCCTAGCCAGCAGGGCGGATTCGAGACCCGCCATCTTCTCACACTGTAATGATACCTCCATCGTTAGCGTGGCTAGTTCGTTAGCATTAGCCGAGGAGACAGCGTGCATCGTCTCCATCTTGTCTGTCAGCGGTACTACCGCCAGCCGTATTTCTGAACTGCCGGTTTTCAGCCTCTCCCCTCTCTCCCGGACCCTCATGTATCAACCTGACGTACGCACAGATATGTGCTTAAGCCGTGCGTACGACCATTCCTAAGCAAAGTGTGGGATTTATCTATTTGAACTTGTGCTTGACTTTGTGCGTATATTTAAGCACAGGTCGGACCATGGGTAGGTGGCGCCGGTGGTAGAATATTTTCACAACGCGGAAATAAGCACTGACTGTGCTCTGCGTAACTCAACTCGTTATTATTTTGCGCATATATTGCAGAAATACGGGAACGTTTTGATTATATTTAAAAGGCTTTGCCATTGTTAAACGTAATAAGTGGAACCCCGAAGCTGTAAGCAGAATACAAGTCATATGAACACCCACGATATAAAAACGCATTGCAACGAGAACAGACAGAGGTTATTTGTTGAGTGTATGTGTATACAAAACCCTTGCAATAAATGTGTCTTATGAATGAAAAACATACATGCTCTGGACACAGAGCATATATCGTGTGGGTGATATTACAGAATTTCACTTATTTAGTTTTACAATGTCAAAGCCTAAATCAAAACGCTCCCGTATTTCTGCAATCTATGCGCAAAATAATAACGAGTTGAGTTCTAACAAAGAACGTATTACATGCTGGTAGGCTGATAGAGTAAACTATGATATGAATATGATATGATCATATAAATACTGGTCCGTCCGCGAGGATATCGAGGACTCGGATAGCCATTAAGCCATTTGAGAATATAGGCGGCCTATAGCCTATACATATTATTTAATGTTTTCATAAGCGTAAAGATACAACAGCTAGATTAATGATCAAGTTAGTTTACTGTATGCAGGCTTCGCAGGGCTGTGTGTTATATATGCGCAAGTTACTGTTGCATACTAATGTAGGCTGGCTGCTATTATATGTAATTCATAGGCTACCTAATACCAACAACGAAATAGATTTTATCATATGCCTCTACACACATTATATTATACACATCATATTATATCTTGGTTCGGCAGCGCCTCTGTGAACAATCTCTCAGAGTTTGCTCCATCAATAAACGCGCATTTTGGCTGATAATGTGCCGGTGGCCGGAGTCTCATTCAGGCCTAATTGTATTTAATTCAATTGTAATGTTATTACTGGGGTATCTAAAACATCACAATGTAGATCAGGGTTATCCACTGAAGCCATAATGACTCTGATCAGAACCACGGGCTCATGACGAGCGCACACAATAGGCATTGTAGAGCGCAGAGTTGGCGTGCTGAAATTGATTTAATTTCAGTCATTACAGTGCTTAATGTCGGGTCATCTCTTGTAATTTATTTCTGTCAATGTGCTGGTTCTGTAGCAGGACTGGGTCAGTCAACATCCTTGGCTCCCGGCGCACCGAAGATTATACGTTCAAGTTGTTGGTCGGACCTCGGTGATCAATCTCGCTCTCAGTGAAGTCTCTCAGAGTTCGCTTGGGTTAGTCCACTTTTCCACATTTCATGGGGGTGTTCCATTACCGTATATGGTTAATCGGGGCGGTTCTGGTATGCAAATACGTGAAAGTGTGCACGAGCCTCGGCGTAGGACCAAGGTGATATTTATCATGACAGGTGTGCGTAGGACCTGTGTACGCACGTGAGATGAATCCCGTTTTTTTTGTGCGTGCACACATTCTAAATTCTGTGCTTAAGTATGGAAATAGAACATTTTCTACGTCACGTTGATGAATGAGGGCCCTGGAGCTTAAGGGGGAGCTTAGTATTCCTGCCGCGGAGGAGGTGGCTACAACATCAACACACAGTGACTACATGCAGTCACTGTGTGTTGTTGTAGCCAGCGGGTAAATCGCGATTTTTTTATTTGTTTGTCATGACAAACCAATGACATAATCCAACATATGTGTAAAGGCACAACATATTCCAGTTAACGGTATATTTTTCTAATGATTTGTTACGGCGTAGTCGTTCTATATGAATTGAAAATGGGGGACCCTGATGTAAACAAGACAAACGTCTTTCTCAGGTCTGCATAGCCTTAACAATTGTGTGTATTGAGCCGTACTGTATTGTACCCATTCTGCAATCTGTTAAATAAAGTTTTCATTCATTCATTCATTCATTCAGTCAATACTTCCATGCGTATAAATTGAGGAAGCGAGCGAGTCTGCGGCCGCTCGCTCTGCCGCGCACGGCAGCGGCAGAGTGGTGGATAGGGGGGCGGGTCACGTGGGGGTCGCGGCCAATCAGAGGAACCCGGAAACCGAATTCCGTTGCGGAAGCGATACACGCCCCAGGGACAGACGAGCCCTCACAGATTAGGCGATATTAACGCTAACATTGAAGTGGATGCTGGGCATTCAAGCACTAAATCGTGCGCCCCCTGCTGGGCACTGAAAGTGTTAATGGCAATATCGGTAGGCCGATAATATCGGACATCCCTAGTTGACACATTCATTTGTTTGCACAATCTATTAACCCTTTATCTGCCAGGGATTATTCTGATCTTAATCCACTGTCTGCCAGTACTGTAAATCTATGGAGATGTTCCCCTTCCTTGCAGGGCTATAACTTTTTAAATTGTATTGCTAAATTGACATTACTATGGCCCATTCAACGTCAAGTATCTATCGTTTAGGATGTAGCAACGTTCTACTTTTTCATTCACATATTCATACTAAAATACGGTCTAAAGTATAAATATGTTTTTATCGTTTTCTGCAGCATTCTGCAGAACGTGATTTATAGCCATAAATACATATATTACATCATCAAATGTAGTTTGATACCGATTGACGTCAGATTAAAATTTTCAATTTTCCGGGTTCCTCTGATTGGCCGCTAAGCCCACGTGACCGCGCGCTAGCACCGCCCCCCTTATCGCCCACTGCCGCGCGAGCCAGCGAGGCGACGCGAGGCGGTGGTTTCAGCAGCAGCGGCCGTCTTCTTCCGAGGCGGCTCATAAATGTCGATATGAATTGAAAATGGGGGACCCTGATGTAAACAAGATGAAAGTCTTTCTCTGGTCTGCATCCCCTTAACAATTGTGTGTATTGCGCCGTACTGTATTGTACCCATTCTGCAATCTGTTAAATAAAGTTTTCATTCATTCATTTCTCCCCCACTACTCTCAAAAGTAACACTAAATATATAAAGTACAACAACGCCAGACTCAAGAAACTGTGTTCCCTTTGGCGCAATGCACACAATTGTTAAGGGGATGCAGACCAGCGAAAGACTTTCGTCTTGTTTACATCAGGGTCCCCCATTTTCAATTCATATCGACATTTATGACATACACAACATACATGACAGCTTTGGCTGTTTGTACGATGAAACAAAGAACTTCTAAGATATACATTAGCTTGGATTTCAGTGATATTCAGGGGTTATGTCAGTGTTCTTAAAAGCTTGTAGTTGTGCATGTCATAAAAAAACAAACTCGCATCATTTGGGTATTTCTGAATGTTTTGGCATATGAGTCTATATAGGATGCATTTTTGTGTAATTGTTTGATCATAATACAGGACTAAGGAACATGGTATTTTTTTATTTCAAATTATATATATAGGACTATGTATAAAGAAACCATTTCTTCTTTCAGAAAGGCTGTTATAAAGCTAATGTTTTGTGTAATTGTTATACTCATTGAGGACCATTACATTTGTAGTATTAATCGTAGAATCATATCATATCAGTACCTTCAATAAAGAGTAGATCTGACTACTTTACTGAATTAACACTTACTGTGAATATCCAAACCACGCTCACAAACATTGAGTAACAATACCTTGGATGATGTAACTGATATGGATATTAGTCTCGCTACTGGAGAAAAAGACGCTGGTGGCTGGTACCCTTGACAGTTAAAAAAAAATAATCACTTTATTCATTCCAGATGTAGCTTATTTTTCCAATCATATTGTACTGAACAAAGATTAGCAACACATTTTCTTGCAGTGAATTCCTGCCTGAACATTCAAGACATGCTGTATTGCGTGGGGCTTTTAGAGAGGAAGATCCGTAGGACATCACAACGTCGATTCCTGAACGCAACCTCTGTTAAGGGGATGCAGACCAGAGAAAGACTTTCGTCTTGTTTACATCAGGGTCCCCCATTTTCAATTCATATCGACATTTATGAAAGACATTTATGACATACAAAACATACATGACATTAGGGATTAATAAGAACGAGCCGTGTTCTGAAGGGCCAGATTAACACTGAGAATCTACGTTTTATTGTTTTATATAACTTGTATATTATTTATATATATAAGCTATATCCCTTTAAGCCTCCGTTTGAATCATAGCATTATTCGCTTTCCTCATTGGATAACGCCCTTGACACTGGCGGCGCCAAGAATCGCGCCCCCCAGACAAGTTCAAAGACGAGTCTGGACAAGTTGAGACATGCCCTTGGCCAGCGCATTGATTCCGGACAAGAGATTCGGTTGCGCCCTAGAAAGCACTCTAAGTATATATATTGTGGAAGGCGCAAACAGCAGCAGTTCGTCCGAAGTAAAACAGCAGCAGTTCGTCATTTAGTGTGAATCTAACGTTAACGCAGTTCGTTCGGTGTGCAGCAGTAACAAGCAGTTCGTTCGTCTAGTAACTAATGTGAACCTTAGCAAGTGTGTGTGGACTTAACGTAATTAGTATCAGAACACGAGGTGAACCTAGCAGCAGAACTATTGGACATGTGAGCATTGGAACCTACCGCGGCGTATCGTTACGGATAACTAGTAGCTCCTTAGATACTACCTTGATATTGTAGAACCATTGTTGGTGGATTATAGTGACTTGTGGAAACGTAGTACCGTGGAGAAGAGCATCGTTAATACCATTGTCGTTTGGATTTAACTACCCTGAAGATCTGCATCGGGCTAGCTTCGAGGACGAAGCTGGCTAGCTATCATCACTGCCATCGGGCTTTGGATTAAAAGCTATTACCCTGCTACCGAGCACTTGGATTACAAGGACCGGATCCGTATGAGACCCCCTTTCTTCAAGTGACCAGCCGGAGTATCCGTCTATTCTTCAATCCTCTGGAGCTTACTACTCTGTGGGAGGAAATCACCAGTCTCCAGCTATACCCTCGTTTGCCCCCCTATATCGCCATCTCACACCATGCAGCGTCCCGGTCTAGTATCCTTAGCCTAGGAATTATTCATTCCCACTGACTTTGATACTCTGACATTCTAATATCATTCGCCATAAAAGAGCGACCAAGTAATTCTCAGTTGTATATCTGCTATTGATAATAAAATACTGTAAACGATATCTCTTTGTCATCGTGCCGTCTACTGAGTGTCTGCCATAATTAACTGTACTGTCTGGCAAGTAATAATAATATGTAGTAGTGGTTTAATCTATCACAATCTTTAATACAGTCAGGGTTTTGTAACCCCTCAGTTACAATTGGTCCTTCGAGCCGGAGGGTATCAGTAATACTAATCATATTAATAGTAATATGGCCAGCGGCGGACACTCTCCAAACGGCTCTCCCAAACTAGAGCGCTCTAGGCGCCAGCGTCAGCCCCCTCCACACTTGGAGGACTACGCTGTAGTTCTACCTCCTAGCTTATCTAAAAAGAAGTTAAGCACGGATAAAACTAATAGCTTAAGTATGCCCAACCTTATCGACTTGTCGGCCCCACTAGTAGAGACCCAAGCTGGTTTAAACGAAACTGACTTAGCTCACGGGGGGGACAAGCAAGACATTACTTGACTATGCCCAACGACCACAGCGCTACCGAGATGGACCTCGGAGCGCCAGAAGATAAAGACCGCGCATCCGAGATGGACCTCGGAGCGCAAGAAGGTACAGAACGCGCACCCGAGATGGACCTCGGAGCGCAAGAGGATAAAGAGCGCGCCCCCGAGACGGACCTCGGCGCGCACCAAAGAAAAGAGTACCGCGCCTCCGAGATGGACCTCGGAGCGCGGGAGAAGATAAGAAACAGCGCCCTCGAGATGGACCTCGGAGCGCGTAAAAAGAGAACAGGTCGACGCCAAGCCCTGTCAACTCCAGATCACCATCATCAGCGTCATCCCCAAGCGAGGCCGACCAGAGGCTAGCGCAAGTCCTGATCGCCACGCTGACAGCTTCAACCGAAAGAGACCGCCTCCAGGGTGAGCGTGAACATCTCCAAGCGCAACAAGAGAGTGAGCGTAACCGCCTACAGAGTGAGCGTGAACATTCTAGACTGGAAGAGAGGCGCCTCCAGGCTGAAGAAAACATCCAGCGAGACCGCGCCAATGCGCAACGCGAGGCACAGCGCGACGCAGCCAATGCCCAGCACGAGGCGGAACGAGACCGTCTGCAGGCGCAGATGATGGAGCAAGCGCTCCAGAGGGTGACTCCCCACTCCTCCACCCGGAGCTCCCGGAGATCATCACGACACGGGTCGAGGGCACCTTCCCCTCCCCGACCAATCTACACGGGACCCAGCCAACGGGAAGAACCTGCTTACGTCGCCGAGAAACTAACCAAGCGACTACAAAGCCTAGCGGAGGACGAGGGAGGACATAAAGCCCACACGCACGAACCCATCTCAGACTAGGAGGAACAGTGCAGCCCCGATCTCAGCCCCGACACGCTGCGTTACGAACCCCCAACCCGTCCCAGGGGTGAGTTTGAGCAACAGACAGCACCGAGGAGCAGCACCTGGGGGCCCGGCCTCTGGTTCCCACCCAGCACGAACCCACGACCCCACGTACGGGGAGACTCGCCAAGGAGGCCTCTCCCCCTACGCGCATCAGTGTCACAGCCATCCATGGCATCTTATATTGGGACACCCACATTCCCAGACTTTACGCGTGAAGACAGAGCGCAGTATACCGAACTGCGCATGTGTTTAGAGACCATTATGTCCGGAGTACAGGACGAGTCCTACAAATATGCCATCCTCCTCAAGCACCTCAAAGTACCCAGAGCCAACAACATAGCGCTGGCATACTCTAACTCCCAGACTCCCTACTCTGATGCCCTGGTGGCCCTCGACGCGCGTTACGGACGTACATGGGACTATGTCATTCAGGAGATACGGGAGATTGAACGTCTCCCCCCAGCTAAAGACAATCGAGCCCTGGATGACCTATCCATTAAAGTACAATCCCTGGTAGGGATGCTCGGGTCACAAAAGGAGAAGGGGATGTACGAGTTGTACGCCAACTCCAACGTGGAGCGGATATTAGAGAAGCTCCCCCCATCCCGCCAAGAACGTTTTCGGCGGCAAAGAGATCACCGTGACCCCCACGGCCCAGAACAATCACTCCTAGACCTTGCTGACTTCCTAGCCAGAGAGGTCAGCAGCCTACGGATCGACACCTTCGCGTGGGGCGGCTCTAACCCTAAAGATGGACCGAGAAGGTTTAAAGACAACGGCAGGCCCGTCACTGTGATGCACCAGGCCGAGGCGGTGTCACGGCAGACGAGTCACAACCCCCACACCAAGGAGAAATGGAAGGCTGCCTGTCAGTACTGCGACAGTGAACACTGGCTGTCACAGTGCGACGCCTTCAAAGGACTGACTACAGCCGAAATAAGTCAGTGGCTTAAGGATAACCGCCGCTGCTTCCGCTGCGCGCGCGGACACATGGCAGCAGAGTGCCGCCTCAAGAAAAGGTGCGGCAAGTGTGACGGCGCCCACCTAGAAGTCCTGCACGAGAGCAATAAACGCCCACCAGGAAACCAAAGTAGGCCCATCACAGTAATGTATCAGGCCGAGTCGGTGTCACCACAGACGAGTCACACCTCCCCCGCCACAGAGGAATGGAATATTTACCCCCCACCACTACAGAAGATCCATTGGCCCTCCCCCTGGTGCACTTACTGCCGCAGCGGACACTGGAAGTCACGGTGCGACGCATACCAGAAACTGACCCCCGCCGAAATGGATCAGTGGAGTAAGATTAACACGCAGGACCACGCTTACTGCGATACACTGTGCGAGGCCCACAAGAGAAGACTAGCTCTACAAGGCAACTTACCAACAGAAGTGCTCCACATCGACCCCGCGTATAGTGGGAGCCCCAGAGTGCTCATCAAGGTAGTACGAGTACTCCTCAGCCACGGAGACAAGGTACTCGACACCTACGCCGTCCTCGACGACGGGTCGGAGAAGACACTCCTCCTCGCCTCCGCCGCGACCCAGTTGGACCTGCGGGGCCCAGAGGAGACGATGACCCTCCATACCATTAGTCGAGACTTAAAGACAATAAAAGGTGAAAACGTCTCGTTCACCATAGCAGCGATCGACCACCCTGAGAAGCGGTACAGCATCAACAAGGCCCACATCGGACCCAAAGGATGCCCAGCCGCGGTTAAGACCCGACTGGTGGACGCTCCAGGGCCCCCTCTACGAACCTGCCAGCCAACCAACGACCACACGCTGCCTTTACACCAAGGTGAGCGACACAGACAACACTCTCTTACAGCCCGTTGAGAGGCTATGGACATTAGACACGATGCCATTCAAGACCGAATGCAAGATGGTTCGGCCCAAAGAGGACAAGTACGCCATCGCTCTACTAGATCAAAAGACTACGAGAGTCAAGGTCGACGGAGTGTTCAGACACGCAACCCCACTCTTGAAGCGGACGAAGATGCCTGTGAGAGAACCGTGGGCCAAGGAGCAGGGCTGGGAAGACCCCATACCCGAGTACCTAGCTACCCCATGGAGAGAGTGGGAGGGTGAAATTGTCCCACTCCGCGAGGTGGCCATCCCGCGGAGTCACTTCCCCCCTACTGTGCGACTGGAGAAGGGTCAGACAGACCTGCACGTCTTCAGCGACGCCTCAGAGGTGGCGTACGGAATAGTGGCCTACCTGAGGGCTCAAGAAGAGGGAGTTCCGAATTCCACCCCCCTCAGCTACGTTCCAAGCGACGTAGCTGACCTCGAACCCATCACCCCAAACTACCTCTTGATGGGGCGGCCGGACCCGGCCCTTCCTCAGACGGTGTACAGACAGGACGAGAGGAACGGACGGAGGAGGTGTAGACACAACCAAGTACTGGCCGACCAGCCTTGGACCCGCTTCCTCCTACGCTACCTACCATCCCTTCAAGCCCGTCAGAAGTGGGTAAAGGACAGGGACAACCTGAAGGTGGACACAGTCGTCATGATAATAGACCAGTCACTACCCCGAGCTACGTGGCCGGCCGGCCGTGTGAGCAGAGTGATTACTGGTGCCGATGGGAAGGTCAGAGCGGCAGAAGTCATCGTCCAAGGGCGGACTTACACCCGACCTGTGGCTAAGTTGATAGAGCTGCCGGAGATCCCTGACTCCCCTGACGACGACCATGACCCACTGACTTTGTAGATCGTTTCCAACTCCTCATAACAAAGTATGGAGAAGTTGACTGGACAATAATATTAATCTGTGCCCCTTTACTAATTAGGTGCGGACTAATTAGGAGGCGGCTGTTCTGAAGGGCCAGATTAACACTGAGAATCTACGTTTTATTGTTTTATGTAACTTGTATATTATTTATATATATAAGCTATATCCCTTTAAGCCTCCGTTTGAATCATAGCATTATTCGCTTTCCTCATTGGATAACGCCCTTGACACTGGCGGCGCCTAGAATCGCGCCCCCCAGACAAGTTCAAAGACGAGTCTGGACAAGTTGAGACATGCCCTTGGCCAGCGCATTGATTCCGGACAAGAGATTCGGTTGCGCCCTAGAAAGCACTCTAAGTATATATATTGTGGAAGGCGCAAACAGCAGCAGTTTGTCCGAAGTAAAACAGCAGCAGTTCGTCATTTAGTGTGAATCTAACGTTAACGCAGTTCGTTCGGTGTGCAGCAGTAACAAGCAGTTCGTTCGTCTAGTAACTAGTGTCCGTTATAAGTCCGTGAACGACGTTAAATAATTTATGTAGTATGGGCGATACATAGATCACAGCAGTTTATATGGATCATAATAAGCAAACACGCTGAAACTTACCGCAGCTTCCTCTGACCGTTGGGTGGTCAGCGTGGAGCAGAAAGTTCGCGATTATGGGATGTTGATATATGCGATCCATTTCCAGGTTGTATAATAATATATACGTCCAAATCATGTTGTTTATCGAGTTATTGGCAACGGATCGCTATCCAGTGTGTCGAGCTCGAGTCCCGCGAGCGATAGCGAGTGGCCGGACCGAATATGGATGAGCACCACTTCCTGCCGCTCATTTCCTGTTTGGGCGATCCGCCGATCGGCCACCAGATGGCGCTCTTGAACCGTTGGAGAGTTGAGAGGAGATCAACAGGAGATCTCAAGTCTCCGTGGGTGAAATATGATTGACATGACAGATTTTTGAAATATTGATCTCAAAGACGCCTTACGGCGTCATTGGCAGATTACGCATGGTGGAGAATGACGTGGTAACACGTCATTGGCGAATAAAGGGTTAACACTTTCTGCGCCAATCACGAGTATACTCGTTATTGGCCGCCAGCGGTTCATCGCCAATAACGAGTATACTCGTTATTAGATAGTTTTTTCTTTTCTTAGATTTTAATATTCTATGCAGTCTCACGGACCTCTGTGTATCATTTAAACTTATTCTGAGACCTCGAGAGTGCAATGCTTACCGAATCCTGCTAGGTGGCAGTATCGCCTACCCTTTGAAACCTTATTTCACACTGTGTATTACATTGTATATGGTCTGGGTGGAGAATTTGGACCCGGGCAAGTGAAACGCTTGGAATGCGTCCAGCACACTTGATTCATAGTTTGTCCCATTTCATGTCAGGGACCCGATGGACATCAATACTGGAAATCGCGATCAGACAATTGGAATATTCATTTTGGAATAACTCCTATAAGGACTATATGACGTCAATCCTACTTTGATCCTACAATGATTTCACATCGATGGCAACGATCAACGTATGTAGTATTCAAAACGTATGCCGTTACTGACGATCAGAGCATCACAAAACGACCCCCCCCCCCTTTGATGCCTTCATGATGAAACATAATACCTATTATATACCTTTGATTTGGAAACAGTATCGTGTCCAGGCGAGCATAGCGAACGACTTTCCCAAAATGCACATATCGCTCCATAACTCAGCTTCCAGGAATTAGCCCGGATCACTCTGAAACTATACAATATTCACCACGGGATAACACGCAAACGTATACATGAAATAATTAACTATTTTTTACATATTGGACTACAAATAGTGTCTGTCAAATGAGCCAGACTATTTTCTCCATAGCTATAATATAGAATATACAATTGATCCCTCCAATTTGCGAAAATCCCGGTCAAAAAAGCTAGAAGGACTGGAATCATTATATGCGGACCTATACGCATCCTTGCAAACTGACTATAATGAACGACTAAACACACAACGTAAGATAGTCAAAAAAGAAATAAACTCCATACTTAAACAACAGTCTGAGTTCTTAATACATAGGACAAGACAAAATTACTATTTTCACGGCTCCAGACCTAGCCATCTATTGGCAATGAAAATACGCTCAAATGATCATTTCTCAGATATCCCCTCGATTAGGACGAGCCAGGGTGCAGTCACTACTGATTCGAAAAAGATCAATGACACTTTTAAAGAGTTTTACTCACAGTTATATAGCTCAGAGGGTAATCTGGATGACTCTAGATTTGAATCGTTCATTGGCGGGCTTGAGATACCCCACATTTCTGAGGAAGAGGCCAAGGAACTGGGGAGACCGATTACTCTCGTAGAATTGAGGGAGACTATTGTTGAAATGCAGAGGGGTAAGGCGCCAGGCTGGGATGGTATTCCACCCGAAGTGTATTTAGCTTTCTGGGACCAACTGGGTCCATTGATGCTCGATATGATCAATTACGCTATCGAACAAGGGGAGTTCTCAAGAGATGTCAATATGGCGTTGATTTCTTTACTTCTCAAAAAGGACAAAGATCCCAATGATTGTGGTAGCTATAGACCCTTGAGTCTTCTCGGGGCCGATTTAAAGGTGTTTGCCAAGGTGCTGGCCCGTCGCCTGCAGAGATTTATGTCTGTATTGGTACACTGCGATCAAACTGGTTTTATCCCGGGGCGTCTGGCTGCAGATAATCTTAGGAGGCTGTTGCATGTAATCGATAACAGTAAAGACAATACAACTCCATCCACAGTTCTGTCTTTGGATGCCATGAAGGCGTTTGACAGACTTGAGTGGTCATACCTGTGGAAGGTACTTGAGGTCATGGGTCTTGGAAAGAGTTTTATTCATATGATTAAAGTCCTGTATGCCTCGCCGTCTGCGATGATACTGACAGGCAAAAACTGTTCCACACTCTTTCCAGTCTCCAGATCTTCTAGACAGGGTTGCCCTCTGAGCCCGGGACTGTTCGCGCTTTCCCTCGAACCTTTGGCCCAATTTATTAGGCAATCGGAGGACATCGTCCCCATAATGGTCAACAATACTCCACACAAAATTGCTCTCTATGCGGATGACCTGCTGATTTTCATGGACGACCCCTCCCGCTCGGCCACAAAATTATTGAGGATAATCGACGACTTTGGTAAATTGTCAGGTTTTAAGATTAACTGGAACAAATCAGCCTGCCTACCTCTTAATGAACTGGCCAAGGCGGTACGACTACCAGCTGATATCCCCATAGTAGAACATTTTAAATACCTGGGCATAGAGATATTCCCCACGCTGAACCAAACTACTAAGTACAACTTCACGGGTACTTATGATAAAATACGCCAGGATCTAGACAGGTGGTCGTCCCTTCCTAACTCCTTACAAGCCCGGGCTTCCATAATCAAAATGAACATCCTGCCTAGGATACATTTTATTAGCTCAATGCTCCCCCTGCCCCCTCCAATAGACCACTGGCGCAAGGTACAATCGATGGTATCTAAGTTTGTCTGGAATAACAAACGCCCGAGAATCAAAAGGGCTACTACTCAACGTAGGAAACAAGATGGGGGCCTCGCAATCCCTGATTTTAAACTTTATTTCTGGTCCTTTTCACTGAGACCTCTGATGTGCTGGCTAGACCCAGTAGAGGCTGTATCGTGGCGCTCCTTAGAAGCGGCGGCGGTGTCTCCGCTAAGATTGCAGGATGTAGTGTACTCCACTGTCTCTATTGCGAAATGCCGGCTGAGGTATGGACCGATCATTACTCACGTGATCCAAACATGGCGTAATGTACAGAGGTCGTGTGGGGTTAAATGCCCTTGGCACCTGGACTCTCCAATTTTTAATAACCAGCAATTACTTGTTGGACACAAGCCGGTTAATATTCCTCAATGGCAAAGGAGGGGAGTGCATACTCTGGAGGATATTTATGATAAGAACGGCCTCCGTGCGTTTCAGGACTTAAGAGAATTTTATGATCTTCCCGGCGAGTCCTTCTTTCTTTACCTTCAACTAAGGTCAGCACTGAGGGCGCATGGCGTACCGTGGGCTCAAGCTTTGCAACCACACCCCTTCCTCAGGCTCATAGTGGATAGAACGACATCCAGAGGGTTTGTCTCAGACTTTTATACGCTCTTAATTCAATCCACGTATACAAATTTATCATTGGATACAATCTGGCGTGTGGATATCCCGGAGTTGGACCCCGAGTTTGACTGGGATGATGTTTGGGCAAATGTGGCATTATCTTCCCGCAACCCCAATCACCAGCAAATTAATTTTAATTATATTCATAGGACCTATCTTACACCTAGGAAGCTATTTGCTATGGGACTGATAACCGACTCTCGGTGCACTTTGTGCTCTCAAAAGGCCACTGGCACTTATATGCATATGTATTGGGATTGCCCACCAGTGGCCCGTTTCTGGAGGTCAATAACGGACAAACTTTCAGATCTGTGTGGCTTAACTATCCCATTCACAGCTGTTACGCTACTCCTGAACGATATAACGACACTACCCGCGTCCGTACAACTGAAAAGGGTTGTCCTAGCGGGCGTCACAGCAGCGAAGAAGCTTATAGCAATGAGATGGAAGGAGCCTGAGAAGCTGACAATGATCAACTGGTCCCTAACTCTATTGGATGTGATTTATCTTGAGATATCCACGGCTCGGGTGATTGGGGTAGGGCAGGCTGGCATTGACCTGTGGTTCGCAGCAGCTGAGAAGGTAAAGACCGCCGTGTGCGGCTGAGCGGGGTTGGGGCGCTTGATCGGGGGGGTCCGGCGGTCTCTGGGGAGGGGGAGGAGGAAATGTCTTGTCTGTCTTGGTTTTTGTCTTGTCCTTCTTAACTTTGGCTGGGGGGATTTTAGGGGGGGTTGGTATTTAGCTATTCTGCGCTATAGGTCAATTCACATGCCATCTCCCCAAGGGACTAATATTGGCAGACTGATTGACCTGTCAACCAACTTGGAAGAGGAATTTCTTTCTTCTTACACTTTACCGTCTGCGAGTTTGGCAGTCTTGAACATGTGTAAGGGACCTAGGCTATCTACAGTAAATCTGCGACAACACTCTCATAAACAATCTTTTAAGTCACTCCACTTTGTAAAGGTGGGGAAAGGTTGCCATGTCTTGAAGACCCCTTTTTGTTATTGAAGTAGCCACCTATATTTGATAGGTTGGACGCTGTTTCTTTTTCTTTTTGTCTTATAATTTATTATTCTGTATTATTGTTGTTATTCTCCTGTGAAGTTATGTTTTTTGTTACTGTGGTTATTGTGTTGTCCTGTTTCATGTAATTAATAATAAAAAAAATTTGATCAAAAAAAAAGAATATACAATTGATCCGCAAACATCGTGAAAATAGGCAATGGAAAGCTGGCCCTAGAGAGCAGAGATGGGTGCTGGCTATGGCGCTGAATGAGTTAAAAGCTGTGAATGAATCAATGTTCTCCAGCCCTCTTTGTCCTTTTGGAGAAGATCAGGATGTCTGTTACTTATACGTACTACATTTTATATTACCTAAACATAATATCTGGGCCACTTATTTGTGAAATGCTTACCCCAAAGTTGTTGACATGGTCCAACAGTTGCCTTGATGAATCAAATGTGTCTTACAGTCAAAATTACTTTTTTCTTTCTTTTTAAGGCGAGACACTGCAGGTGAATAGTCAAATATACTTTTTTTGTTGATTTTGAGATTTTGTTATATTTTGCTTCCTAAACATGTCTTCTATGAAACTAGTGACAATAAAACGTCAATAACACACATTTAGTTGTTTATTTTACATCATTTTGCCTTATTGCATCCATAAATGTGCACATATTTAATGGGGAAGTGCCTCATTTGCATATATAAACATACATTTCAGAAAACTTGCAATATATTTTTTCTTAGTTTATATGTACATAACAAATTGGGAAAGTTTCATAGTGATATCTATTCAAATATTTTTTGCCTATTAGGGGGTACTACACTGTACTACACTGTTTGTAGCCTGTGTGTAGTTCTGTTCAGTTCAATAACATCATTATTATTATTATTCAGTTATCAGGCATGTGTTTAGGTTGCCTATTACTAATGGTTTGATTAGGTATTGTGTTTGTAAATATCTGTTTAAAAAAAAAAGTATGGCATTTTACAATACAGAACTTTGAAGGCGTTTTCCCAAAAATGAGTTTTAAGAGTTTTTCCTCATACTCTGAGCCAGAAATCTCCACTTCAGTAGCACTCACATACACCAAACCTTCCAGTTCTATTCATATCTATGTTCTGAAGGTATTTACAGAAGGGTTTGTTGATATCGCATTCATACCCTGATTTATATCACATTTTATTCCTAAAAACATGGCGCAATATGGAATTTTACCATAAAAATGGACTGAATGGAGTATTTTCTGATTTATGGAGTGATAAAAAGAGATATCCAAAATCCCCTCTGTAATAACCTTTGGCTCTAATATGTCAACAAAATTAAACTATAATTTTGAAAATGGCTCTATCCAATGTTCAGATTTCTGTCCTGGAATTATATGCAAATTAGTGTATATTTAAGTAGATAATGCCTCATTTGCATATTTAAACATACAATTTCAGAAAACTTGTAATACAAAAAAGTCTTGTCTTAATATAAGTAATCAACTGGGGAAGTTTCATTGTGATATCTATTAGTTAATTATTTTACCCTATTCACCTGCAGTGTCTCCCCTTAATTTCTATTCTATCTATATGTCAACCCCCAGTAAACAGACTTTTTTAGATTATTTAAATATTTAGTATTTTTTGAGTGGTATTGTACAGATATAAAAATTATGCTGCTGAAAGCTGTGGGCGTGTTGATGTTTTTCCCACATTGTATATTTTGGTTTTAGGAAAGTTTCAATAAATAAAATCTTATTGTAAAGAAAGAAAGAAAGAAAGAAAGAAAGAAAGAAAGAAAGAAAGAAAGAAAGAAAGAAAGAAAGAAAGAAAGAAAGAAAGAAAGAAAGGAAAAAGGAAAGAAAGAAAGAAAGAAAGAAAGAAAGAAAGAAAGAAAGAAAGAAAGAAAGAAAGAAAGAAAGAACAACATCATGGGATGAAGGTGATAATGTGAGGATTCGCCTGTTCCCTGAACCTTTCCCTGTCTACTCTCCTTCACCAGCCCCCACCTTTGGACATTCCCTGTCTCCTCACCTCACCAGCCCCCACCCTTGTGAGAACTTTTGCCTGCCTCCTACTCTTCACCAGCCCCCACCCTTGGACATTCTGTTCCTCTACCCTCACGCACCTGTTGGGAGTTTGCAATCTGCTCGGGAGAGTACTTAGGTGGCAGGCTCCCTTCCAGTCCTGGTCGGGTCGTTCTGTTCTGTATCTGTGTTCATGGAGTGCTGTACGTTACCATTCTGTACATCACCATCACCTGCTGCGTCTCCGGCGTGAGACGACGGCCCAGCCATCACCACCTGTCGCCGTTTGCCTGGATTGGGACGCCGTCTTCGCTCTCTAATTCTCTACGGGAGGTTTTCCAGTGTTCCCACTCCAGACGTCAAGCCGGCGCGCCATCGCTCCCTATTTCCACGGGAGGATGGCGTCTCTTCGCCCCGGTCCCCTGGGACCCCTGTGTTCTGCGCTGCCCGTCTGCAGCATTCGAGGAGGAGGAAGAGGATCTCCGTGCCTGGAGTGGGACACCGTCTTCGCTCTCTAATTCTCTACGGGAGGTTGCCAGTGTTCCCACTCCAGACGTCAAGCCGGCGCGTCATCGCTCCCTATTTCCACAGGAGGATGGCGCCTCTTCCCCCCGGCCTCCGCTGTCGGGCCCCTGTACCAAGTCAAGTCAAGTCTCCGTGCCTCTTCCCCCCGGCCTCCGCTGTCGGGCCCCTGTACCAAGTCAAGTCAAGTCAAGTCTCCGTGCCCGGTCCCACCGGCCTCCGCTGTCGGGCCCCTGTCTCCGTACCAGGCCTCCGCCGTCGGGCCCCTGTCAGCAGCTCTGGCCCTCGCCCTGTCCAAGGCCTTAACCCTGTTCTCTGTCCCTGTCTCCAGCCCGCCTCTCAGGGCCTCTGTCCCTGTCCCCCTCTCCAGTGCCCCTGGTCCTGGCCCTGACACTTAGCCCTGGTCCTTAGCCCTGGCCCTTAGCCTTAGTCCCTTAGCCTGTTCGCCTCTTAAAGGCACAGTGCTGCATTTTCCATATTTCCTTGACTCTAGTGTTTTGTGTTTTCCCTTAAAGGGACTGTGCCGCTTTTTGTTCTATAATAAATATTTGCCCTGTTTTGGCTTACTCTCATACCTGTCTTGTGTTGTGCGATTGGGGTCGGTTACAAACCATAACAGATAATTGTTAGCTTATTAGCACATTTTAGGAATCACATGATTGATTCCATGCCAGGACATGCACCCCACATTGATAGAGAACCACCAAAGCTATTCACTGTGGCACAACTATATACATAATATAATATAAATATATATTTTTTTTAGGGCTGGGACTTTATCATAGGGCTGGGCGATACAGTATATCGAGTATACTCGATGTATCGTGGCTTGTTCTACATGAGATGTAGTAAATTACTATATTGTGAACATCGAGTATGTTGTCACATCGCGGCTGAGATGAGACTTGCTTTAGCGCAGAGCTGTCTTCTCATTTTTATTATAGACAGACCAGCTCGGACCTTAAATGACATGCAATTGTAATTTCATTAGACACAGACTAGCGCAGACCTTTAATGATTTAAACAATTTAATTGACGCGAGCAATGGGCTAACGTTAGCTGCTAACCAAGTTATCCCATGACTAGGCTAAGCTAACTAGCGTTAGCTGCTAACCCTGGAAACGCTCAAAGCGGACTCCACGACACTAGTTCCATTTGTGAGGAAAGGGGGTGGGTTATATTGATGACGCTTGACAACAGAGGTTTAACATAACTTCATATTTATTGGTTATTCGTTTCTTTATATTGGGCATCCATCTCCGTGTGTTAAACTCTTCCTGTGTTGACATTCGAGTGTGACATCATCACCTACGGCAGCTTAGACGCTCAAAACGCAAACCTAGAACAAAACCCGAGGGGGGGGGCTGGCTCTCTCGCGCGTTCTCGCCCTCTCTCTCGCTCTCTCTCTCTCTCTCTCTCTCTCTCGCTCTCTCGCTCTCTCGCTCGCTATCTCTCTCTACATTCAATGATTTAAAGTAGCCAAACGTTACAGTATAAATACTAACTGGATAGTTGATGATATAAACATTTTATTTCATTATCTGAAATATTCTCAAATCATTAAGTCTGCTATAAGCCATTATCCCTTTGTGTGTGATTATTATTTTCTCACAGTAGTGTATATATATACAATATATATGTGTGTGTGTGTTTGGCTAAAGTGGATAGAAAACACAGTACTGTGCAAAAGTCTTAGGCACCCAAGAGTTTTTATATAAATTGTCTTAGATGTAAATACTTTTTTTTATTAGTGTGTCAGTAGACTACTCTTAGTACATTTTAATTTAATTATTTTGTAAAGCATCTTCATGGTTTAATAATGCAAACATATGTTGCAGGGACTTATTATAATCATCATATTGGCATGACTGTATGCATCAAAGGGTTAAATCAAGCATTTGTAAGTGCTTTAGAGGAAATGTCAAAATTTTATTTTGATTAATTAACTACAGAAAGAATTAAGTAAAAAAAGATTTTGCATGATGATTTTTATTTATTGTGTAAGAATGTTACCTTTCAAAGGCGACCAGACTCATGCATGTGCATGTTTAGTATAAAGTATAATAAATCGCAAATTACTTTTTTTCTCAATCTGGTTTGTTCATAAAAAAAGATTTTTTTTTTCCAATTGTCAACTGTTCTGGAATGTACTTGAAAGTACTGCGTTTTACTTTTACCTCGAAAGTGCTTGAGTTTAGAAAAGGTCCTTTGCGCTATATATTATTCCTAAAATTGCTGCACTTTGTTAAAATGTTTATTGATCTGTTGGTCTGTAGTAGCCAATACAGGATTTTGCTGCTTAAACGTATGTATAATGTATATTCATTGATTCACTCGTATACCAAAATTCATCTGAATTGAAAATGTTTGCTTTTCGCATCAAATATTGATATGCGATTAAAATGTGATTAATTTCGATTAATTAACTATAAAGTCTTAAATTAATTTGATTAAAACTTTTAATCAAGTCCCACCACTAATTATTTTTAAACATCTCACCATCATTTCATGAAATATTATAAGAATGAATGAGTGAGGGAGAGGTGTTTTTGACCAACAGCTATAGGCTAGCTGGTCTGTATCCGCTTCCATTAATTTGTGCTAAGCTAACTTTATCTCATTAATAATAATAAATAATAATGACTTGGATTTATATAGCGCTCTTCATGACACCCAGAGCGCTTCACAGAGTCCATTATTCGTTCATACACAGTCATACCGGTGGTGTAGACCATTTACCTCTGCTAGATCACATTTATCAATAAGAATGCATTATTTGTGATAACATGTGATGTCTGTAAAAAAAGAATCCAGATATAATCAAGATATGAATGGAATAAATCATGTTTATCTTGAAAAATATAAATGAAAAGGGTGGCTAAGTGGCGCAGTGGGCAAGGCGCTCGCCACTAACGCAGGAGATGCTGGGTTCGAGCCCAGCTCTCTGCGTTGCTTCCCGCTTGGCTGGTCATTCATACTAATACAATTGGCAGTATTAGGGGGTGGGAAAGCCGTTGGGTGGGGATCGGACGTTGTGGACAGCGACTCCTACAGGTCGGTTGGTGTGCCTGTACAGCAGAATCAGGAAGTATTGGGGGCAGCGTGAGCCTCCCACGCGTTACTCCTCGCCACTGAGGCCCCGTCCACACGAACGCTGGGTTTAATGTAACCGTGATTGTATGTGCGCAGTTGCACTGTTCGGCCACACACAACCGGGGATTTGCTACACTGCAACCGCGGTCTTTTGAAACCGGTGGCCAGGGTGGAGTTGTGCGGTTTTGCAGTTGCGTGTGGGCATAGCAACCGAGGTTATTCCCAGTGTTTACAGCAGAGCTGTCGCAATTATTCCCCATGTTCACGGCAGACCGCGGGGTAGAGAGATTAGAGCAGAGCCAACTACACCAGTGTTTACAGCAGAGCTGTCCCAAGTAGCGTTATATGAAAATGATTGTAACAAACTTTTGTTCAAAACGTATCGTCTGTGTTGAAGAGTGTTGTGATCGACTGATGTCTGTTGACGCTCAGAGTAAACATGTAGCTGCAGCTAAACTAAACTCATGTGTTGTCAAGTTATTGTTATAACTTATAAGGAACCCAGTCCAGACTGCATCCCCTTAACAATTGTTTGTATTGAGCCATATTGTATTGTACCCATTCTGCAATCTGTTAAATAACGTTTACATCCATTTCATATCGGTAACGTTACTTCTTCTTCTTCAGTTAATTAATGGCAGATCGCGACCCAACAGGAAGTTTAGTGAGCGTTCAGTCTTTTCTGATTGGTTGAAATGGCCTTCATGTCTGAACAACATCGCTGCCTACTGCTTTGGCATTGTATTACATTGTACTAAATGTATCGGTTGCTGGGTTCCAGCTCTGCCCGTGAGTACGCAGTTATACACGGTTGTCCACCTGTGTTCACCGTGTGGACGGAGTTTTATTTTTTCAAACTTCGGTCATATTAAATCCAAACTCTCGTGTGGACAGGGCCTGAGAGATCGCGCTGTGCAGGTGAAAAGATGCGACGGCTGCCTCCTCGTGTACCGGAGGGGACACGTGATGCAAGGCTTTGTCCACATTGCAGCCGACCAGTGGGAGGCATGGTCTAACAACGTTCGAGACAGGGGAGGGTATTGGATAATACGAAATTGGGATGGGAGAAAAATAGAAAATGGGGAGAAAAAGTAGATACAAAAAAAATATATATATATAAATGAAACAAGGTGGAGGCAGACAGTGAACACAGTGAACCTTTTTGTTTCATATTTACCACGTTTACTTGTTTTCACCTATCATTTCCACACTTTCGGTTTCCAGTGGACCCGCGTTACACAGTGTGCACTCAATGAAAATATGTTCTCTTTACAGAAAATGCCATGGTCTTAAAAAATTTTCATTTTATAATGTCTAATGAAATGAGGTTCGGGGCTCAATTGTGCTAATGGACAATTCCAGAGGCCCCTCCACCAGGTTGGAGGCCAGCGCCTAACAGAAAGTTCAGTTACTTACCATCCCCATTTTTTCCCCCTCTCCCCGGCCAAGTGCACCTGTCCAGGGGCCACATGTGCTCTGTGTGCATCCCCTCATTTTGCCCGTTGCAGTGTTGCTCATCCTATCATATTTCCATAAAACATTTAAACTTATTCCATGCATTTGTGTCATCTTTGATGTAAGCAGAACTAGCCAAATAGGCTTTTTCAAAGCATCTCTCTCTCTCTCTCTCTCTCTCTCTCTCTCTCTCTCTCTCTCTCTCTCTCTCTCTCTCTCTCTCTCTCTCATAGAGATACCCATGGCTTAGGAACCCTATACCCTTTAACCTGTATTTGCAGTGAATAAAAAATGTTGTCGAGTCGCGATTCTCTCTTTCTCTCTCAGGGCAAAGTCACCTCTGCCACATCCTGTTGATGAAGTCCTGGCAGGGGTTGAGTGAGTCCCAACATGTCCCTCCGGTCCAACCGTCTAACCAGCTGTTCCAATCAGCTCGATTAGCCAGTGGAGAGATCTCAGCGCCACTAAGGTGGACAGGGCACCTCTACAGTATATACTGGTTCTAACCATTGGTACATTTCTCCTTCACCTCTTTAGTCTCTTCCCTATTATATCTATGCTGTATTTTTTTGGAATTCTAGCCTCTCTATACAAAATGACATACCTATGTGTTCTCTTTGATGGTACTGTAGAGAATTTTGAGACCAACAATTGTTTGTTTATTGTATATTTAAATGCCTGCTTTTTTATTCTGTAAATTGTTGCTTTTTTATTCCTGTATGCTGTGGAGCAAACGGAGAGTAAGAATTCCATTGTACTTGTTGCATTATGGCAAATCTGAATCTGAGAATTGTCTCCCCTGAAATTCAAAACCCCATAGAAAAAAAGAGAGAATGTCTGCACACATAGAGATCACATCTGCATATTAAGTCTCCTTATGCCTATAAAAAACAATACTTACCTATAATTTGTTACGACACTTCCTTCCTAATTTAGTCTGCAAAATGGCACCTCACTTGTTATCGGGCATTGTATTCCTCCACCAGGCTCAATCACTTTGCAAGAAAACACAGTATGAGATTTGAAAATTACGTTTCATTGCCTTCGTACCGCATAAACAGCCATGCCATCTAGTATGGCTAGAATGCAAAGTCCATGGTGACTCGCTCTTGCCTTGAAACATAATATTACACCAACCGCACGGTACCGGTAATTACATATACATCCCGGGTGGGAACATGTAATTCATCACTTTTTCAGGGGATTCCTGAAGGAAATCAATTGGATTCTCAGAATTGGTACCGCTATACTGAATAAGGTCCCTCTGACAGATGTTATGTTAGTCATTTCCCGCGTATATCCCAGTAGATCCATGTCTCCCATGAGGTCTGCATTAATGGAACTCACAGAAGTGTCGGCCCTTTGTCTGGATAATCTAGGTCGAACATCAATGAGCAGCGCGTGGAATGCAAAGTATTGTTCTACTTAAATACACCACAACCAGGTTTGTAGTACACTGTATACTCTGGTCGAAATTGGTTTAATGAATGTATGCCAAAGTTCTTCTAGCTGTGTAAAGGCCATATAATCTATGGGACAATATTTACGATCCCCTGCTAACAGATCCCAGATATGGAACATTTAAGCCCTTCAGTGACATCGCAACCAAAAAAGGTACAGTTTTATCCACTTCATTGACTGCAGCTTTTCAACCCAAATGCCATGGTATTGACCCTAGTCGGCTCTGCAATAGAAGAAGGAGGAGAAAAAAAGCCCATAGCAGTCATGACCGACCATTCTGGCCGTCAAAGTAGTTCAAGGGAGCTTCACATTTTCAACCGCATTTCAATTCTGTAACCTTTTGTTCAAGTGGCCGCAGATTGGATCCGTTCCTGGAAGAGATTGCTTCCTGAATCGGAAATGTGTGACTGTGTCAAGGGCAGGGGTCTGCGCGCCGTTCTGCTCTCATGAAAGCCATACAAGGTCAATTTAGTTACAAGCTCTTACTCCTAAATCCACAACAGCCCATCTCTAAAATATGAAGGCAGTAGCCTCCACAATATTGGCCCCCTTGGGAAAGAAGATAGAAGAGATCAAGGAGATATGTAATAATTCTAAGCTATAAAAAAAGTACATTAATTAATACAAATGTCAGGAAATGGTTTATTTCCTATTTCTGATGAAATGTATCATAAAAAGTATTGTAAAATAAGAAGAAGAAAAAAAACCTTCTGTCATGCTCGTTAGTCTTCTTATGTTTATCATTCTGCAAAATTGTACTTGTATTAGTGCCCATTTTAGATCATAGGACTATTCCTGAGATGCTTTGTCTCTCTACTGCAGGCTAGTGATGTAGACTGTTTCAAGTACTTGATTATAGAATAGTAAACCAACATGTTTTAGTTTTTTTCTTTATTGCAGATTGACAGAAAACACTGCACGACGATTTGGTGTTATGTATGCTGTTGCACAAGGAGCACAAGGCTATAATCACTGAAAATCTTGTCACTATTTGAGGAGTAGTCCATTCTTTACATCAGGGGTCATTGCTCTATTGTTATTGTCTATTACCTCCTAATGTATGTATATGTATACCAGTAATGAAGATAGTGAAGAGTAACAGGACATGGAATAGAGCAAAAAATAGCATTCATTCCCAATGACCCAATACAATGCAGCACACTAGATTATTAATAGATTGAAAAAAGTACCCTTGCCAATGACACAAAAAAACAATGGTCCACATTCATCAATGGACTTAGCCTCTTGAGCCTTAGCCCTAGATTTTCAGAAAATCCGCCTAAAAATACATACCTAAATAAATGGAAGATTGCTCCACTTCTATAAGGTTCATTTGCATGTTCTTGGGACATCTATGGATCTATCTAGGGACATCTATGGATCTCAGGGAATGTATTCCCAGTGTCAGAAATATTGTGTCTTTTTTCAGATTCAGATTCCTTTATTGTCACTTATTTCAGTACTTTACAGCAAGAAGAGTGAACATCTATCTATAGCAGCTTCCAATAATAAAATATTGCACATTAACATCAATTGTAACTGAGGGGTACAATTCCCTGACTGTATTGATAAGTATGGTATCATTAAACCACTACCGCTTTATGTACTTTAATTACTGGCCATACAGTACACGATATATGAATATGATGAACACTTCCCACAATGAAATCGGTTCCAGTCAAAGGTATTAATCAAGTATTTAATGGAGCAAAAGGTACATAGGATACTTTACATTATTCTTTGAATGCACTTGTAAGGCAAAGGAGTATGCGTAGGCAAATCAATAACGAATGTCCATTCTCTGGTTACGCAGGAGGTAATTATACAACCTGAATCTTAGGGAATTATATCTATGGTGCACTAGTGATATAGCGGGAGATACTGGAAGGGGTTCCCACTGGTTGTAAGCCAGCAGGGGGGGTAGAAGATCTGTCGGTAGTAGGACGTCTGGTCAACGATGACTAGGGAGACTTCAGGTACAGAAGCCGGTGCAGTAGCCTCTTGATCCACAGACGAATACAGCTTGGTTCTCTTGTAGACTGTAGCTCCACAGGGAAGAAAGCTAGTCGGCCTCAGGCTCTCTGGGCGCCGACTCGACTTGACTCCTCTCGGGGTAAATCCAACACGTGCAGGCGTCGGCGATTATCCGCTCCATAAATCACAGGACCAAAGCAAATATATTCCAGCCGCAAAGGGCTATGTAGTCGTCGGGTAGATTAATCCAGTGTACATGTCCATACGGCTCTCGTCTAGGTCTCCTCGGGTGAAAGCGCCATGTGGTCGGCCCAGCCTGGATAAGAACTCTAGCTAATACGAGAAAGCGTTGGAGATGCTGGTCACTGTAGAATTCTAACCGCACGATACACTATACACAAATAGACTATTAAAGACTTAATAGAAATATGTCGCACTCGACGGTATAGCGCCAAACTCTGACAATTCAGTTACTAATTCGCACGCGGTCTCGATGCTCTATTCCGGGGCCAAACAGGCCATACTTCACCGCACGTTGTATCGTGGGTGAGGCTTCAACTTATCGGTAACATACTAAGGACGAAGGGTACGGAGGTAAGGGGCTAAGGGGCTTCTACATTCACCTGCGCCGTATTTATACGCACGGTGAACAAACTAGTTCCACTCTCATTTCTGTCGCGTATCCCTGGGCAAGGCCGGGCATGTCCAGACACATCTTGACGGTGACTTTGAACCTGGCTCCGGGGGCCGGTCCCTGGCGCCGGTGGACCGCTGTCCAATAGGAGAATGAACTATTATGGTCTGGGCTAAAGGGATATTCCGTGTATATGTACAAGGAATATACAGGGGATATCAAACGATATACAAATACTATGCAATATATATCAATAAATAAATATATATATTCGGTTTAATCTGATCCTTTGTAACAGCCGCCCCCTAATTAGTCCCACCTAATTAGCTAAGCAGAGACAGATTAACCGCACTGTCCACTACTCAATGTCTGTTGTGAGGGATCGGTCAGTTCACAAAGTCATGGGGTCATGGTCGTCATCGATGGTATCGGGGAGCCTTGGCAGTTCTATTAGCCTCGTCACGGGTCGGGTGTAGATCCGCCCTTGGACGAGCACTTCGGCTGCTCGGACCTTTCCGTCGGCACCGGTGATCACTTTGCTTACGCGGCCAGCCGGCCACATAGCTCGGGGTAGTGACTGGTCGATAATCATGACGACTGTTCCTTCTGTCAAATTGTCTCTCTCTTTCACCCATTTCTGGCGGGTCTGTAGAGACGGTAGGTAGTGGAGTAGGAAGCTGTTCCAAAACTTGTCAGCCAATACTTGACTGTACCTCCACATTCTTCGGCCGTTCGCTTCTTCAGGCCTGTACATTGTCTGTGGTAGCGCGGGGTCCAGCCGCACCATCAAGAGTGTGTTGGGGGTGACTGGGTCGACATCTGCTACATCACTTGAGACGTAACCGAGGGGCTTTGAGTTCAATACTCCCTCGATCTCCGTGAGGACTGTCATTAAGACTTCTTCCGCCACGGTCTGGGCCCCAAGCACGGCGTACAGGGCTGTCTTTATTGAACGTACTTCTCGTTCCCAAGTTCCACCGAAGTGAGGTGCGTTCGGGGGATTAAACTGGAAGTCAATCTGGTATGGAGCGAGGTGGGTCTTAAGTTCTGGGCCCATAGCTTGGAAGCTCTCTCTCAGCTCTCTTTCTCCGCCTTTGAAGTTTGTCCCGTGATCAGACAACAATATAGACGGTTTACCTTTCCGCGATGTGAATCTTCGGAAGGCCATAAGGAATGAGTCTGTGCTCATGGTTGGAAGGAGTTCTATATGCATCGCTCGGGTGGTCATGCATTTGAATACAATACCCCACCGCTTCTCGGTGCCTCTTCCTTTCTTTATATACAGCGGGCCGAAACAGTCCATACCGGTGGAGTGAAAAGGCTTGTCGCCGAGTCGGAGGCGACAGGGAGGTAGGTCAGCCATCCGGGGTATACTGGGCTGCGCTCGCCACTTACGACAGTCTAGACAGGTTCGCTGGAAGCGCCGCACTGCTTCTCTCCCTTGCAGTATCCAATAACGACGTCTGATCTCCGCGAAGACTTTCTCTGCCCCGGCGTGATGCACATCCTCGTCGTATTTCTTTATGATCAGCTCTGTGACCTTGTGTCGGCTGTTTAAGACTATCGGGTACTTGACGTCATCCGGTAAGTCTGGAGCTCTCCGCAGACGACCACCCACTCTGATGAGACCATGGGCGTCGCTCTCGGGGGCTAGGTGGAGCAGTCTGCTGTCTGATGGGACAGGCTTTGCTCCCTGTAGACAGTCTAGCTCATCGGGGAACGAGTCTCTCTGGGCTCGTTGTAGTAGAAGAAGTTCCGCTTCTTCGTAGTCAGCTGCAGTAATGTCAGTAGTGAGCTGAACCTCTGGGTGGTGCCACAGGAATGTCTTTAGCTGCGCACTTTCTAGGGTGAGGCAATCGTCTATGTCGGGGTCTGTGGAGACGAGTGTGTTCAATCCACAGAACATAGATTTCTTGTTTTCTGCCTCCTCTTTACTCGCTTCCCGTGGGGTGGGTGTAGGCCACTCTTCTTCCGGGAGCTTGAGGAACTCTGGCCCGTCACTGTATAGGTTGTGACGGGTGAGGTCATCCAGGGACATTCCCCGGGTGATGACGTCAGCTGGGTTGTGTTTTGTGTCCACATACCTCCAGCTTGCTACTTCTGTTAAATCTTGAATCTCTGTGACTCTGACTCCCACGAAGACCTTGTATCTGCACGAATCAGACCGGATCCATGTGAGTACTGTCGTGGAGTCTGACCACAAGACTGTTCTTTGCACCGGAATGGTGAGTTCACGTTGGATTAACGTGGCGAGTTGCGCTCCTGCTAGGGCTGCGCAGAGCTCTAGACGCGGGATAGATTGTTGCTTTCGTGGGGCTATTCTTGAGCGAGCCAGGATGAAAGCAGTATGTATTTCTCCTCCCTCCTCTCGGGCACGCAAGTAGGCCACCGAACCGTAGGCTACTTCGGAGGCGTCGCTGAAGACGTGCAGGTCCATCTGGCACGTCTCCGGCCTCACTGTGGGTGGGAAGTAGCTGCGGCGTATGTTAACACCTGGGAGTGAGCTGAGTTCCGTCTCCCACTCTCTCCATGTGGATGCAAGGTGTTCGGGTATGGGGTCGTCCCAGCCCTGGTCCTTGTCCCATAACGCTCTTACAATCATCTTTGCCCTGGTGGTGTAAGGTAGAATACATCCCAACGGGTCATATTGTCTGGCGAGTGTTCTGTATACACTCCGTCTGGTGGTCGGTAGTGCAGTCGACCTTCCCTGCTCCTTGGTCAGGGGTGTGTGTTTATAATGGAGCGAGTCTGTTTTGAAGCGCCAGACTAGTCCTAATGTCATTTCTTGGGCTTCTCCTGGGATGGTCGCCATCCAGGTCTCGCTGCTTGCTGCCTTGTCCTCGGGGGAGAGGCTGCGCAATACTTGCGGGTCGCTGCTGGCCCACTGCCTGAGATCAAAGCCGCCTTTGATCAGGGAGGCGCGGAGCTTGAGTAGAAAGGCCTCGGCTTCTTCTGGCGTCGAGACGCTTTGCAGACAGTTGTCCACGTAGAAACTATTTTCTACACTTTTTCGGACCTCTTCATCAGCTGCTGGGTCCTCTGCGACGTGTTTTTGCAGTGCAAACGTAGCACAGCATGGGCTGCATGTGGTTCCGAAAGGGGGGACTTCCCATTGATAGATGGCTGGTTGCTCATCCCCGATCCTCTCTCTCCATAGGAACCGCAGCAGGGGCTTGTCCTCTGGGGAGAGGCTGCGCAATACTGGGGGGTCGCTGCTGGCCCGCTGCCGGATATCAAAGCCGTCTTTGATCAGGGAGGCGCGGAGCAGCGCACGACGTCGCCAGTAAATTTTCTTTATGTGTCCCGCTGTGATTCGCTTGTTAATCTCAGCGCGGTACACAGTCTCTTGAGCGGGGTCTCTGGCTAGGCGCCGCTCTGTGTTCAATAGATACCGCTCCGTCGCTTCTTTTGGGGCGTGGAAGGTGGGCATACCCTCTCGCCTCAGGAGTGGAGTTGCGTATCTCATCACTCCGTTGACTTTGACTCTCTTTGTCCCTTGCTCGAGGAGTGCTATGGCGTAAATGTCTTCCTTGGAACGAATGTCTTTCTTTTCGTTCTTAAAGGGCATTGTCTCTAGTGTCCATAGCCTCTCGACATGCTGTAGGAGGGTGGTGTCTTCTTCTGTCACTCTGGAGTGGAGGCAGCTAGTGGCTGCTGTTCGGTTAAGGGACTTTGCGAGGGGGCCTTGTAATGTCCATCCTAGGCGGGTCTCGACTGCTGCAGGACAGCCTCTGGGCCCTGTGTGGACCCGGTCTATCGGGACTATGAGGTCTGCATGGTCGGAGCCTATCAGCAGGGTCGGGGTGGCACCGTCTATGAGCGGGATAGGTAGTTGACGCAGGTGCACATATTTATCCATCAGCTTGGCGATGGGGTAGGTGTACTGCGACAGGCCTATTTCTTGGCTGGTGAAAGCGTTAGTAATCCTATACCGTCTCTCTGGCTGCCCGCTTGCTGCGATAGTGAAGGAGACATTCTCGCCCTTTATCGTCTTTAGATCTGTTCTTATTGTCCGAATCGTCATCTGGTTTTCGCTCCCCCGCAGCCCCAGCTGGGCCGCAGCGGACGCGAGGAGAAGGGTCTTCTCTGACCCGTCGTCAAGGACGGCGTAAGTGTCCATGACCTTATCTTGGTAACTCAGTGTTACGCGGACCACCTTTAAGAGCACTCGGGCGCCCCCGCTGCTGGCGGGGTCAATGTACATAACACTTGCCTTTGTGCTGCTTGAGGGTGCGGGCTTTCTTCTGTTACTGTCGTGTAGGACATCTAGGTGGGCTCCGTCACACCGGCTACACCTCTTCTTTAAGCGGCAGTCGGCTGCCATGTGACTGCGCGCACATCGGTAACAGCGTCGGTTGGACTTTATCCATTGACCCACTTCGTCGGCGGTCATCTTCTTGAATGTGTCACATTGTGACAACCAGTGTTCTTTCTCGCAGTACGGGCACACCATCTTCCACTTCTCTTTCATCAAGGGGGTACTGTGGTTCTTGCTGCTCGGTACTGGTTCTGATTGGTGCATGACGGTCACCAATCTTCGGCCATCGTTTGCTCTCCTAGGTCCCTCTCTGGAGCTTGGGGTGCTCCGCATGAACGTATCCAACCGTAGGCTGTTGACTTCTCTCGCTAGGAAGTCGGCTGAAGCGCTCTTGCCGCCTGAAGCGCTCTTGTCGGGCGGGCGGAAGCTTCTCTAAAATCCTCTCGACATTAGAGTTTGCGTACAGTTCGTGCATACCCTTTTCTCTTTGCGCCCCCAGCATCCCTACCAGGGATTGTACCTTGATAGACAGGTCATCTAGTGAGCGATTGTCTGTGGCTGGGGGTAGGCGGTCGATATGCCTTATCTCTTGTATTACGTAATCCCATATGCGTCCATATCTTTGGTCGAGTGCTGCTAGAGCCGCTGTGTATGGGGTAGTAGAGGTGGCATAGGCCAGCGCTATATTGTGCGCTCGGGGCACCTTGAGGTGCTTCAGTAGGATAGCATACTTGTACGGTTCGTCTGCTACATCGGACATCATTGTCTCTAAGCACATTCGTAGCTCGGTGTACTGTGCTCTGTTCTCGTGGGTGAAGTCCGGAAACGTCGGTGTGCCAATGTATGATGCCATGGATGGCTGGCACATCGGTGAGCGTTGGAAGAGAGGCCTCCTAGGCGAGTCTCCTCTTACGCCTCTTGGTGGGCTGGTACCTGCTGGGTACCATGGCCCGCGTATCCAGGTGCTATTCCTCGGGGCTGGTCGTGCGTCAAGCTCACCCGTGAATTGAGTCGGGGGTCTGTAGCGCAGAGCCGCGGGGGTAGAGCCTGGGCTGTACTGGACCTCCTGGTCCTGTGGAGTTCTGTGCTGCTGTCGGGCTTGACTCTCCTCCTCTCCCTCTTCTTCTTGCTCTGGCAGGTCCTCTAGATCCTGTAGTCGTCTATTTAGCCTCTCCGTGGTGTAGACCGTTTCTTCCTTGTAGCTGGTCCTCGCGTGGACCGGTCGGGGAAGGAGTTCGGAGGGGGGTATAGGCTCTCTCTGGTGGTCGGGCTCAGGGTCGTTTGATCGGGTAGGGGAGGGTGCCCTTGACCCGTGTCTTGACGAGGCCCTGGAACCCCGTGCGGAGGGAGGGGGTGTCGCCCTGGCGATCAGCTGCTCCATTATCTGCGCTTGTAATCGGTCGCGCTCGGCTTCGCGCTTGGTGAGAGCGATGTCGCGCTCTGCTTCTCTTTGGGCACCGGCAGCGGCGCGCTGGGCTTCGGCGGCGGCGCGCTCTGCTTCGGCGGCGGCGCGCTCTGCTTCGGCCCGGTCTCTTACCATATTCTCTTCCGTCTGAAGGCGTCTAATCTCTAGACGTATACGATCTTCGTCGCTCCGTTGCTGCGCTTGAAGGCGTTCTCTTTCCATGGAAGAATGTTCGCGCTCGCTAAGCATCTGTGCTTGGAGTCGATCGCGCTCTGTAGAGGCTGCTAGGCTGGCGAGGAATGCCTGTGCCAGCATCTTGTCCGCCCCGCTGGGGGAAGACGCTAGTTGAGGTGATCCGCTCCTGGCAGTACTCGTTGGAGATCTGCTCTCCTGTGGCGAGTCCTGGAGATCCATCTCCGGGGTCTCTTCTTCTTGTAGCGGGTAAAGTTCCATCCCTGGAGAGCCGTCTTTATCCTGGAGCTCTCCGGGGACTACTTCTTCGGTCTTGGCGGGGGGTAAAGTCGTGTCAGGTCCCTCCTGGTCCCTACCGTGAGCTTGGTCAGTTACATTAGAACCCACTAGGGCCTCTATTGGCGGGGTAACCTGGGCGATAGGGTCGGACATAATTTTACTATCTACTTTTTCCGCGTTTACTGTCTGTAGAAGGCTAGGTAGTATACTGGCAACGTAATCCTCTAAGTACTGAGGTGTCTGCCGTCTACGCTGCAGGCGATCTACTTTAGGAGAACCGTTTTGTGGAGTGTTCATCATAGGCCATGTCAATATTAATACCACTATATTAATATTACACTAGTTACCCTCCGGCTCGAAGGACCAATTGTAACTGAGGGGTACAATTCCCTGACTGTATTGATAAGTATGGTATCATTAAACCACTACCGCTTTATGTACTTTAATTACTGGCCATACAGTACACGATATATGAATATGATGAACACTTCCCACAATGAAATCGGTTCCAGTCAAAGGTTTTAATCAAGTATTTAATGGAGCAAAAGGTACATAGGATACTTTACATTATTCTTTGAATGCACTTGTAAGGCAAAGGAGTATGCGTAGGCAAATCAATAACGAATGTCCATTCTCTGGTTACGCAGGAGGTAATTATACAACCTGAATCTTAGGGAATTATATCTATGGTGCACTAGTGATATAGCGGGAGATACTGGAAGGGGTTCCCACTGGTTGTAAGCCAGCAGGGGGGGTAGAAGATCTGTCGGTAGTAGGACGTCTGGTCAACGATGACTAGGGAGACTTCAGGTAGAGAAGCCGGTGCAGTAGCCTCTTGATCCACAGACGAATACAGCTTGGTTCTCTTGTAGACTGTAGCTCCACAGGGAAGAAAGCTAGTCGGCCTCAGGCTCTCTGGGCGCCGACTCGACTTGACTCCTCTCGGGGTAAATCCAACACGTGCAGGCGTCGGCGATTATCCGCTCCATAAATCACAGGACCAAAGCAAATATATTCCAGCCGCAAAGGGCTATGTAGTCGTCGGGTAGATTAATCCAGTGTACATGTCCATACGGCTCTCGTCTAGGTCTCCTCGGGTGAAAGCGCCATGTGGTCGGCCCAGCCTGGATAAGAACTCTAGCTAATACGAGAAAGCGTTGGAGATGCTGGTCACTGTAGAATTCTAACCGCACGATACACTATACACAAATAGACTATTAAAGACTTAATAGAAATATGTCGCACTCGACGGTATAGCGCCAAACTCTGACAATTCAGTTACTAATTCGCACACGGTCTCGATGCTCTATTCCGGGGCCAAACAGGCCATACTTCACCGCACGTTGTATCGTGGGTGAGGCTTCAACTTATCGGTAACATACTAAGGACGAAGGGTACGGAGGTAAGGGGCTAAGGGGCTTCTACATTCACCTGCGCCGTATTTATACGCACGGTGAACAAACTAGTTCCACTCTCATTTCTGTCGCGTATCCCTGGGCAAGGCCAGGCATGTCCAGACACATCTTGACGGTGACTTTGAACCTGGCTCCGGGGGCCGGTCCCTGGCGCCGGTGGACCGCTGTCCAATAGGAGAATGAACTATTATGGTCTGGGCTAAAGGGATATTCCGTGTATATGTACAAGGAATATACAGGGGATATCAAACGATATACAAATACTATGCAATATATATCAATAAATAAATATATATATTCGGTTTAATCTGATCCTTTGTAACATCAATAATAAACCAAATATATAAAATATTAAAACCAATAATAAAATACAATACATTTAGCATAGAATGTCTGTCTGTTACTAGGCTTGAGTAAATTGTAATGAACAAAAGGAGAATATCAATTCAATTATTATACTTTTGTATAAGTGGCTTTTCAGCTCTGGTCCAGCTGAAGACAAAGCAGAGGAACAGATTGGACATTGAGCATGACCTCAGAGTTGCTTTGTCTACCATCACCCCAGACTTTGAGACTCTTGTCAGGAGCAAACAACATCCCCAGTTATCACATTAGTTCCCTGGGATGTTAAGCTAAGAAGTCTGCTAAGAAGGATATATTATTGATTATTATTTTATTTCATTGTGTTTTTAGCCCTAGTTGCACTTTTGTTGCAACCCCAGTTCTGTGTCATACTAGCTCCCGCTCAGCGTCATATTGCATATATTTCGCTTCAGCGTATATACACTGAATACATTTCAAAATGTACCTCTACATGCCAGCATTCATCTGGCCACACCCCCATCCGCTTACCTACATAAGCGGGGATGGGACCACACACTCATCTCCTTCTCAAATTTCATCACAAACAACGTGCTGCTCACATGCCCACTTGACGTGGAGAAAAATATTTACTCTGAGGAAAGGAAGAACAAGGAGATACGTTGACATCATATCTTTATTTTCTCTCTCACTATTTTCGAGAAAATACGGCGATATTGTCTTTGTCACTGGAGTGTCTGGAAGATGGTGATCATTCTAAAAACCTCCACCGGTTTTCGTATTGGGAGTTCATGCCGCTACATGCCTCCCAACTACAGTCCTCCTTGCTGCGGCTGGATGGGGTGAAACCGACGGTGCAGCTGGACTGTAGTGACGCACCGACTGTTGTGAGAAGCGGTGGGTTCCAGGTTGGTGAGTAATGTTGCTTGCGAGCGCCGCTTGTCTGTTAGTGCTATGGGGGCTAGCTGACAATGTTTACGAAAACCGGCCCCAGATTAGGGTCCTTTGTTCAGCCTCTTAGGCAACGGCGGAGGACCTTGGTCTGAAGCCCATTATAGTTAACTAGTGGGCCACGACCAGTAACACTGGTGATCCCTGTGAGGTTTTGTCCGCTCCCCACCCACACGCTCCGTTCCTTTAAGGTACTTTGTTGATTAATTGCATTCCCCACTCGCTCCGTTCCTTTAAGGTATTTTGTTAATTAATTGCATTCCACGCCTCACGCTTCTTTCCTGTAAGATGCCGTTTGATTGGTGCTCTCCCAACCACACGCTTCTGGAGCAATGATCAATTTCATCCCGCAGCTGTCACAGCTTGTCATTTAGCGCCCCGTGGCTTTAAATACCCTGATCTCCCTAATACCGATGTTGGATCGTTTTGAATATTCCCTGCATCTGCCTTTCTTTCCCGTCGCTGTCTGTTGCTCCCCAGGACTCTCGTGAAGTATCCCTGTTGGAGAACCTGATTCCCCGTACGAAGCTACGCCTCGTTTATCTGCCCGCTTTACGCGTTGCGCTCTGGTGAGTTTTTGGAAACAGTCTTTTTTGGATCAATACTTTTTGTGTGTTTGTGAAACACCGAAGAGATCCCGTTTTTGTTATACTGTTCTCACCTATTTTTTGTTGTTGGATTTACACGTTGGATTACCGTATTGTTTTTTCTCTGGACACTGCTAACTGTGTGTATCACACCGAAGATCAAGTCACTTGGATTTATTGTTTGGATCAGTCACCTCTCCGTTTCTATTGTGCGCTGAGCTAACTGGGATTTCTCTCTCTCTCTCCGCTTCCGCCTGGAGTGTATGCGGGGGGGATCTGCAGAGCGGCTCCGACGTCACAGGCAAATTCTTCACCATCACCGTCTGGGAGAATCTGCAGAGCCGCAAACATTCTTCACATGCCAGATTCCCTGTTTGTTCTGTTTTCCACCTAATTCAATCTTGTGACTCTGAGAATAAACACGCCCTTGTTTTTGGCTAACTCCAAAACAACTCTCTCTGTGCTGTTGCGCTTGGGGTCGGTTACAAACCCTAACAATCCCTGTGTTTTCTGGACGAGTGGATGTTTCTCTGTCACCGTGTAGGCCCCGTCTTTCATATACAAATGAGAGTATACCCTCACGAGGAAATATGGGCATGGATAGGCCTGCCGCGATAAGCAATAAATCGATTAATTGCCGCGATAATTAAAATTAATGCAATGATTTTGACGGGCGCGATTAATTGCTATTTGCGCGTTTGTTTTAATGAGGCGGAACCAGTCCAGTACCCCTCGTCAGTCACTCCGTGTGGGGGGCCGCTGGCCTTACTACAGAGCACAGCACGGGAGCTCCGTGGGGCACTAGCAACGCCACATATAGCTTAACTACATTTCTCAATAGTGTTGCTCCTTTTAACCAAATAGCGTTCTTTGTAGTGTAACGTTAGCTATTTTTAGACCCAAGTAGTTACTCGCTACTGCCCGGAGAAACTGGACTGCTAAATAAAGATTAAAGATCTAGTGTTGATGCTCATTCAATGCCAACAACATTAGCTAAATAGCTAACAAACAAAATACAACGTATAGCATAGCTACAACACAGAATAACGTTAATACAATTACATGCATCATTGTTTACAATGAACAGGTGGGACTAGTCAAAGGACTGGACACGGGGACAAGTTAAACATGAATACATTTATTATAACAGGTAATCGAGTTGCGCTCCCGTGCCTACGCACCACAGGGCTATTCTATTCTATACGGCTTTGACGCTTCCTCCTCATCGTTGATTGCCTGTAGTAGCTGCATCTAACGTTAGTAGCTAACGTTAAAACTAACCTAAAGTTAGTTGCTCACCAACAATCTCAACATTTGTTTTATCATTAGCTCAAAAACACAGAACCGGACGAGATGCTGCTAGCCTGCTAGGATAATAACAACAATACTTCCGCTCCGGTCGGTGGGCTTCAAAATAAAAGTCTAAAACCGGAAAAGACGGAGCGGTGGGCTTCAAAATAAAAGTTTTGGGAAATAAATTTCCCAAAAAAAAATTCTCTAACCGGTCGCAATAATATCGCTTATCGCGATATTTTCGGGGGCAATTAATCGCCCAGCAAAATGTGTTATCGTGGCAGGCCTAGGCATGGATGTTCGTTATCGGAAGATCCGTGTTCAAGTCAGCTACAGCCCAGATGGGACTTGTGCTGGCTCCGTCGGATGTTGGTAAAATCACTGTTGTAAAACTGTGTTAACATCTCGTTTCTCTTCTCTCTTAAACAGTGAGGAGGGTTTCAGAACGGCGGCCTGTCTGAGTGTGGCTTGTTATATCATTGTGTACAAGTTCAGGTGATAGCTGCTTAGCTTGCGTGCTAGTGGTGGCCTACTGTTAGCCAGTCAGCTGTTGGCTGCGGCGTTAGCCTGTTGTGTCACTAGGCTAGGAAACGTTAGCTTGCGTGCTAGTTGTGGCCTACCTAGGCTAGGCTAGGAAACGTTAGCTTGCTGCTATCGGCCGAGAGTGGCCGTTAGCTTAATGCTACACTGTTGAACGTGCTGTGACTATAACATGTTTTAAACACTCTTGACTACGATGTCATCTTTGACAGAGGATGTTCGTCGAACCTGCCCTGAGCCAGGCCGGCGAGGACTGCGTCAACAAGGAGCACCGTAGCAGCGGGTTGGAGCAGTGAGCTGCCCGTGTCGTCAAACACAGGAGGCTGTGTTTACTTTGGTGCCATGTTAGAGACTGCAATTCGCTTGATCTGCGCTCCCGGTAGGCAAGGTCTTGACCAGACCTTGAACACTTTTTCTTTCTTTCCCTTCTAAATGTTTTGTAAATAATGATGTTTTCCAAAACGTGTGTTGCTGCACTACATTTAGGATACGACACGAGTTATGTGTGAATTGTCTTGTCACTGGTATTTAGCTTCTCCATGCAAATCGGGTTGTTTATTACAGATGTGAAAATGATCTGGTTTGTTGTGTTGAGCAACATCATGTGTGTTCATGTACCGTGTACTCACAACTAAGGGGGTTAAACTAACCTATAAAGCTATACTTAGTGACATATGAGTGAAGAATGAATTCTTTTCTCAGCCTGTAATGACAATGAACAGTGTGTTCACATATTAAACAGGTTTACCTGTTCAACTGGCTGTATTAAGGGTAATGTAGGAGGGGTGTTTTCCCCCCGGTTCCCTGGGCTTCCTCCCCTCCTATCAGACATGTTTGTTACTATGTATTGTATCACTGTGTTGTAGGGATACGATGTAACCCTTAGCTTGGTTGCTGCGGTTGTGCTGAAACCGCTTGAGAAACTATATTTTCCTATGGAAAAGATTGTTTGGTCACTTGTCGTGTGTGCTTAGCAAGGCCTGTGGCCGATACTAATCGAGAATTGTGTATTCTCTCATTATGAAAAACGCTGTTCCTGTGTAGAGTGTTTTTTGCCATTTTTTGTAGGTGATAATGGGTTGTGTGTGTCGTGTGACCTACAACTAGGTTAGGTTGGCCACAGAAGCACATGTGTAAGTCTGGTACCGGGGCTCTTGAGAGGGCCCTCTCTATTCTGTGTTTTTTCCTTAGTAAAAATCAGATAGCAGGTTAGCACATGCGATGTGTGAAGCTGTTAGACGCTTCATGGAGCTGACTATGACTTCGTCATACTCTTTTTTGTCATTACATCGTATCATGGGTGTGGGGTCGTAAAGGGGTGAACTGGTAACCTTTCCTTCCCCTTTGTCTGTTGGTCAGGGGTAAACCCACCTGTCCTTCAAGGTTCCTGTCACGTTGCTGTTCGGCATGTTACGGGGTGGGGGGGAGGGAGTTTCCTGGTCCCACGCCCTGGAATATTGGGCGTGTGCACCGCAGAAATTCCCCCACCATAGAGTATGTCGCTGTGCGCGTCTCTGTTGGTAGGACTTCCGTGAGCTGTTCGGGTCCATATGATGGGTCTGTTTCGGGGGGTGGTCGGGGCTCCTCCTCACGAAGCTCCTATTCGGGCCTTCTGTGAGTTAGGACTCTCCTTCCATGTGAGGGAGCCTCCTCAGAGTACAGAGCCCCCTCCTCAGATTGTCAAGGTGAGTGGAACCTCAAAAAGGAGTCCTACTCTATTGTGTGTGTATTCGATTCAATTAGATTATTGAGTGTGTATGGGTTCAGTGCCTCCTCCCCGGAGAGCCCTAAAACCAAACTTTTACATGACTCAAGGTTGCAATATATTCTTTTCAATCTGTACAGCTCGCGTGGGAAGTCTCTCTGGGGATTTCCGTCTCATCCCTATGGGAGGGTGGTGGGATGTAAAAATGTGACATTTTTTTACCCCCGGCTGTGTAGACTGGGATACATACTGTTGGTGCTTCCTTCTTTTCTATTAAAAAGAGTTGGAGTTAGGAAGCATCACACCCCTCTTGTCGTTCCCCTGGGCGCCTTGGGGATTCAATGTCAGGTCTAAATAGCCTGTTCATTGATGTGGTTGTGTCCCGACGCACGCATAGTGCTAGCTCGGTGTGTTCTGTAATCAGGCGAATGACTGGCACGCCTTGGTTGCTTGAGGTTAAAACGGCGTTTTTATAAAGCAACTGGGATGGAGGTTTTTTCCTCTTCCGACGACCTGTTTTGGTTGTCGACGGATTCTCGTTCATATCTGGGGGATGATGACGGAATGGATCTGAACATATGTAGAGGGGTCTCACGCCCTGGGGGTGGGCCACCGGGCGCGGTTCGCCCCGAACGTCTGGGTGGCGCCTTCTTTTCATGTTTAAGATCAACACGCATATCTGCCCCTTCTCCTGGAGTAGGCATGTCGGCGTGGTTAGGGCACGGGACTGGTTCTGGTCACGCTGGTCCGGATCAGTTAAATCCGTTGTCCGCCGGGGATGCAGATCTGCTGTTCTGGTACCCTGAGGGACTTGGGCTTTTTTCAGGGGGAAAAATGCCAGGTCGGTCCGGGTGTCACAGGGTTAAGCGCTATGGAGACCCTGGTTGGGTACATTTTGTACTCTGCACTGTCGTAATGGCTTACGGCCATGCCAACCTGTACACGCTCGATCTCGTCAGATCTCGGCCGCTACGCAGGTTGGTCCTGGTTAGTACTTGGTTGGGAGACCGCCTGGGAATACCAAGTACGGTGTGCTTGGGGCTGGTTCTCCATTCTTTTCGCTCCTCTCTCACGCATGGCGAAGAGGGGCCTGTTGGGGTGGTCTTTGACCTCCTCTGGTGACCCTGTGCTTCCCGTATCGCCGGGGCCCGGTCCGAAGTAATGTTTCGTCGACCCGTAGGCCTGGGTTAACCCTTTTTTGAAAACTGAAACACTTGTACTGCGGTATAGCCGGTGTATACCTGCAGGTGTGTTTTGGAGTTTTTTCTTGAGGGGTTATAGGAACAACCACCGCATTGGGTAACACCAAGGTAGTTGATTCCCTGGTGTGTTGGAGCAGTGTCAACTCCCGGGTTACCCGGTTGAGGGTGCCCCTGCACGTTCATGACGTCTGCCAATCGTGTCAGCCTTCTCTGCCTCAACCCCTCTGGGTGGGTTTTTTTTTAAATGGAGGCTTGGTCATGCAACAACGCCAGCATACGCCCCTTCCGCCGGGGCGGCTGTTTTCAGCTGACTCCTTTGGCGCCTGTCTCGTCCGCAGTGCTCCAGGCTCAGGTTACAGCCTGTTGCCTGGTTTTCCCCGGTGCGCTGCCTGCTTCCGTTGGTTAACCTTTTTTGTGTGCTTACGGCCATGCTGACTGCCTGTTCTGCAGGGTCAGTGTGCCAGGCGGTGTGCTATTGAGGGGAAAGGGCCCGCTCTTGGAGGGGCCTTATCCGAATACGCTGGCGATGTGCGGGCGGTGTCACTAAGTGACCGCCTGGTGGGGTCTTGATGCCTGGCGTCATTGACCTCTCCGGGCCCCCGTTTTCCAGGGGATCCAGTCCCTTCAGTGGGTCTGGGTCTTCCTTCGCGCTCCGCTGCTACGGCCTTGCCACGGGGTTGGGTTTGCCCTTGACCCTGTGATTTCTGGGGGCAGTAACGAGGTTGTTCCCTCCGTTCGTTCCCGGGTGGCATGCGGGTTGTGCGTGTGTGTAGTCGTGGGGTCAGGCCACGGTCTGCTCACCCTGTGCGTTGAGTTGCTTGAGTGCCTCTTCGCACGGTCGGGTCCGTCGCCCTCCCGGGAACCTCTAATAGGGGGGGTGCCCTCCATTAGGGGGGGTCGGGGGGGCTCGGTCCTCCCTGGTCTGATGGTTGTGGGGGGCCTCAGCGGGGTTCATTTGTCGAGCTTCTAGCTCCCGCTCAGCTCCTGTTATGCAATATGACGCTGAGCGGGAGCTAGTATGACACAGAACGTTAGGTTATGTATATAACCAAGTTCTGTTAATACTAGTGACGCTCAGCGTCTAGACGCCGCTGCGGCCCTTGATTTTTCATTGTGGTGAAATTTGTTGGGAAGGAGATGAGTGGGTGGTCCCATCCCCGCTTATGTAGGTAAGCGGATGGGGGTGTGGCCAGATGAATGCTGGCATGTAGAGGTACATTTTGAAATGTATTCAGTGTATATACGCTGAAGCGAGATATATGCAATATGACGCTGAGCGTCACTAGTATTAACAGAACTTGGTTATATACATAATCTAACGTTATCCCATTAGTTCGCCCAAACTTAGGTTTGTTATGTTAAGCTAACAAATCTGCTAAGAAGCATATATTATTTATTATTATTATTATTATTATTATTATTATTATTATTATTATTATTATTATTATTATTATTATTATTATTTAATTTTATTGGGTTTTTAGCCCTAGCTGCACTTGTGTTGCAACCCCAGTTATCCCATTAGTTCCCCCAAACTTAGGTTTGTTATGTTAAGCTAACAAATCTGCTAAGAAGCGTATATTATTATTTATTATTATTTTATTTCATTGGGTTTTTAGCCCTAGTTGCACTTTTTTCTGTTTATTTCATGTTTTTAACAGTGCATGCAATATTGTGTATTAACACATTGGGCACCAGGCATTGTGCCCATCATTATACCCAGTCTGCCAGCACTGTAACCCTATGGAGATGTTTACCTTCTTTGGAGGGCTATAACTTTTTAAATATTATAGCTATATTGACATTACTATGTCCCATACAACATAGATTATCTATCGTTCCGGATGTGGGAATGTTATATTTTTTCATTCATACATTGTTGTGTTAATACCTTCGAGAATATAAGTGTGTTTTTAAGCTTTTCTGCTGTAATTCCAAAAACGCTAGTTATAGGCCCTGACGCATATGATAGATTATCGATTGGCGTTTCTTTCCTATACACGCTATATAAAAAAATTCAGATGTATATGATCGGTATACATTATGCTTCATCATGCGTGAAGGAAAGGCGGGGGGGGTCGTTTATAATTCCTTGATCGTCAGTAACGGCTTTATTTAGTATGGGTTGATATATTGATCAGACTGATTGCAAACAAGGAAATGGACAATCAGAGGGGCGGCTAAGTGGCGCAGTGGGCAAGGCGCTCGCCACTAACGCAGGAGATGCTGGCTCTCGCTGTTGCTTCCGGCTTGGCTGGTCGTTCATACTAATACAATTGGCAGTATTAGGGGGTGGGAAAGCCGGTGGGTGGGGATCGGACGTTGTGGACAGCGACTCTTACAGGTTGGTTGGTGCGCCTGTACAGCAGAATCAGGAAGTATCGGGGGCAGCGTGAGCCTCCCACGCGTTACTCCTCACTCGCCACTGAGAGATTGCGCTGTGCAGGTGAAAAGATGCAACGGCTGCCTCATGTACTGGAGGGGACACGCGATGCAAGGCTTTGTCCACATTGCAGCCGACCAGTGGGAGGCATGGTCTAACAACGATCGAGACAGGGGAGGGTAAAATTGGATAATACGAAATTGGGATGGGAGAAAAATAGAAAATGGGGAGAAAAAGTAGATCCAAAAAAATAAAAGGAAATGGACAATCGGGCTGAAAATAACGTTAGTGTCCTCTTACCGTTCGCCGATGAGACTGGAGGAAAAAGATTCCAATTATTTGACGCCGATCTCCTAGATCCATTTCCGGTTTGTATGGCGCAATAAACGCAGAAATCATATCGATTATTGCGTTTCGAAAGCAATCCAAATGCACTCGAATGTTTGTCTGGATCCACGTAACAAGATATGACTGCCGGAGGGATTTCCTCGATGCACCGACTGCCACTTCCGGTTTGACGTGAGTGTAACTCGCCCGACCATCCACCAGGCGGCGGTATTGAGGCGTTGCAATCTCAGACAGGGTGCCGCTGCAGTCTGGATGAATTATGAATGCCATGGCGAAAAAATTTAGTATTGATCCCAAAAACGATTTACGCCGTTGTTGGCGTTCAACGCATGGTGGGCAATAACGACTTACGCCGTTTATGGCGCACAATGTGTTAATGCAAAAAAAGAAATTTGAAATAAATCATAGTTGTTAAAAAATTTGGGTCGCGACTTAACACATCCACCGCCATCCACGCTTTAAAGCGTTATTGCCCGCCATGCTTTGACCGCCAGATCTCGCTGTACATCGTTATTGAGATCAATATTTAATTTTTTCGCCATGGCATTCATAATTCATATATACACCTCCGACGCTGCAGCTGGACCCTAAAAGTGAAGGCAACGACGGCTCAATACCGCCGCCTGGTGGATGGTCGGGCAAGTTACACTCGGAACAACAGGAAGTGGCCGATGTCCGTCGATTAAATTCATATGGCCGTCAGACATTGTTGCAAGGCTCCCGACAGATACTATGTATATAATGGATCACTTTATAAACTTAATAATCAATATGATTTCGGCGTTTATTGCGACATACAAACCGGAAATGGACCTAGGCGATCGACGTCCTATACTTGGGATATTTCACCGCCAGTCTCTTTGACACACGGTAAGAGGACACTAACGTTATTTTCAGCCCAATTGTTTATTAATTTCACTGCAAACCATCTGATCAATAAATCAACCCATACTACATAAAGCATTTACTGATGATCGGGGAATTATAAACGACCCCCCCCCCTTTCCTCCATGCATGATGAAGCATACGTATACGATCATATACAGTTGAATTATTTAATATAGCGTGTCTAGGGAATAAACGGCAATCGATAATCTATATGCGTTTAGGCCTATAACTCACGTTCTAGGAATTACTGCAGAAAATGATAAAAACATACTTATATTCTAGAAGGTATTTTTGTATGAATGTATGAATGAAAAAGTATAACGTTCCTACATCCTGATCGATAGATAATCGATGTTGAATGGGCCATAGTAATGTCAATTTAGCAATACAATTTAAAAAGGTATAGCCCTGCAAAGAAGGTAAACATCTCCATAGGCTTACAGTGGTGGCAGACTGGCTATATTGATGGATATAACCAATGGCAGGGAATGTGTTAATGATTAAGGAAAATGGGTCCCGAGGCTAGACCAGTTGAGAACCACTGTTCTAGTGTACATTGTACTGAGTGATGATATGGTTTAGTTTAGTTTATTTAGGATCCCCATTAGTTGTTACCACAGTAACAACTACTCTTCCTGGGGTCCTCTCAAAATAATATAACACATTCAATGATAAAATAATTGTACACTTAGAATAAACCAATACTTCGATGCACATTGTACAAGGCGACCCAAAATGGGTCACGGACCGTTTTTATTGGGTCGCCAATTGGTAAAATGCATAACTCAGGGCTTGAAATACCTCCTCCTCCCCCCTCCCTGAACGTCCCCTTTCTGTACATTTGCTAGTTTGTACACTCATGCCTTGTGAGTTGACAGTGGAGTAGCGTCCGGAGCTGCAGCTGGACCCTATTGAGTTTGAAAACATGACAAATAACGGAAAACTCCCATACCTACTGGGTGGAGTACAGCAATGTGCAACTGTACAGAAAATGACATCCAATGGAATACAACCACCATAAAGGCTGTCAATCATGCAAGTATTCCTGCACTACCTGTACTGTACTGATCTCTGTACATATACCTGACAAACAAGCACATACCTTTAAACACACTTGAAAGACTGCTGCTGTTTCTAAACGTTATATTAAGTTATCTGAACAATTCTATGATATGTGCATTTTTGGATTGCTCATCTCCAGCAGGTAGAGTTCTCCTGCTTGGCTAGGAAAGCTGTAGATGTGTTGATTCAGTTTGGCACCACATAAGAGAGAGAATACAGATGCAGCTTCTGTCAGACCTTATAAGGGCATATAGCCACGCCCCTTTTGGTTTGATTGATTTTTGAACTTTTGAGCCCTCTGATTGGTCGAGGATTCAAGGAGGCGGGACCTCCGGTTTCGAGGGGGGGACATCCGGTTTAGGAGGCGGGACATCCGGTTTCGGAAGGGGAGGGGGTTATAAGGGCGGGGACTTCCGTTTTCAGAATTATTTTCAAAATAAAGGTTTTTCAGAATTTTTATTTTTTTATTTTCAGATTGTATTTGTGTATTCCAAGGTTTTCAGAATAAACATTTCAAATGTCTGTGTGTGTGTATTCCAAGGTTTTCAGATTAAACATTTAAGAATATATTTGTGTATCTTAAGAATATAGTTTCACAATAAGTATTCCAAAAGTCTTAAGAATAAGTGTGTGTGTGTGTGTTTTCTTGGATAAATGCAAGAGAGTGTTTAGACACTTGTGTGGAGGGATTAAGAAAATACAATGTATCTGTTTAAGTAGAGAATGTTTTCTTCCAAGTGGTATGGTTTGAGCAGAAAGCATTCTCCCCTCTGTTTCTGTCTACCTCTCAGTAGACTGAATATCTCCCCCTCTCTGTCAATCTGGTGTGTGTGTGTAGAAAATGTGTGTGTGTGTGTTCGCTCAAGCGACTGAAATGTCAAACTGTTGGTTCTATGCGATTCTGCAAAACACACGATTCTGCAAGGGGTGTCTAACGATGGAGGTTTGTACCAAGGAAGGGGGGTATGAAGATAGCGAATGGGATGGCTTGAAACTAGTGTATGCAGCTTCTGTCATTTCCTAAAAAAATGTTGACAAGGTATGAGTTCTCCATTCAGCAGGAAAAAAAACGCAAGGTCCCCCCAAAAAAAAGCCCACGTCTGGGCTAGTATCAATACCATTACCCTTCCTTAAGGGTTTACATATATTGTATTATTATTCACATTAATTATTACACATATATTACACTATATGTGATAGCTTAAAGAGCTGTGTTGAAAATATAGAGTTGTGTTGAAAATAAAAATGTCTGTGAGGATCTGTGTGTATGAGGGGGAGGGGGTGTCTTCACTTTCTAATATCTCGGTGAAAAAAAAGAGGAAAGAGGCCTCTTTAAAGTAAGGCCTGGGTCCTGTAATGTCCATGGTTCATATAGTTGACTTTATGTTCATAATGTTCAGTGAGCTTGGTAATGTTTAGTTCTGACCTATAGAGGGCGCTCTATGTTTTACTCCTCAAGAGCGAGACACTCGGGTGATCTTGTCAGTGCACTACGGAGAAGCAGCGGGAGTATTGTTATTGTGGTAGTTCTAGCCATAACAGCAGGAATGTGTCTGTAAGCTTGAAGATGTTCATAAAGAGTCAAACCAGGAATCAATGTGTCGGAGCCTTCATTCCAAAACTTTACACTGGCGACGAGGAGTAAAAGTTATATTTTTGTATAACCATGGCTGCTGCATTACCATCGTTCCCTACTTTTGATACAAGTGACGATCACAGCTCATCTATCCGTTGGAGAAAGTGGATACAGCGTTTTGAAAATTTCATTGTTGCGTTGGATGTCAAGGATGAAACAAGACAACGTGCGATGCTTCTACATTATGCAGGGGAAGGTGTACAGGACATTTTTGATACACTGTCAGACACGGGTGACGCAAAAGACTATAAAAAAGCTAAAGATAAACTGAGTGAGTATTTTCCCCCTAAACTCAACGTCACATACGAGACTTACAAATTCAGACAAGCTATACAATTGGCTGGAGAAAGTCTCGACTCTTATCACACTAGGCTGCGACAGCTAGCAGCAACCTGTGAGTTTTCTGATATTGGAAGAGAGATCAAGACGATGATTATCCAGACGTGCACATGTAATAAGCTGCGACGTCAAGCACTACAGAAACCGGAGATGACGCTGACTGAGCTACTATCACTAGGTAGAACCATGGCACTTGCCGAGACTCAAGCATCAGGAATGGAGCAAACACGACACAGTTCGGCTCAAGGAAACATGAGGGAAGATGTTTTGGCTATGAATATGGGGAGGGGAGCTACAAATAAAAGTTGCTATAATTGCTCTGGCACTTTTCCCCATCGTGAGGAAACACCGTGCCCAGCGAGGGGGAGAACGTGTAACACCTGCGGTAAACAAGGACATTTCTCAAAGTGCTGTCGTTCCAAATGACCACAAGGGGGCACCAGAGCACCATGGGAAAAGAGAGACCGACATGAAGTGCATTATATGCACACCAGTGACAGGGAAATCACACCAAACTCAACACATGCAGACAGAGAATATTCTGAGGAGTATCTGTACACACTTTCTCAAACTAAATCAGACCTCCCACATGCAAACATAAAGGTTGGTGACTGCAAAATAAATGTGATGCTGGATACAGGGGCAACTGTAAATATCATTGATGAGGCAACTTACCAGAGACTGACATATAAGCCCCCACTCACCAAATGCACTGTTCCCATATTTCCCTATGGCTCTCGTAAGCCACTACCTGCCCTGGGAAAATTCACCTCGCTGGTGGAGTCCAAATCACAGTTCACAACTACAACATTCCATGTGTTACAAGGAAATAATGGCAGTTTACTCGGATATGACACTGCCAGTCAACTTGGGCTAATCAAGATTGCTAATGCCCTTCATACATCCCCAGAGAAGCAGGAACAGCTCACATCTCCACGACAACCGGTCGACATACAGCCCACATCAGCTTGCAAACAGACAGAAGCAAATACAGTGGATGATATCCTCACTGAGTATGATGGTCTATTCCATGGATTGGGCAAGTTGGATGGGGTTCAAGTCAAGTTGCACATAAATAAAGACGTTTCTACTGTCACACAACCTCATAGAAGAGTGCCGTTTCATGTGAGGAAGCGGATTGGAGCTGAACTACAACACCTGGAGGATCTCGATGTAATTGAAAAGGTTGATGGCCCCACTCCATGGGTTTCTCCGATAGTTGTTGTTCCAAAGCCAAAAGACCCGGAAGGTGTGCGTATATGTGTGGACATGAGGGTACCAAATTGTGCCATCGAAAGAGAAAGACATCTCACACCCACAGTAGATGACGTGATACAGGCACTTAATGGAGCCAAGTTCTTCTCAAAGCTGGATTTAAACAGTGGATATCATCAGCTAGAACTGGATCCTTTCTCACGATACATCACAACATTCTCCACTCATGTAGGGCTACGACGTTAAAAGAGACTGAGCTTTGGGGTCTCGTCGGCTGCAGAGGTGTTCCAAAATGCCATTCAACAGGCCCTGGATGGCATTCCAGGAGTCATCAACCTCAGTGATGACATTCTGGTTTTTGGGGAAACCAGGGCTGCCCATGATCAAGCTCTCAGGGCAACCTTTCAGCGACTGAAAGAAAAAAACCTGACTCTCAACAAGGCCAAGTGCTCATACGCACAGACCACTCTTGACTTCTTCGGATATACGTTCTCAGATGGAGGTTTCTCTCCAGATCCTAAGAAGGTTCAGGCGATTCATGATGCTGCTGCCCCGACCAATGCAAGTGAGATACGCAGTCTCCTTGGCATGGCAAACTACAGCGCCCGATTCATAAAGGATTTTGCCACCATAACTCAACCCTTGCGAGACCTGACAAGGAAATCTGCTCATTGGACGTGGACCGAAGAACACCAGAGGTCTCTTAATGAGATGAAACGCAGCCTTACTAGTGACGCTGTGATGACCTACTTTGACCCACACAAACTAACTGAACTGGTTGTTGATGCAAGCCCAGTAGGTCTTGGGGCTGTATTGGCACAAAGGAACAGTCCAAATGAGCCGGCCAGAGTGATACGCTATGCAAGTAGAGCACTGTCCCCCATTGAACAAAAGTATTCACAGACAGAACGTGAGGCCCTTGCTATTGTCTGGGGCTGTGAACATTTTCACATATACCTCTATGGTGCAGCCTTCACACTTGTCAGTGATCACAAACCATTGGAATGGATTTTCAATAACCCCAAATCCAAACCACCTGCTCGTATAGAGCGCTGGAGCCTGCGTCTGCAACCATACAACTACACAGTCTGTTACAAGGCTGGCAAAGACAACCCGGCGGATTACATGTCGCGCCACCCGGCACAGGTATCACACATCTCTCACGCTATGTCAGACGACGAAAGACAAGCTGAAGAATACATAAACTTTGTCACTGAAAATGCTGTACCCAAGGCAATGACACTGGCGGAAATTCAGGATGCAACCACAACTGATCCCACTCTACGTGAAGTAATTCGACTCATTAAAGATGACTCTTGGAGGTTGCTGTCTGACAAACGAGACTCTATTGATGGAGTTGACAGATCTGCTCTTGTGTCGTTCAAGAAAATAAAAGATGAACTGACAGTGACTGCTAATGGTGACACTGTACTGCGTGGCACAAAGATTGTCGTCCCCCACTCTTTACAAGTCAGAGCAATATCACTTGCACATGAAGGCCACCAGGGGGTGGTCAAAACTAAGAAGCTGATCAGGGAGAAAGTCTGGTTCCCTGGAATTGACAAGCAAGTGGAGGCAATGATAGCTGGCTGCATCCCATGTCAGGCTGTTGTGCCCAACCACACACAAGAACCCCTCTGCATGTCTGAACTGCCATCGTCACCATGGGAAAAGGTTAGTGTTGATTTCTGTGGTCCATTCCCCTCTGGGGATTATCTTTTGGTAGTTGTTGATGAATATTCAAGGTACCCAGAGGTTGAGATTCTTCAGTCCACGTCAGCCAGGGCCACTATCCCTAAACTCGACAAGATATTCTCAACACTGGGAATTCCACTGCAGGTCAAAACGGATAATGGCCCCCCCTTTCAGAGCTCGGAATTTGCAGATTTTGCAACATATTTGGGTTTTAAACACAGAAAGATAACTCCATTGTGGCCTCAGGCGAATGGAGAGGCAGAACGGTTCATGCGCACCTTGGAGAAGAATATACGGGCTACACATGTTGAAGGTCGTCCATGGAAACAGACTCTATATGCATTTCTACGCAACTACCGTGCCACGCCACACTGCTCCACTGGGATGGCTCCAGCTGATGTGCTGTTTGGTAGGCCTCTGAGGATCAAGCTACCCACGCCTGCTGTCCACTATCAGTCTCCGACTGATGCAAAAATACGACGAGCAGATGCAATGGCGAAGGACAGGATGAAACATAATGCGGAAAGGAGGCGCCATGTGGTTCCTTTGGCTCTGAAGGCTGGTGATAGAGTTCTCTGTCGTCAAAAGAAGGAAGGGAAGCTATGCCCTGCTTACAATCCACACCCATACAAGATCATCGCGATCAAAGGCTCCATGGTGACAGCTAAACGTAACAATCATGTCATCACCAGAAACTCATCCCACTTTAAGAATTTACCTAAGGTGGATGATCACCACTCTCAATCAGCTGACATGCAAGGTGTCATAGACTGGACTGAAATAGATCCTCACTACACTGCAGAACGTTTATGCCCTGACAGCCCCAGGCCACAGCCACCTGGTCACAGGTACCCAGTGAGGGAAAGCAGAAGACCCCCATCATACCTCACTGACTTTGAATAATGTGCATAATGTAATAATGTTCTAAAATACATTGTTGAGTTCAACTAATGTGTAGTTATTGTTAAAGAAAAGAAATGTAAGGAAAGGAGGGTTGTAATGTCCATGGTTCATATAGTTGACTTTATGTTCATAATGTTCAGTGAGCTTGGTAATGTTTAGTTCTGACCTATAGAGGGCGCTCTATGTTTTACTCCTCAAGAGCGAGACACTCGGGTGATCTTGTCAGTGCACTACGGAGAAGCAGCGGGAGTATTGTTATTGTGGTAGTTCTAGCCATAACAGCAGGAATGTGTCTGTAAGCTTGAAGATGTTCATAAAGAGTCAAACCAGGAATCAATGTGTCGGAGCCTTCATTCCAAAACTTTACAGGTCCTAGTTCATTTTTTAGACTATACCATATCCCTTAGGTATAGCTGACTTCTATCAGACTCCACAGTCTTCAGACAGCGAGAATGGCTATAGACAACGGTATGCCTTACTGAATGTGTTTTTTATTGATTCACAATACAGCAATTAACCTCAATAATATATTTAAAACCTTAATCTCTCTAAATTACAGCATCATACCACGGGCAATACTCTGGCGCAATACTATCTTATGGTAAGTAGAAGTTTTATCTTCAGAATATGTGTGTGTGTGTGTGTTTATTATAACCCCTTTTGTTTTTATTCTTTATTCTTTTCCTGAACATAGGAGTAGATATCGAGACGGCCGCTGATACGATCAGATGGTTAGATCAGATTGCGAAAGGTGAGTTTTTATACATTTATACGGTGAGATTACGACAATGTATTTTTTACTTAGAGCCTCCTCATAACATGTATTTTGTCTTTTAAAACTCCTACAGATGGAAGCACATGGCTGGAGATAGAGGAGGGAGAGATAAACATAGAGGGAGAGATTGCTGCCTTTGACAAATATTGTGAGTATACAGAACATCCTCAGGTATAATTATTATATCGTGAAATCAATAAAAAAATACTAAGTGTGTCATTCTTCTATACAGCAAAGGACATTGCAGCCGATTGGAACCCGGAGACGATCTCAGAACTGGATCGGTTCAACAAAGAAGCTATAGGTCATATATTGGAGGCCCTCCACCGTGATCCACCCGTCAACCCGCAAGATTTTAATGACGAATGGGGTGTGGACATACTAGCCCAGATCGCTGGTTTCGAGAAGACAGGTGTGTATGTGTGTGTGTGTGTATGTGTGGATGTGTGTGTGTGTGTGTGTGTGTGTGTGTGTGTGTGTGTGTGTGTGTGAAACGATTATAGTATTAACTCATAGATACAAAAGGTCTTTATTCTAAAACTTTATTCTAAAACTTTTCTCTATTCTGCACAGCCTGCATTACCGACGATGAATGGAATCCAGAAACACTGCAGGAGTTAAATGCACTTGATCAACAAGCCATCGAGGACCTCATCGTTCTCCACACCCCGAAGGCCCTCGACGACCGTCATGTCTCCAGCGAACCCAAGGCCTTCATTCATCCCCAGCCCCTGAATCCTGAACCACCATACACAGCGAGAAACAGACGTATAGTATTATCATGCCATGCCGACTTCATGGTGGTTTACCATATAACAATGATCTACATAGATACAGGCATCTTAGAATGTAGCTAACCTATGCGGGCATTCGTTTTATTTATTTATTTATTTATTTTTGTAAAGGCCTATAACTAATTATGGAGGGGGATTTAAGCGATGTAGATTGTTCAATGTATGATACGACCGAACTTGAAGCCTATCTGAATACTGATGAACCTAACCCCCTGCTATTCGACATAGATCTAGAAAATCTAGAAATCACCAATGCCGACGTACACCCTCCTGATTATCTTCATACGATAGAGATGATTAATACGCATAGATCCGAACTTGAAGCCTATCTGAATACTGATGAACCTAACCCCCTGCTATTCGACATAGATCTAGAAAATCTAGAAATCACCAATGCCGACGTACACCCTCCTGATTATCTTCATACGATAGAGATGATTAATACGCTTAGAGGTATGAATAATTCGACACACAATACCCCGGTAACTGAAATCTCGGCTTCCATACAATCAGCCCCATTGTCGATCGAAAATGATTCCTTATTATCTGCTATACGTGAGGCAGAAGGTAATATTCTAGCGCTACGCACAAATACGTCGATCAAAAATGATTCCTTGTTAGCAGCTATTACGTAACCATTGACTACAGGAAGGCTCATTAACTTGTCAATGTTACACAATAAGGAGACGGCAGCCAAAGTATCTAAATAAAGAATATTTTAATTAATAGTTACCATGGTTTTTCGTAACTGAAATGAACATCAAATAATAGACAGACAAACACAGGACTATACAGACAGGATCAGCACCAGACGGAAGGGATGACAGACTACTTATACACAAGGGAATGACGAGACAACACACACCTGGGGTAATGGTAATTGGGTACACCTGGGGGGGAAAACAATAGGGACTACACACCATGACAAAGGACTACATCTAGACATGACAACTCACATTAGGAACGCCTGATCAGGGCACAAACATACCCCCACATAACACCCCCCCCCCTCAAATTTATGGCCATAACCCCAAAGTGAAATGGGGAAATGGACATAAACAAGAAAAACCGTACCTAAATAACTAAAGGGGAAGAAAAAAAAAATATATAGCGGTTGATAAGTGGGGAACCCTGATGTAAACAAGACGAAAAGTCGCCCTCTGGTCCGCATCCCCCCAACAACTGTGCATATTGAGCTGCCCCTCATTGCACCCTGCAATCCATCAATAAAGTCCCCGATCAACCAGGTAAGGAGAATGGACAGCCTCAGCCTTACTCCTCATCACTCCCGACTCCTGGAACACAGAGCAAAATCAACAAAAAGCAAAAACAAAACAACAACAGTAACACCCCCCCCTGGAATATGAATTATGATGTTCGCCTGTACATCACTGAACTGCAATAATAAATCCCAACACAGCTTGTTCACCACGGCTGAAAATCAAAGATGTGCTAAGATTTTAGAACATTTGAACCGAGCAGTTTAGACTCAACCACACACATAATTACCATCCATGGAATAACTCCAGCCAGACAACACATTCCGCATTCCTCATCTCAAATCACTGAATATCTTACTGCGTCTTTAAGATAAACCATGGGAGGATTTTGAAGAATTACAGAATATTAAACATTTTATATTTTGGAGATGCTTTTCAGCCATGTGACTTTTCCCAGTTATCAATAGAGCACAGTAGCAAGCACTAATCTATACTGACCATGGTTACTGGGAGATCAACTGTGGCACGCCATGTGTGATGAAGACTAAAGAGGAAGTCTGACATTATACTGATTGCCGAGTTCAGTTCTTTTGAGGTAAAACCATGTCAGTGGACCTTTCATAGATCCAGTTGGTGACACTGTAGACGGTCGGAATATAAGCTAATATACATTTTTAAATGAATCTATACATAAGAGCATGAACGCTCCTTTAAAAAAAACATCCCTTCAACCTCAGGACTCACTGCTTCTATTAAATCAAACTTTATGGGAAATAAAATAGAATTCCGCCAACACCCTGATGTCGAGTCTTCAAATCGAAAAAGTGCACTCCTGCAGAGTATATTCAATACTTTAGAACAAAACCTCTGATGTTATTCTGAAGAATCTCCTCACTTCACCGCACATGAAGAGAACACTCTTGGATACGCCTCTGCCAGGGTGTCTACCGCCCCAGACTGTGCTGGCACACAAGTCACGTCTGCCTTCACGAGGACCCTACCCCCTGCCAAATCGTTCCCGAGGATTAGTGACACCCCCGCAACCGGGAAGCAACTTTCTACCCCAATGACGACCGGGCCCGACACCAACTCAGATGTCAGGTGGACAATATGAAGCGGGACCTTCATCACATGCATCCCAAAAGACCTAACTGTTACCCCAGCATCCACCTCTGAACTACTGTCGAAAGGCAACACATCCCCCCGAATAAATGACTGGGATGCAGCCGTGTCCCTTAATATGGTCACAGGAACCCTCACCCCATCACTAGCCAAGGATACAAAACCCCCGCTGATAAACGGTAGGTAAGCTTTAATATCCTCACCCCTTTTGTCATACTCAACCGATGTGCGTGTGGGTGCCATCACCAACGAAATCTGCCTACTGGGACGAGTAAGGGCAAAACAATTTTCTTTTATATGACCTCGTTTTCCACAGTTAAAGCAATCGCGTGTCTCAGACCTCGCGCCCCGCTCAACCGCCTCGCCCCCACTGATACCACCCGTGCCCACAGTCTTGTCGCCGAAACCCCACCTCGGCTTACTCTCCACATTGCGTACATGGTAACTTGGCGTAAAGAGTGTCTTGTGCGTCAGCACAAACTCGTCCGCCAGGCTCGCAGCCACCTTATGCTCGTTCATGTACATAGCAACAGTATCGGGCAAACAATACGACTTGAACTCTTCAAGGAGCACAAGCTCTCGCATCCTACCCAGGGTGTCCACCTTCTCCGACGCGCACCACCGGTCAAACAACAGCTCTTTCTCGTACGCAAACTCCACATAAGTCTGCGAGCTGCCCTTTCTCAGAGCCCTGAACCGCTGCCTGTACGCCTCAGGCACCAGCTCATACGCCCTGAGAATCGCAGCTTTGACCGCCCCGTAGTCTTGGGTATTCGGGCACAGGGACGCATACACATGCTGGGCTTTTCCCATAAGGACACTCTGGAGCAGCAAGGTCCAGTGTTCGGCCGGCCATCTCAGTGTCGTGGCCACAGTTTCAAACATGGAAAAATATTTATCCACATCTTTTTCCAGAAACTGTGGCACGAGCCGGAGATATTTGGCCACATCGAACCTATCCTCAACGTGTGGGCGCACCTCTGCCCCAAGCCTCCTGAGTTCGAGTGTGTGTGCACGATTGCGCTCCGCCTCAGCTTGGTCACGGTCCACACGCTCCAACTCGCGCGCATGCACACGTTCCGCCTCCGCACGCACACGGTCCGCCTCCTCACGCTTGAACCTGAGCTCTTCAAACCTAAGCTCCAATTCTAACTTGCGCAGCCCCAGAGAGCCATCAGAGACTTGGTCTAACTCCTCATCGGTGTCGTCATGCACCACCTCTTGGGTGGTCAGAGCCTCTACCAATGTCCCCCGCTGCTGTGCTTTTCTACCCGGGGCCAGCTTAACCCCATAATGGTCCACTATTCCCGCCAGCTCATCCTTCGTGCACATGCCTAACAACCCCACTGTCGGCCTGCGCACAAAGTCTGCCACTGTCACTGGCATTTCTGAACCGGGAAGAAACAGGGAAGGAGAAAACGAGGGATACCTACAAACACAACCACCATATATCAAAACAAACGAAAACAATCAACCCCTAACTAACCACAACAAACAAAAGAAAAACGGCTTCACCCTAGCGTCTGTATAGTCCTGGTCCCTACCTACTTCGGCCACCGCTCCACTACCAACCCTGGTACTGTATGTACGATATCTAAACAAGCGCTGGCACGACCGCCTAATGCCTCCACACCTAGAGGTATTCGCAAATCAACCACTGTCATGTGTCAAAAAAAAAAAAAAACCCATCCCCAAACGTTCTCAACCCTCACTATAGTACCCCTATATAAGTAACTACTATACACACGCCGGCCTAGGAGGAGCCTGACAGGGTCCTTCTAATACCCCGACCGCATGTGGTGTGTCCCCAGGCGATGGAAGGTACCATATATAAAACGGTCCAACTGCCCTAGCTGGTTGAGAACGCTCCCTATTGGAGAAGTATTTGCCAAGGGGGTCTAAAACATGGGTCACACACACGACAATGCCAACCATACCTCACAGTGTGGATCCAGCCCAGCGGCCATCACCAAATGCTTGCTCCTAGTCGTTTGGCCGAGCCCCCATATTACGTAACCATTGACTACAGGAAGGCTCATTAACTTGTCAATGTTACACAATAAGGAGACGGCAGCCAAAGTATCTAAATAAAGAATATTTTAATTAATAGTTACCATGATTTTTCGTAACTGAAATGAACATCAAATAATAGACAGACAAACACAGGACTATACAGACAGGATCAGCACCAGACGGAAGGGATGACAGACTACTTATACACAAGGGAATGACGAGACAACACACACCTGGGGTAATGGTAATTGGGTACACCTGGGGGGGAAAACAATAGGGACTACACACCATGACAAAGGACTACATCTAGACATGACAACTCACATTAGGAACGCCTGATCAGGGCACAAACATACCCCCACATAACAGCAGCTATACGTGAGGCAGAGGTTAATATTCAAATGCTATGCACAAATAGCTACGATGTTGACAGCATTCCTATAGATTATATGGATATAGACGAGTTATTAATAGAACTAAATGAAATACAAGCAACGGTGGCGCGTGCCGTACCAGCAGCAGCTAATGAGACATGCATACCATCTACCCTCTCGACACCTCCCTCAAACGCCGAGAATCCTGCTATACAAACTGGTAGGGGTCGTGCTACAATACATCGCCGTGGACGTTTTAATAACATAGAGTTGAGAGAACATTTTAACTTAAACCCCACGAAGGGTGTACCAGACTACGTTGCATTCCATAATAATATTACGGACACGATGGAGCGCATTCTAAGTAGAATACAGAGCGAAACAACAGATGGAGACTTTATACAGGTTTCGTTAATAGGTGACGTGTGCAAGACGAGGTTTATAGAAACCTACATAAAGGTCGTGAAAGTCTTGAGGAATTCTACCTGATACTTGATCAGATAGTGCAATCAAATCAAGCATTACTCGCAGATACATCCTTACAACTGATGGCCCAGATCGTGCGCTTCCCTACGGGGGAAGGGGTCAGAAGAAAAATCGACAGTCTACTAGATAGCGAGATCCTTGCCAAGAAACGTTGTTGCTTAAACATCATAACAAACCCCGACGATCAACAGTGTTTTGCCACGAATGTTGCATTACTCTTAGATCCTTCTATAAATCAGGATTGTGCCTACCAGAGAGGCAATGATTTACACACACTTGCAAATCTTCCTGAAGGAGGTGTGAGTTTCACCGATATACAGCGCTTCGAGAGGGTTTTAAATCGTTCAATAGTCGTATTCTTTCGAGATGATAAAGGTTTCTCGCATTATAATTCAGGGTTTGAAGGATCGGAGCCCGCTCTCCATCTCCTCCTACATTCTGGGCATTACTACGGAATAACAAAACTGCAGGCTTTTCTAGGCACCACGTCGATTGTCATACAATGCCTAAATCGCTACGGAAATGTAAAGATTGCAATCGGATTTGTCAATCGTCTTTCTGTTATGACCAGCATAAAGCAAAGCGATCGACCGTGCTAAAACAGCGATCTGTTTGCGAAGCCAATAAAAAATTTGAAAAATGTGGTACCGTATTCTACATCAAGGCCTCGAACCCAAAAGAACACGTGTGCAGGACGGCTACCTGTTACACATGTAAGGACCCTTTACCTGACGAGACAGCCAAACGTGATCATAAATGATATTTCAAAACATTGCCCGTCGAGACGAATCCCAAACGCGTGAATATTAAAGGCAACCAACTTGTGTTCGGCTTTTCTCTGATTGGCCGCGCCCCCCCGCCCCCACGCGCAGGCAAGCGCAGCCGTCCCAAATGAAATCCAAAGAGCAAGCGCGGCAGCTTGGGCTGCTGTTCCAACGCACTTGTGTTGGGCTGCGGTAGCAGTGGAGCGCTGCTGACTGATTATTATGTTTCGCGTTTTTAACAACCAAAGTTAGATTCACTCGTCACTGTACATGTATAAACAAAGCCCATACAGTTATGAAATAATAAACACTGACTATCTGACTCTTACCAATAAACACTGTGTTAGGACTATAAACACTGTTAGGACTATCTGAGTCTTAATAATAAACACTGTTACAGACTAGTGTTAGGACTATCTCGATTCACGCGTCACTACTGTAACTAGAAACTCTGGGTGTCACTGTACATCAGTAACGTTATTTCGCGTTTTTAACGTCAGCGGGGCGATGCAGTGGTTAGTCCCCGCTTCCGTGCACCGCCGCCGGCTCTACTCGGTCCAGCTCCAGCAGCAGCGACCGTGCTCCGTTGTAGAACGAAGCCCTTCAATGACAGAGCTCTCATATTTTGCGAATGCATAAACTATATCTTAAATTGTGGCTATGTGTCTAATATGGCTGTCGCTTATCAATGACTTCGCGACAGCCATATTAGACACATAGCCATAATTTAAGATATAGTTTATGCATTCGCAAATATGAGAGCTCTGTCATTGAAGTGGGTGGTGGCAGCTTACTAACAGTAGCGATTTTTATTGTTTTGTCATGACCAAACATAATCCCAACATAGATAGGAGGTGTACTGTATGTCAAATGTCGGTCATGTGGTGGAAGTGTTTAGTACAGTCACACAACAGAACACCGCTGGTTCGACCAGCGCTTTTGCCGCGTCTCTCTTTGCGCGAGGGCGTGTGCTAGTGGATTGATTGATTGGCCGTGCGGCCAATCAGAGAAACGCTGAACGAAAAGCTGAACACAAGTTGGTTGCCTTTAATATTCACGCATCCCAAACCCCACATAGTGTTTTACGATATTGAATCATTTGTGGACTGCAATAATAGGCATGTGCCGTTTCTCATTTGTAGTCAAATTAATAATCGTAAAAACTCTTGGAAAGGACCTGACTGCGTTAAACAGTTTCTTAAATTTTTTTGAAAACCCCGCTATGCACGTCACACCTTCATTGCCCATAATAGTCGCGGTTTCGATAGCTATCTAGTCTTAAATCCGATGGTTAAAGATGGATTAACCCCCGATCTAATCACACAAGGTAGTAAAATCCTATGTTTAAAGGATAAAACATTTCGACAATGCTATATTGACTCGGTTTCCTTTTTACCAATGAAATTAAGTCAATTGCCCTCCGCGATGGGATTCACTGATCAAATTAAAGGGTATTTTCCCCATTCATTCAGCTCTATAGACACCCTTAACTACATAGGTCACTATCCTGCACCAGAGTGCTATAACCCTGATGGAATGTCCACGTTAGAAAGAGCGAAATTTTTTCTATGGTACGATAGCGTTAAGACAGGTGTTTTTAATTTCGAATTAGAGGCGCTACGTTACTGCACCAACGATGTGGATATACTCAGCCGGGGATGTCTGAAATTTCGGGAGGATTTCATTAAAGAAACATCGGTCGACCCCTTTCAATCTATCACCATAGCATCGGCCTGCTTACGAGTTTTCAGTCAGAAATGTTACTCTAGTGCTGCCATACAATGGCTCGAATACATGTCTAAAAAACATGGTATTTCCATAAAACATGCTTTGAATGGTGGTGAAACACATGTCGGGCCGTACTATCTAGACGGATATCATGACAACGGCCTAGAGAAACGCGCTTTTGAATTTTACGGCTGCTTCTTCCACGGCTGTACAACATGTTACAAGGCCCATGATTTGAATCCTTTGACCCGTAAACTGTATGGAGAAATGTATACAGATAGTTTAGCTAAGATAGATGCTTTAAAAGCCACGTACGGCATCGAAACAACTGTGATGTGGGAGCATGAGTGGAAAGTTTTGAAAGATACAGACGTACAACTTCAATCTTTCCTTAAACAATACCCGTACAGTCTAACAGAGGAATGTTTTGATCCTAGAGATGCTTTGTACGGAGGACGCACATCCGCTATTAGATTACGTTAAACAACCACAGCCGATGAGACAATGCTCACGTGTGACGTGTGCTCTTTATATCCCCACGTTATGCGAAGTTCAGAGTATTTTTACCCTACAGGCTACCCAGTTATTATATGCAGTGATTTCAAGGACCTAAACACTTATTTTGGACTGATCAAAGCAACTGTAGTTCCTCCGAGGGGATTATACTCTCCGGTACTCCCCTATAGAGGAAACGGTAAACTCCTATTCCCATTGTGTCGAACGTGCGCTCTCGCAAACAATCAGGATAGTGATTGTCTGCACACTGATGTAGAACGCTCGTTAACAGGTGTATGGATTACCCCAGAGTTAAACAAAGCTATAGAGCTAGGCTATCGCGTAGCAGAAATCCACCAAGTATGGGATTTCCCTGAACGTAGTAACGATATCTTTGGCTCGTACATTAAAGCTTTCTTGAAGGGCAAGACCGAGGCTAGCGGTTACCCCTCTGACGTGATCACTGAGGTTGATAAAGATAGATATATAGCTGAATACCATAGCCGCGAAGGGATACTGTTAGATAAGGCCTCAATCATATCAAACCCCGCAAAAAGGTGTCTGTTCAAATTGACGTTGAATTCTTTTTGGGGTAGATTTGCCCAACGCTCTAATTTAACAAACACTGTGCTGTTAAGAGACCCTGCAGAGTTCTTCAAACTTTTATTCTCTGAAGAATATGATGTTAAGTACTTTTCATTCCTTAATGATGACGTAGCACTAGTACAGTGGTGTTATACGGAGCGTCATCTTCTCAGTCAAAGAAATACCAATATTTTCATAGCATCCTTTGACAGGCTACGGTCGTATGCATCTGTATAGCTATCTGCATAAACTTGGCAAAAATGTTTTATATCATGACACTGATAGTGTGATTTATAAGACAGATAAGGATGGTGAGAGTTTGCCTTTAGGATCCTATCTAGGCGAGCTACGACCGGGCGAATCTATCATCGATTGGGTAACTTGTGGACCCAAATCATACGCCTATCGTACAAACCAAGATAATGTTGTCTTGAAAGCTAAGGGGATAACCCAGACTTATAATAGCTGCAGAACGGTTTCATTTGGGTCTATGTGTAATTTAGTCGAACATTATCTAAAACGTAACCCTTCATCCGCCGACCAGATCCTCTATGCTCCCCAATTCAATATAAACAGATGTAAAAAAGATGTATCTCTTTCTAACGCCAACGTCTTGAAGAAGGTCAGAGTGGTTTACGATAAAAGAAGGTTATACTCTGACGGTATGACGAAACCTTTAGGGTATTGAGTGAGAAAAAAATAAATAATGGAGTTTACAGCAGAATATGATTTTGATCCCCGCTTAGAGCTCCCAATGTCGACAATCAGGCACGTGCATACATAGGGGTGAAGGGGTGCCCGGGCACCTGCCTTTTTCATTTTTCATTAGAAAGTGCCCTTTTTATGCCACCCTCTTTTTTTTTTTTTTTACTGTTGCACATATAGATATACTGCCCTGCCCTTCCAAATGAAAGATGTCACGATAGAATCTAAATATTAGGTAAAGAAAGAGAAATGCCACCCCTCTTGTAAATAATAGGTCCTTCCAAAAACACGTCGCCAAATCACCCCTCCCCAGCCCCTCCCTGTCTGCTGCTGCCTGGAAAACACGCAGCATACTCTCTCTCTCTCTCTCTCTCTCCCTCTCTCTATCCCTCTCTCTCTCTCTCTCTCTCTCTCTCTCTCTCTCTCTCTCCTCTCTCTCTCTCTCTCTCTCTCTCTCTCTCTCTCTCTCTCTCTAACAGAATAATTTTGATTGACAGTCGAGTCTGCCAATTACGTCACACGGCTTGCACCCGCCCTGCTGTTCTTAGCACCAATCGGCAAGCACTATTATTAGTTTTTGACTTCGTGAATGTCAGGACTGTGTGGTGACAAGTTTGACAACAACAAAGCTACAGTGCTAACAATAAGCTATTTGGCTGGATGCAGTCTGGAGGACAGTGGATATACATCAAGACAACAGTGTGTGACTGTGGGACAGTGGACATAATACTTCATCAAGCCCTCCTGACCTGGACCACGTTTCAACTAAACAAGGTAGTTAATGCGGTCTCGGTCGGTCTCTCTCTCTCTCTCTCTCTCTCTCTCTCTCTCTCTCTCTCTCTCTCTCTCTCTCGCAGCTGTTGGTCTGGAGCGCATATTGTGTTATTAAAGGGACACTATGTAGTTTTGGTGACATCTATCGGTGAAACTGAATGTACCATAGACTTGTATTAACCCCAAAAATCGGGCTTGCGTGCTACACGCGCTCGCATTGCATTTAATAATTCATGCCCTTTTATCATCACGGGCACCTGCCTTTCTAAAGTCCTGTGCACGTCCCTGTCGACAATTATAGCGGGTCCAAGTGCTTGTGGGAAGACCTATCTTGTACAGAAAATATTCGAAAATTGTAATGAATCTTTGTCAAATGTACCAGATAATATTGTATGGATTTATGATTGCTATCAAACAATGTATGATGAACTGTTGATTGAAAAAAATAAAAAAAAATGTTTATTGAAGACAATAAAAATCACTTTTGTCAAAGGGTTGCCCGAATCATTCAACGATGAGACACTATTCCCTAGCAGTATGAATCATCACCTAATTATCCTCGACGATATGGTTTTTTCAGCGGGTGAACATCTAGAAGTGGCCAAAATTCTTACCCAATACAGACATCATAGAAATATGAGTGTTATAATGCTTACACAAAATCTATTTCAACAGGGTAAACATAACCGTACAATTAGTCTTAACGCAAGCTACTTGATTTTATTTAAAAACCCTAGAGATAGATTACAACTTTCGGTATTAGCGGGTCAAATGTACCCCGGTGAGCGCTCTATTCTACTGGACAGCTTCAAAGAGGCCACACAGCATCCGTATTCTTATCTATTAATAGATTTGCGACCACACTGCCCTGACCAGTTGAGACTTAGAACCGGTCTAACACCTTAGGAAGGACCTGTTAAACCCTTAAAAATGTCCACATACATAAACTGAGAAGAAAAAAGAAGATCCTAAAGCTCTTGGCTGATAACAAAGTTAATCTGTCAAAGAAGAGAAAAAAGCTTATGCAGACTGGGGACGGTTTTTTTCTACCGTTACTCAGCGTAGCCATTCCATTTTTAACGTCTTTATTCACACAAAAAAACGAATAATCACCAGCATGCAAAAAATGATCCTAATTCCTAAGAATCAATGGAATCCTGTCTCCTCGAACAGGATGACAACTCCTATTAATATCACAGAGAAAGCGTCAGATAAATTACATACAGGAATGTATAATATTCTGAACGATATTACAGATAAAGAGGAACAGGTGTTGCCTCCAATTGACACCAATGCATCGCGATTACATAATCCAACTGTCTATGCATCGGATTCGGATAAGGCTAAGAAAATGAATATTCTTCTACATCGTTATCTAGGTTTACTCAGACAAAAAGAACATGTTACCCCCAAAGTTTTACCTATGGATACACCGATAGAAGCGGCAGAGGTCAGAACCCCACAAGATATTGACCAATTAGTCTCTGCACTCCCCGTTAGAAGTCAAATAAAATCATGCATGATTATGCAACAATTAAAAATTATACCCACGGAATCATGGAATCTTAAAGGCGAGTTTATTCGCGACGGTATCCCCATAAAAGGATCGCATATGCTGGATTATTTAAAAGCATTGACTACTACCTCTAAACATACTGCCCCAGGTCCTGGTTATGATGTTTTTCTACAAACCTTATCGGAGGTTAATATACCTCTATCATATATTTGTAATAAAGATGCACGTTCCTCTTTGAATGCTCTAAAGACCCGTACAGGATTTTCAGAAGGCGACATGAATTCGCCTTCTGAAAATCTTTCCACCCGTAGAAAAAGGAGACGGAATAATGAGCCACATACAGATTGGCTCAGTTTGTGAAATGCATTAATGTTTTGTATTTAAAAATAAAAATAAAAACAACAACAAAAATACTTTCAACATGTGTGTTTTATTATATTTGTTACATACGTTCATTTAACATTCTTAAACTACAACAATAATGAAATACTTTCAACATGTGTGTTTTATTATATTTGTTACATACGTTCATTTAACATTCTTAAACTACAACACGTCTGTCTATGCCTACCTCTGCATTTTAATATACATTTCTTATATTTCATGACAAATCTACTAACTAGGAGGTCGTTTCTCAAAGTATCTCCTGTATAATGTTTAAATATGATATTGTTCAAACTGTATCCTCGTGCTCGCTGACACAGAAAATAATTATACACACTGGGTCTCATTCTCGAACGAAGTTACGACAAAATATTTCGTCTTAGCCAGATTTTGGCCTATTTAAGACATATTAGGGCTGGGAGTGGGAGTCCTCAAATTTTCCTGAGATCTTATTTGAGAGCAGATCTAAGAGTGCTGAGGAGCACACTTAAATAGGCTCTCAGCCCACGATCAAATCTCATGATTGATTGACTAATTTAAAATTGTATTATAACTTGACAGACTGTGTTCTCATAGTGATTCCTTCATGTTAACGCTACAGGCCTCCTTGGAATTAATTACTTGATCATAATTAAAATAAATATGACAATATTTGTACGATAAGAAATTACGCATTTGATGTCGGAAAAATAAATAATATGGATTCATCTGATCACAGGGCAGCTGGATTAACCATATCTGAACCAGCTATTTTGGACAAATGTATAATTACTTTAATTACTCAGATATTCAAACACAATTATGCAATTATTGTGAAATGATTGAAAATAATAATAATTTAATGCCTTCTGTGGAATTTGCATTTCTTATTTGTTACACATCTGTTTTAATGATTAATTATATACATTTGAAAGAATGCAGGTCAACATGCAATGTATCCCATTGATTGGTATACAATGGGACAGACCTTTGTTTGATTGATTGATTGATTGAAAACTTTATTAACAGATTGCAGAATGGGTACAGTACAGTACAGCTCAATTACATAAGGGGATGCAGACCAGAGAAAGAATTTCGTCTTGTTTACATCAGGGTCCCCCATTTTCAATTCATCATAACATATATGACACACACGACACAGATAGACAGTACTGCTACATCTATACATTTATGACATACCAGATTTGCAAATACAGTACTGTTTGTGATACAAAAAGAGTCCAGAAAAGAGAGTACATTTGACGTAGAAACTGTTGGAGGAGGTTGGGTAGGAGGGGTGGTAGACTTACACTGTACAAGCAAAACTGTACATTGGAATATTGACAAAACCATACTTGGTCATTTACTGTACATTGGAGGGGGTTGATATAGCTATAAACCTGCATGCCTTCGAATATATCATTATCAATTAAACTTATATTGAAATACACTATATAGCCTATACACCAACACTGAAATGACAGTGGATAAATAAATAAGAACTAAAGCTAATCGGTGGAAATAGACTGCATTTATATTCCATAACAAGTCTTGTGTGCGCCTACGAATGAACAGTAGCCTATAGGCTTAATTATGGAATAATAAGCCATACTGCGTTCATTCATTACGCCCGCCGGCCCGTAGGCTATATATATTATATGTCATTCATTCATATACAGTACTGCGCGCGCGTGTGTGTGTGCGCACGCGCTGCGGCAGGTGTGTACCGCGAGCTGCATATGATGCCAATACATTAATCTAATCTAGTTTTGATGGGCGCAAGCGTGATTATGAAACCTAGCCGCATTTCTCGGAGACGCTCTCTGATTGGCACTGACTGACGCTAGGTTTCGTAATCACGCGGCTCTCAAAGCACTTCCGCCATTCCATTTCACACAGCTGCGTCACCAGTTGCTTTATAAGGACTGTCGGGGGCATGGTTTGTATGCAAATGAGCTGAACGGGAACGCACTTTGGAGTTTACAACAGAATGCCATTCTCCAAGCAGATATCAGATCATATAATTTCCACGACCGTTTCAGCCACTTAAGACATATCTCCAGCACGTTCAGGACTCAGAGTGTACTTGTCATAGATTATGTCTCAGTGGTTCCAAGATAAGTCTTCCAGAATATATCTTTGAAAAATCTTCGGGAATGAGACCCAATGATGGCCACAAAAAGCTGATAGTTCATTCTGTACGCTGTGAGTAGAATAGTAATAGGCTTCTGTAACATTTTCTTGTAGAAATTCACTAATGACTGACGGATATGCTTTAGAGTTAGGGCTGAGCCCAAAGGAATAAAAAAAAAAACACCCTCTCGTTCGTTATCAAGACTCACAGCGAGCCAATGCACACCGGGCTTATTGCTGGGATCTGTATTAACTATAAAATAGAAAGGTCTACTTTGGGTATTCTGTAAATTGCTTTTTAGTTCATTACAAGCCCAGACACCATGAAAACGCGAGCCCAGCAAGGATGAACATAACGTTTGCAATTCTAGATTGTTCATAGTCTAATAATAGTCTACCAGCACTTGCCGCCGGTCATTGATTTCAAGAATTTAGTCAAAACACGCATATACGATTAGCGTAGCTGTGGTGTGTAAAGGCTTTTGAAATCTCATCTCCAGACGTAGATTCCCTGTAGCAGCGGGGGATGAGGCCAACCCGTCCTCATCAGGGTCGAGATTAAAATAATATAAGCCATATCCTTCTAGAAAATCCTTTCGATCAAAAATCAGAGCAGAATCCTTCAGATGACGGCCTGTGGCTGTAAATAAACTGTAGTATTCCCTCACCGCGTTTCCTTGTGCAAACTGTGGCTGATAAGCTTTTGATGGGATCTGACGACCGTCCTGACTTAAGGCTGCATATTCTAAATCAAAATGTTGAAAATTAAATGGGTTTCTAATGGGGGTACCATTATAAGCCTCGTGTTCAACTAAACCGAGTATAACGTATTTCGGTAGCAAACACAGAAAGATGTTTTCGTGGGTCGAAACCCTCGAGTTAATAGGGATAGAGAATGTTTTTACATTAATACGTGCTAATGGATATAGTGCATTTCCCCTTTGTAACGCCGTTGCGTGGCCTAACTGTACAGCAGGGGATACGACAACCTTTTTTACAAATAAGGTCGCATTAATAATATGTAGTCTGAACCCGCCATCGATCGCAGACATTATACAGAAATCGTCTTTAGCTCTAGTTAGTTTTATTTTTAAATCAACTTTATTTAATAATAGACGATCGCTAGAAAATATATCTGAATGGATTCCACCCAGTATATGAAACTCTCGCGATAGAGCGCATTCCAGCCCCCTGGTTTTTAAGCCTTTATTTCTCCCGTCGACTCCTAGACGGAAATCTCACCTCGTAAACTCACATTAGCGAATAAACCAGCTGTAAATTGACTATTCAAACTATCGGGAGAATAATTCAGTAATGTTTCAATCATAGCTCTATAAGGATGTGTAGAACTAGACTGACTGATTAAACGATCCTGGACTGTTACATCTACTTGGCTAAAAATTGTGTTTAACGGATAATTAATTATAGAGACATCCGCATTGGCTGCCAGATTAGTACCATCGCCATTGGTGATCTTCGCCTTTAAATATAGTAACGTATTATTGAGATCCAAGTACAGCTCTCCTTCACCTGGTATATTAAATTCTATAGGGGAATCTCTAGTTAGAGCTGTTATGGGGGATATTTCAATATAATCACTTCGCTCGATCGATAGCTGAGTATAAGGGGCTGTAAAAATATCCAACTCCGATCTAGAGCACTCTTGGGAGCGTTGATGGATCATGTTTCACTTAAAATATATCCTTTACACGTTTCTTCGTCGGTCGTCTTCTCTGACCTCTTCTTTTAACCTGCTTCTTCTTATAAGAACTCTTATTCTTTATAGCTGTCACTCTACACCCAGGAGGTATCCTTCTTTTCGATGACCTCTGAGCATTCCCGGCACCTCTCTGCTCACCCATCCTAGTGGTGACCTTCTGGATGACGTCGTCTAAAACCTCTTTGCCTATATTTTTTGCCGCGGTCTTGATGTGTGGTTTAGCTATGTTAATACCTGTTTTAAGAAAAGGCATAACAAATTTGAATAATCTTGAGAAGATAGAACCTATCCCACGACCGTATTGCACCGGTGCCCCTGCAAATCCAGCTAAGCCGTGTCCCACCTGATTTACATAATAATTAATGAAACGGTTAGGATGGATGTGTGGGTCCATAATATCTTTTTTTTATTACACGCTTATGTCCAAGGGTTTAAAATGTAATTTTACTATCACTTTCCCGTACGTATAATTGACTAACTGGTCTGTGTCTGTCTTGATTTCTATTTGAATAGTATTTATATCGGTTTTTGATACCCTAGAATAATGCACACGATCATAACGTATGTTTATCAAATCTCCATATGTTCCCTTGATTTGTACCGTAGATAATAGAGGAACGTATGAATCCCCTACGAGTTGATGGTCTGACAGATTAGAATATATGAATAGATTATATACACCAGAACCCAGATCCGCAGGATATGGGGCCTCTATATTAGCTAAATCATACCATTTATCGGATTTCAATCCTATAACATAAGATACCCTTGGAGAAAATCTCACCTCGTACACTCCACTCCCCGTAAACTCACATCTATTAGTAATCTCGTTATAAAGGAGCCCCGCCTTTTTATCACCTGTCGTGCGTAAACTATCTGTGATTAGTTTTATTAATTGTTTAGTATTTTTATAGTAACCCCCTGAGCCTATCCTTATTGTTTCAACCAACATGTTGGGATGATGTTTTAGAAAATGTTTTTAAAATATGCTGACTCGGGGGGCAAATTATACCATGTATGAGGGTATGTTATCTCTGCCAGACCAACTAACCAATCACCTTTTAATTTGAGGGGCTTAGCCAGATTAATATTGAAACTAGAAGCCTTATTATTGGGGAACATAGACATGCATGCGTTGGAAGGGAGCGTAACGTAGAACCCCTCCATCATGTTAATATGCTGAATTATGATTACCGTCCTTAAAAAAGTATAGGATTATATAAGGACCTTATTCATACAGCTCTGAGAGTACTCTTTAAGATGTAAAAATAACATTTCGCAGGCCATCCTATCCATTTTACCAGCGTATACATCTTGCCGTTTATCCTTTTATTCTCAATACATTTCTCTATCTTGTATGTTTTATTCGTACCTTCCACAATCTTTTGCAGCTCCAATTCGTAAAAAAATCCTTTTACCCTTTCACCATCCTGATCTTTTAAGACATACACAACAGGGAGACAGACTAAACGCTTCTCTATAATAAACGTCTCGTACGTATACGTCTGCTCATAGCGCTTGTTGAAGGCAGACTTATATTGAGATATACGCACAGTAGTGCCTATATCAAATTTAAATCTAGTTTATTTTTTATGCGTTAGAGGTACTGTTCCGTACAGGTTCTGAAATACCTGTAGTATGTTATCTTTAGAGACCTCTGTAGGCTTCATTTTAATACTGGAGTGAAACGTGTTATTATAACTCTGTACCATATCCGGCAGCATATCAATATAACGAAAAGTATTTTTAGCTGTGAAAAATCTCCACATCCTGTCCTTCAATGTACGGTTCAATCATTCGATAACGCTCGCTTTCAATTCACTTCCAGTTGCGAAGTGGTGTATGTTGTGTCGATGCATCAATTCTTTGAAATGTTTATTATAGAATTCTTTACCTTCGTCCGTTTGTATTTTTACTGGTGTTTGACTCTCCTCTAGAACTCTTTCGAAGGCTTTTGTAACAGCTAAACCTGTCTTATTTTTTAAAGGCCTTACATAAACCATCTTAGAGAATACATCAATTACAGTCATCAGATATTTAAAACCATCGTTGTATTGTGCTAAGCTTTGCATATCGCATAAATCAATTTGAAATTGATAAAGAGGCCGTGGTACGAATACTCTATTTCTCTTCAAATGTATTCTAGCAGGCTTATGTAGAGTGTAGCTATCCTGTTTTGATAACCAGGTTTTAATAACATTTATTCCTACTGTATCTCCTGTAGAGAGTTCCACTGCCTTACGCAAGCGTTCGACACCCCCAAACAAACCTGGATTTGCAGGGTCATAATATATTTTAGCTAGTATGCCATCCATATTTTCAAACCACCTCACCCCTGGGATTATAATACATGAGTAGGGATGCCCCCCGGACCCCGGTTTTGAACGGGAACCGGTACTATATTAGAAAATACCGGAGTATTTATAAGCTCCGACGTCCTCGGTACTGCTATCGATACTCTAGAGAAATTATTATTATTATTATTATTATTATTTAAAAGTTGCGAACGATCCTCTCTCTGTCTCTGCACGAGAAGCGAGCCGCAGCCAGCGAGTCAATTATTACACACACTCCTCGCGAGTCGCTCGCTAGTGCTACACATAGACATACGGGTACTACATACGGGTACTCCTTAATGAAAGCGCCCCGTGCTATAGCGCGCTGCACACAGACAGCAGCTCTGCATGCACTGAGTCGTGATCATGGCGGATAGAGCGAAGCGTTCTAAAGTATGGATATACTTTACAAGGGTCAATGCCGACAATGCACGTTGCCACAAGTGCAACAAAACATTTGCCAGTAAGGGTGGCAATACGAGCAATCTATCAAAACATTTGTTGGCAAAACACGATATTATTGTGCAGAAATGCGCGTATTCGACTGCCTTGCGCGCAGTGTCCCATCTGCATCCACGTCCACTGCAGCCGGCCGGTAAGCCAAGATACTGAGTTTCCTAGGCTAATAACGAATTATTACAAATAGGCTAATAAACAAAATAATTGTTTAGCTACAAATACTACAATCTAAAAACTTTTTATAGATAGTCAAGCTGAGGCGTCAGCCACCCATGTGTCCCAGCCCAGTGAGCCCAGGGCCACCACACATCCTCCCTCTACCTCCCTCCACCACCCAAAGTCCTTTCTCCCTAGCAGCTAGAGGAATGATGATAGAGGATAGGGTGAACGAGTGTCACAGGGCTGTGACAAAGTTTGTTGTCAAAGGCCTGCACCCCTTCTCTACAGTGGCGTCCAAGGGCTTTAGGTAACAACTAATCATTCAGTCAGTGTATATCGTTTTTTTTGTATACATAGTTGTCTAACTTGTTTGTTGTTGTTGTTATAATATAAGTTATTATTGAAGCAGCTATTCCCACCACTCCACACAAATTTACAATAATTCAATCATTTCTAATCTTTACTGTAGGGAGATGACTAATGCTCTCAACTGCAAATATAAAAATCATAAAAAAATAATCAAAAAGAACCGATAAGAGTATCGATAAAGTACCGAACCGTTAAGCAGTATCGATAAGAGTAGTAGTATCGATAAAATCCTAACGATACCCATCCCTATACATGAGTGAATAACTAGGCAAGAGACTTTTTTTTTTTTTTAAACACACCATTTTATTTTTTCAGAAATAAACAAATCACACTCTATAGACTTTTGCCAGTTTTGGCACAGTGGACATGAAGAGAAGTATTGAATCATAGACTGCCTCAGTATCAATATCAGGGTAATCAATGTGTATTTCCTTAATCAAATCCTTCAGACATTCGCTATTCTTAAATGACTGAAACTCGTAGAGAAGCCCCTTGCAGATTCCTTGCATTCTTAGTGGGGATGGAATGGCTAAACAGAGCCGGCCCAGGAGGGCGCTAATGGTAGGAATCAGTTCACCACTCCATAACATAGTCAGTAGTGCCGCTTCGTTGACCATGTAATACAAGGCGGGTTCAAACAAGCATTCATGATGACGCTGACTCGGGTGCTGAATGGTACAACCATAACACTGTTCGATGAGATGTTGATCGAGCACTTCAACATTTCGGCCAGAAGTAGTTTAATGCTGGCAATCATTAAATGATCTAGGAATCCCGCTCTCTCGTCAACCACAACGGGGAGTATTGTAAGTCGTCTCCTCTCTGTGACAGGCATGTCTTGCGGAAAACCAGATTCGGGGGTGTGGGACCGCCATTGGCCATTAGGCTGTGTGTCCCCAGCAGCTCCATCGGCTACGGTGTCTTGTGATGACAGATCAGGTGTTTCGCAGGTATTCATCGTTAGAGGAATGCAGAGTAGCGGTGAGTCGGATTCAGCAGACTCCAGTTCGTATCCAGTGTAGAGCTCGTATCCATTGTAGAAGGATGCCATGATCAGTCTTTAAAGTCAGTTGTAATTTTTTTAAAGGGTCTTTTACGGTTGACACGCCCCTTCCTTCACACCCTCGCCAGGACCCTCGTCTCCCTCTGATTCATTGTATGGAAAGAGACGTCTTTTCAAATGATCCATATCTGCTTGCACCTTTAACATCTCGCTCGTGACAGCTCCACATGTGTGAAGACATTCTAACCACGTGTTCACCGGAACAGTAAATAGAACACTCTCTGCCCCAAATGCATACCTCTTGAAAATGGTCATATCCCCCACCCCACTAACGCCGGGCTTGTTATGTATAGAGATACGTGCTGTGTAATATACAAAATAACTTTCTAAGTCACTGGAGCCTGTTAACAGCTTGACTAGCTGTCCCTCCTTGAGCTTTCTGACGGCCAAACCGTCTAGCGCGTCAAAAGAATTATTTTTTATCTGCCAGAACTCTCTTTCGCTTAAATAGAGCTCTGGCCTCTCTCCAATGCCTTCGAAGTCAGTTAGACCCAGTTTGTATATCACCACTCTGTCTAATCGGCCATGATATTCCAGACTCAATATTCCATCGGATGTAGGCCATACTTCATTATAAATGCCCCGTCCATATCTGCACGGTGCCCTCAAGAGTGCCCTAATACGTGCAAGTCTGTCAGTTGTGTGTATAACCGGTGTACAAATATTGTCAGCCATTATGCTCTTGGATCTATCAGTCACAATCAGACACATATATATAGCTTTTTTATTTTTTATTTTTTTTCTATACAACGCCCCCATTTATGTCATGGATAATATCGCACACCTTCCAAAGACAAAAACATACTCCCATAACGCCTCCTATACACATACCACCAATGCTAGCCCTTATTAGTAGCCTATTAAAGCTCTCCATCGAAATAATACTGTTTTGATCATCCTCTGAGAAATCTATCATAGTAGGGGTTTCTAAAGCCATTGTAACCTCTGCCTGTGAGGACATAGTTCCTCTTTTATTTTTTTTTCACCGTGATATTAAGTTGTGAAGGCACCCTCCTTTTGACACCTCTGCTTATCCCCAAACTGCACGTACCAACACTGATAGTAATGTGCCGTTTCTGAAAAAAAACATTTGAATTAGACCTTTTTCACAGCTCTAATCACCATTGAGCCAAACAGACACACACACACAGTCACACCTTCTTTTTTTTGGGGGGACCTTGCGGTTTTTTTTCTGCTGAATGGAGAACTCATACCCTGTCGTAAATCTTTTGGAAATGACAGAAGCTGCATACACTAGTTTCAAGCCATCCCATTCGCTATCTTCATACCCCCCTTCCTTGGTACAAACCTCCATCGTTAGACACCCCTTGCAGAATTGTGTGTTTTGCAGAATCGCATAGAACCAACAGTTTGACATTTCAGTCGCTTGAGCGAACACAAACACACACATTTTCTACACACACACACACACCAGATTGACAGAGAGGGGGAGATATTCAGTCTACTGAGAGGTAGACAGAAACAGAGGGGAGAATGCTTTCTGCTCAAACCATACCACTTGGAAGAAAACATTCTCTACTTAAACAGATACATTGTATTTTCTTAATTCCTCCACACAAGTGTCTAAACACTCTCTTGCATTTATCCAAGAAAACACACACACACACTTATTCTTAAGACTTTTGGAATATTTATTGTGAAACTATATTCTTAAGATACACAAATAGATATTCTTAAATGTTTAATCTGAAAATCTTGGAATACACACACACAGACATTTTAAATGTTTATTCTGAAAACCTTGGAATACACAAATACAATCTGAAAATTAAAAAAAAACTTTTATTTTTGAATCTTTTATTTCTGAAAAACTTTTATTTTGAAAAAAATTCTGAAAACAGAAGTACCCGCCCTTATAACCCCTCCCCTTCCGTAACCAGATGTCCCTCCCCTCCTAAACCGGATGTCCCTCCCCTCGAAACCGGATGTCCCGCCTCCTTGGAATCCTCGACCAATCAGAGGGCTCAAAAGGGGCGTGGCTACAATCAATCAAACTAAAAGGGGCTTGGCTATATGCCCTTATAAGGTCTGACAGAAGCTGCATCTGTATTCTCTCTCTCACATACTTATGGGAATCTGGGTTTTCTACTCTAGCATACCTGAAAAACAAATACAGAAACAGACTAAATGCTCAGCATGACCTCAGAATAGCACTTTCAAAAACCTAGCCCAGAATAGATCTGAATTGACAAGGAACAGCTGGGGGCTGACAGGCAGGACACATGAATACAAGGGAAGGAGACTAGACACTGAACTAACAGGCAGGAATAAACATTGTAACATAACAACACTGGGAATACAAGGGAGACTAGAACATCTGAACTAATGGGAGATACACAGGGAGCAAGACAGACAACAGACTTGAAGGGCGGCGGCCTGTAGCACCGCGAACAGACCGCCCGGGGGCGCCAGAGGACTGTCCAGAAAGTTCAGATCCTGACAGTATCCCCCCCCAGACGACCAGGCTCCCAGACGACCCACAAGATCGACCCGGAACAGGCAGGGCGAAGGGCCGAGACCCCGGAAAGAACTGGGGACGAGGACACGGGAAACAGGAGCCGGGGGCCGGAAAAAATAACCCAGGAGGGGCCCAGCAGCAGGGGGACCGGGGAACAGGACCAGAGGGGAGCCCGGAGAAGGGCGCACCGGGCACGGGACTAGGGGCACCGGAGAGGGGGACAGAGACAGAGGCCCGGAGAGGGGGGCCGGAGACAGGGACAGAGGCCCGGAGAGGGGGGCTGGAGACGGGGACAGGGACCCGGTGAGGGGGGCTGGAGATGGGGACAGGGACCCGGTGAGGGGGGCTGGAGACGGGGACAGGGGCCTGGTGAGCGGGGCTGGAGACAGGGACAGAGGCCCGGAGAGGGGGGCTGGAGACAGGGACAGAGGCCCGGAGAGGGGGGCTGGAGACGGGGACAGGAGCCCAACGGTGGAGGCCGGGCACTGGGACAGGAGCCCGGTGAGGGGGCCCGGAACAAAGGGGCGAGGGCGACAACTCCAGAGCAGGACCCCGGATGGGGACCCCTCCAGGTGCAGACCCCGGGACCGAACCAGGGTCTTGGGACTGGGCGCAGGACCCCGGACGGGAGCCCCTCCTGGCGTAGACCTCGGCGCAGACCTCGGCGTTGACCACGGCGTCGACCACGGCGTAGACCATGGCGCAGGGCTGGGCCAGACGACTCTCCAGGTGCAGATCTCGGGACCGAGTGCCGGACCCCGGATGGGGGCCCCTCCTGGCGTAGACCTCGGTGCAGACCTCTGCGTTGACCACGGTGTCGACCACAGCGTAGACCTCGGTGCAGACCTCGGCGTCGACCACGGCGTAGACCACGGCGCAGGGCTGGGCCAGACGACTCTCCAGGTGCAGATCTCGGGACCAGGTGCAGAACCCCGGACAGGGATCCCTCCTGGCGTAGACCTCATGCAGACCTCAGTGTTGACCACGGCGTAGACCACAAGGCGCAGGGCTGGACCAGACGAGGAGCCGGGACCAGACAACGAGCCGGGACCAGACGAGGAGCCGGGACCAGACGATGAGCCGGGACCAGACGACGAGCCGGAGGCAGGAGACTCCCCGGGGACAGGAGCAGGGGCACGACCCGGACCAGACGTCGGGGTCTCCCCGGGAGCCGGAGGAACAGGAGCAGCTAGAGCGACTCTAGCAGGGGCTAAACTGGCAGTAGAGACTGAGTTAGCTACCTGGGTAATGCTAGCTGCAGGACCTGTGCTGGCTGCTAGGGCTACACCAGCCGGCGGGGCTAAAGCGCTAGCAGTAGGAACTCTAGCATGCAGAACTGAGGGACTAAGCGTAGGAACCCTAGCAGCAGGGGCTCTAGCGGACGAGACTCAAAGTCAAAGATTTTTATTGCCATGTATGGACGAATCCACATTGGAATACAGGTACATGAGCAAAACACTGTGTAAACAGTACAGGAAAAATATGTAAAAACACAGACAGTATAAAAGGACAAATGCTAAAATTGATATCGAACATCCCCTAAAAGTGCATATCATAGTTAAAACAGCACTTCCACAAACCTGACTAAAACACTAATAAAAACACAGAAACAAAATACGATAAAAAAACAAAACTAGCCTTTGGAGTCATTCAGGCTCCGCACAGCACTGGGGAAAAAGCTCTTTGTAAACCGAGAGGTAGAGCATGTGATAGAGCGGTAACGTCTGCCCGAGGGGAGGGGGACAAAGAGGCCTGCGGCATGGTGACCAGAGGGGTTGTTGATAATGCCAGAGGCACGGGAAAGCAGCCTGGCACCATAGATCTCTTCTAGAGCTGGCAGGCTAGACCCGATTGTCTTGCGTGCAAGACGCACAATTCTATTCAGAGATTTCTTCTCCTGGTCTGTGATGTTACCAAACCATAGGAGGAAGTAAGAACGCTCTCGATCACACAGCGATAGAAGTTGTGTAGAATCACCCTGTTATTTGTGAACTCTTTCAGCTTCCTGAGAAAGAAAAGACGTTGCTGGGACTTTTTAACAATGGTTCTGGTATTGGAGTGCCAGCTCAGGTCATTTGAAATAGTGACCCCAAGAAATTTAAAACTGCTCACCATCTCCACCTCTGAGCCATTTATGGTAATAGGGAGATAGGATACCTTGCTATGTCTAAAATCGATGACTAGCTCCTTCGTTTTGGAAGCATTCAGGGTGAGGTTATTGGTCTCACTCCACCTAACTACGTTCTGTACCTCTGATCTGTAAAATGACTCGTCATTTGAGTTTATACGCCCAATGACCGTGGTATCATCAGCATACTTTACTATCAGATTGTTATCATAGGAAGCAGTACAGTCATGAGTACTGTGACTATGAGACTGTGAGGTTAGCCAATGGGGCGGCTCCAGGGAAACTGACCTTGCTAGCTGGAGAGGCAGTCCTAGCAGCGGGGAGACTGACCTTGCTAGCTGAAGGGACAGTCATAGCAGTGGGGAAACTGACCTCGCTAGCTGAAGGGGCAGTCCTAGCAGTGGGAGACATGCTGGTGGTAGAGGCTACATAGGCAATCTGGAGTAAGCTAGCAGGGGCTAAGCCAAGTGCAGGAGCAGTACTAGCTGCAAGCCTGGTTAGCTGCAGAGGCTAAGCTATCAGACGGGGCTGTACTAGCTGTTGAGGCCTGGTTAGCTGCAGGGGCTAAGCTAGCAGACAGGGCTGGACTAGCTGTGGAAGCCAAGAGATTAGCCGACAGGGCGGCTCCAGGGAAACTGACCTTGCTAGCTGAAGGGGCAGTCCTAGCAGTGGGAAACAGGCTAGTTGCTACGCTAGCAGTAGGAACTGTACTAGCAGTAGGGGCTGGGCTAGCCGTGGAGACCATGCTAGCTGAATGTGCTACACACACAGTGGGGCTAGCAGGCAGGGCTGGGGTGCTAGCAGCAGGTACCCTAGCAGGTGAGGCTATGCTAGCCCTCCTAGACTTTCTAGCTCTTCGTGACTTGTTAGCTGTAGGAGTTACGCTAGCAGACGGGGCTATGGTGCTGGCAGTAGCTATGCTAACAACCGGGGCCATGCTGGCAGTAGAGGCTTCACCAGCAGAGGAGGCCGTGCTAGCTGTGGAAGCTATGCTAGCAGTAAGGACTGAACTAGTAGTAGCTATGCTAACAGTAGAGACCATGCTGGTGGTGGAGGCCTTACCAGGGTTAGCAGCTTGGCAGTCAGCTGGGGAGCTGGGGTCCTGGAAGAGCACCCTAAACATGTTCCCGGCCAGTACCCGGAGTTTGCATGCTCTTTCAGGACTCATCACCAGGCGATAAGCGTTCTTTCACTCCTCCAGACTGCAGGCCAGAGAATAATTGCCCATGAATTCTTGTAGGAGGGAATGTGCCTCATGAAACCCGTCCCGGAGGGGGGCCACGGGACCAGTAGGGGATGCTATACTAGCAGAGAGGGCTATGGTGCTAGCTGTAGATGCTACGCTAGCGGGAGGCGCTATGCTAGTCTTCTTAGCTTTGCTAGCCTTCTGAGACTTGCTAGCACGCTGGGCTCTAGCGGACTGGACAGAGGCGGTAGCTACCGAGGCTACACTAGCGGCAGGGGCTGTGCTAACCACGGAGGCCATGCCGGCCGAAGGGGCGGTCCCAGCATCTGAGGCTACGTTAGCTATAGGGCCTGTGCACGCGAGGGCAGCTAGGTAGGTAGCTACTGCAGAGGCTGCTCTATCACCAAAGGTTCTGCCAGTTGCAGAAGCCTCGCTAGCTGTAACTGAGGGGTACAATTCCCTGACTGTATTGATAAGTATGGTATCATTAAACCACTACCGCTTTATGTACTTTAATTACTGGCCATACAGTACATGATATATAAATATGATGAACACTTCCCACAATAAATCGGTTCCACACAAAGTTATAATTAAGTATTTATTGCAGCAAAAGGTACATAATATACTTCTCTATTATACTTTGAATGCACTTGTAAGGCAAAGGAATGTGCGTAGGCAAATCAATAATGAATGTCCATTCTCTGGTTACGCAGGAGGTAATTATACGACCTGAATCTTAGGGAATTATATCTATGGTGCACTGGTAATATATAGCGGGAGATACTGAAGGGTCCCCCCGGTTGTAAGCCAGCAGGGGGTAGAGGATCTGTCGGTAGTAGAGAGTCTGGTCAACGATGACTAAGGAGACTCCAAGTACAGGAGACGGTGCAATAGTCTCTTGATCCACAAACGAATACAGCTGTTCTCCGTAGACTGTAGCTCCACAGTGAAGAAAGCTAGCCTGCCTCAGGCTCTCTGAGGCGCAGACTCGACGTGGCTCCTCACAGGGTAAATCCCACACACGTGTAGGCGTCGGCGATTCTCCGCTCCATAAATCACAGGACCAAAACAAATATAATCCAGCCGTAAATGGCTATGCAGTCGTCGGGTAGATTAATCCAGTGTACATGTCCACACGATCCTCGTCTAGGTCTCCTCGGGTGAAAGCGCCATGAAAGCAGCCCAGCCTGGATAAGCACTCTAGCTGGTACGAGGAAGCGTTGGTGATGCTGGTCACTGTAGAACTTTAGCCGCACAATACACTATACACAAATAGACTATTACTGACTTAATAGAAATATGTCGCACTCGACGGTATAGCGCCAAACTCTGACAATTCAGTTATTAATTCGCACGCGGTCTCAATGCTCTATTTGGGGCCAAACAGGCCATACTTCACCGCACGGAGTATCGTGGGGTGAGGCTTCAACTTTAGTTCCTAAGTTTCTCTAAGACTAAGTGCTTCTGTATTCACCTGCGCCATATTTATATGCACGGCGAACAATCTAGTGCCAACCTCATTTCTGTCTCGTATTCTTGGGCAAGGCCGGGCATGTACAGACATGTCTTGATGGTGGCTTTGAACCTGACTCTGGAGGCATGGCCCTGGCGCCTGTGGACCGCTGTCCAATAGGAGAAAGAAATATTATGGTCTGTACTAGGCTAAAGGGATATTCCGTGTATATGTACAAGGAATATACAAGGGATATCAAAACGATATACAAATACTATGCAATATATATCAATCAATAAATATATATATTCGGTTTAATCTGATCCTTTGTAACAGCCGCCTCCTAATTAGTCCCACCTAATTAGCTAAGCAGAGACAGATTAACCGCACTGTCCACTACTCAATGTCTGTTGTGAGGGGTCGGGCAGTTCACAAAGTCATGGGGTCATGGTCGTCATCGATAGTCTCGGGGAGCCTTGGCAGTTCTATTAGCCTCGCCACGGGTCGGGTGTAGATCCGTCCTTGGACGAGCACTTCGGCTGCTCGGACCTTTCCGTCGGCACCGGTGATCACTTTGCTTACGCGGCCAGCCGGCCACATAGCTCGGGGTAGTGACTGGTCGATAATCATGACGACTGTTCCTTCTGTCAAATTGTCTCTCTCTTTCACCCATTTCTGGCGGGTCTGTAGAGACGGTAGATAGTGGAGTAGGAAGCTGTTCCAAAACTTGTCAGCCAATACTTGACTGTACCTCCACATTCTTCGGCCGTTTGCTTCTTCAGGCCTGTACATTGTCTGTGGTAGCGCGGGGTCCAGCCGCCCCATCAAGAGTGTGTTGGGGGTGACTGGGTCGACATCTGCTACATCACTTGAGACGTAACCGAGGGGCTTTGAGTTCAATATTCCCTCGATCTCCGTGAGGACTGTCATTAAGACTTCTTCCGCCACGGTCTGGGCCCCAAGCACGGCGTACAGGGCTGTCTTTATTGAACGTACTTCTCGTTCCCAAGTTCCACCGAAGTGAGGTGCGTTCGGGGGATTAAACTGGAAGTCAATCTGGGATGGAGCGAGGTGGGTCTTAAGTTCTGGGCCCATAGCTTGGAAGCTCTCTCTCAGCTCTCTTTCTCCGCCTTTGAAGTTTGTCCCGTGATCAGACAATAATATAGACGGTTTGCCTTTCCGCGATGTGAATCTTCGGAAGGCCATAAGGAATGAGTCTGTGCTCATGGTTGGAAGGAGTTCTATATGCATCGCTCGGGTGGTCATGCATTTGAATACAATACCCCACCGCTTCTCGGTTCCTCTTCCTTTCTTTATATACAGCGGGCCAAAACAGTCCATACCGGTGGAGTGAAAGGGCTTGTCGCCGAGTCGGAGGCGACAGGGAGGTAGGTCAGCCATCCGGGGTATACTGGGCTGCGCTTGCCATTTACGACAGTCTAGACAGGTTCGCTGGAAGCGCCGCACTGCTTCTCTCCCTTGCAGTATCCAATAACGACGTCTGATCTCCGCGAAGACTCTCTGCCCCGGCGTGATGCACATCCTCGTCGTATTTCTTTATGATCAGCTCTGTGACCTTGTGTCGGCTGTTTAAGACTATCGGGTACTTGACGTCATCCGGTAAGTCTGGAGCTCTCCGCAGACGACCACCCACTCTGATGAGACCATGGGCGTCGCTCTCGGGGGCTAGGTGGAGCAGTCTGCTGTCTGATGGGACGGGCTTTGCTCCCTGTAGACAGTCTAGCTCATCGGGAAACGAGTCTCTCTGGGCTCGTTGTAGTAGAAGAAGTTCTGCTTCTTCGTAGTCAGCTGCTGTAATGTCAGTAGTGAGCTGAACCTCTGGGTGGTGCCACAGGAATGTCTTTAGCTGCGCACTCTCTAGGGTGAGGCAATCGTCTATGTCGGGGTCTGTGGAGACGAGTGTGTTCAATCCACAGAACATAGATTTCTTGTTTTCGGCCTCCTCTTTACTCGCTTCCCGTGGGGTGGGTGTAGGCCACTCTTCTTCCGGGAGCTTGAGGAACTCTGGCCCGTCACTGTATAGGTTGTGACGGGTGAGGTCATCCAGGGACATTCCCCGGGTGATGACATCAGCTGGGTTGTGTTTTGTGTCCACATACCTCCAGCTTGCTACTTCTGTTAAATCTTGAATCTCTGTGACTCTGACTCCCACGAAGGCCTTGTATCTGCACGAATCAGACCGGATCTATGTGAGTACTGTCGTGGAGTCTGACCACAAGATTGTTCTTTGCACCGGAATGGTGAGTTCACGTTGGATTAACGTGGCGAGTTGCGCTCCTGCTAGGGCTGCGCAGAGCTCTAGACGCGGGATAGATTGTTGCTTTCGTGGGGCTATTCTTGAGCGAGCCAGGATGAAAGCAGTATGTATTTCTCCTCCCTCCTCTCGGGCACGCAAGTAGGCCACCAAACCGTAGGCTACTTCGGAGGCGTCGCTGAAGACGTGCAGGTCCATCTGGCACGTCTCCGGCCTCACTGTGGGTGGGAAGTAGCTGCGGCGTATGTTGACACCTGGGAGTGAGCTGAGTTCCGTCTCCCACTCTCTCCATGTGGATGCAAGGTGTTCGGGTATGGGGTCGTCCCAGCCCTGGTCCTTGTCCCATAACGCTCTTACAATCATCTTTGCCCTGGTGGTGTAAGGTAGAATACATCCCAACGGGTCATATTGTCTGGCGAGTGTTCTGTATACACTCCGTCTGGTGGTCGGTAGTGCAGTCGACCTTCCCTGCTCCTTGGTCAGGGGTGTGTGTTTATAATGGAGCGAGTCTGTTTTGAAGCGCCAGACTAGTCCTAATGTCATTTCTTGGGCTTCTCCTGGGATGGTCGCCATCCTGGTCTCGCTGCTTGCTGCCTTGTCCTCGGGGGAGAGGCTGCGCAATACTTGCGGGTCGCTGCTGGCCCACTGCCTGAGATCAAAGCCGCCTTTGATCAGGGAGGCGCGGAGCTTGAGTAGAAGGACCTCGGCTTCTTCTGGCGTCGAGACGCTTTGCAGACAGTTGTCCACGTAGAAACTGTTTCCTACACTTTGTCGGACCTCTTCATCAGCTGCTGGGTCCTCTGCGACGTGTTTTTGCAGTGCAAACGTAGCACAGCATGGGCTGCATGTGGTTCCGAAAGGGAGGACTTCCCATTGATAGATGGCTGGTTGCTCATCCCCGATCCTCTCTTTCCATAGGAACCGCAGCAGGGGCTTGTCCTCCTCCACTAGTCTCACCTGCAGGAACATCCCTTTGATGTCGCCGCTGATGGCCACCTTGTCTTGGCGGAAACGTAGTAACACGCCTAGTAGAGAGGGGCCGAGTGTTGGGCCGGGCAAGAGCTCTTTATTCAGATTTTGTGATCCGATCTGGTAGCTGCAGTTGAACACAATACGATCCTTGCCGTTGTGGTGGACTTTGTGGTGCGGCACGTACCATGATTCGGTCGTCTGATCGGCCTCTTTAATGTCAATTTTCTTTATGTGTCCCGCTGTGATTAGCTTGTTAATCTCAGCGCGGTACACCGTCTCTTGAGCGGGGTCTCTGGCTAGGCGCCGCTCTGTGTTCAATAGATACCGCTCCGTCGCTTCTTTTGGGGCGTGGAAGGTAGGCATACCCTCTCGCCTCAGGAGTGGAGTTGCGTATCTCATCACTCCGTTGACTTTGACTCTCTTTGTCCCCTGCTCGAGGAGCGTAAATGTCTTCCTTGGAACGAATGTCTTTCTTTTCGTTCTTAAAGGGCATTGTCTCTAGTGTCCATAGCCTCTCGACGTGCTGTAGGAGGGTGGTGTCTTCTTCTGTCACTCTGGAGTGGAGGCAGCTAGTGGCTGCTGTTCGGTTAAGAGACTTAGCGAGGGGGCCTTGTAGTGTCCATCCTAGGCGGGTCTCGACTGCTGCAGGACAGCCTCTGGGCCCTGTGTGGACCCGGTCAATCGGGACGATGAGGTCTGCATGGTCGGAGCCTATCAGCAGGGTCGGGGTGGCACCGTCTATGAGCGGTATAGGTAGTTGACGCAGGTGCACGTATTTATCCATCAGCTTGGCGATGGGGTAGGTGTACTGCGACAGGCCTATTTCTTGGCTGGTGAAAGCGTTAGTAATCCTATACCGTCTCTCTGGCTGCCCGCTTGCTGCGATAGTGAAGGAGACATTCTCGCCCTTTATCGCCTTTAGATCTCTTCTTATTGTCCGAATCGTCATCTGGTTTTCGCTCCCCCGCAGCCCCAGCTGGGCCGCAGCGGACGCGAGGAGAAGGGTCTTCTCTGACCCGTCGTCAAGGACGGCGTAAGTGTCCATGACCTTGTCTTGGTAACTCAGTGTTACGTGGACCACCTTTAAGAGAACCCGGGCGCCCCCACTGCTGGCGGGGTCAATGTACATAACACTTGCCTTTGTGCTGCTTGAGGGTGCAGGCTTTCTTCTGTTACTGTCGTGTAGGACATCTAGGTGGGCTCCGTCACACCGACTACACCTCTTCTTTAAGCGGCAAGCGGCTGCCATGTGACTGCGCGCACATCGGTAACAGCGTCGGTTGGACTTTATCCATTGACTCACCTCGTCGGCGGTCATCTTCTTGAACGTGTCACATTGTGACAACCAGTGTTCCTTTTTGCAGTACGGGCACACCATCTTCCACTTCTCTTTCATCGAGGGGGTACTGTGGTTCTTGCTGCTCGGTACTGATTCTGATTGGTGCATGACGGTCACCAATCTTCGGCCATCGTTTGCTCTCCTAGGTCCCTCTCTGGAGCTTGGGGTGCTCCGCATGAACGTATCCAACCGTAGGCTGTTGACTTCTCTCGCCAGGAAGTCGGCTAGGTCTAGGAGGGATAGCTCGGGACCGTTAGGATCACGGTGGTCTCTTTGCCGCCTGAAGCGCTCTTGTCGGGCGGGCGGAAGCTTCTCTAAAATCCTCTCGACATTAGAGTTTGCGTACAGTTCGTGCATACCCTTTTCTCTTTGCGCCCCCAGCATCCCTACCAGGGATTGTACCTTGATAGACAGGTCATCTAGTGAGCGATTGTCTGTGGCTGGGGGTAGGCGGTCAATATGCCTTATCTCTTGTATTAGGTAGTCCCATATGCGTCCATATCTTTGGTCGAGTGCTGCTAGAGCCGCGGTGTATGGGGTAGTAGAGGTGGCATAGGCCAGCGCTATATTGTGCGCTCGGGGCACCTTGAGGTGCTTCAATAGGATAGCATATTTGTACGGTTCATCAGCTACATCGGACATCATTGTGTCTAAGCACATTCGTAGCTCTGTGTACTGTGCTCTGTTCTTGTGGATGAAGTCCGGAAACGTCGCTGTGCCAATGTATGATGCCATGGATGGCTGGCACATCGGTGAGCGTTGGAAGAGAGGCCTCCTCTTACGCCTCTTGGTGGGCTGGTACCTGCTGGGTACCATGGCCCGCGTATCCAGGTGCTGTTCCTCGGGGCTGGTCGTGCGTCAAGCTCACCCGTGAATTGAGTCGGGGGTCTGTAGTGCAGAGCCGCGGGGGTAGAGCCTGGGCTGTACTGGACCTGGTCCTGTGGAGTACTGTGCTGCTGTCGGGCTTGACTCTCCTCCTCTCCCTCTTCTTCTTCCTCTGGCAGGTCCTCTAGATCCTGTAGTCGTCTATTTAGCCTCTCCGCGGTGTAGACCGTTTCTTCCTTGTAGCTGGGTCTCGCTTGGACCGGTCGGGGAAGGAGTTCGGAGGGGGGTATAGGCTCTCTCTGGTGGTCGGGCTCAGGGTCGCTTGATCGGGTAGGGGAGGGTGCCCTTGACCCCTGTCTTGACGAGGCCCTGGAACCCCGTGTGGAGGGAGGGGGTGTTGCCCTGGTGATCAGCTGCTCCATTATCTGCGCTTGTAATCGGTCGCGCTCGGCTTCGCGCTTGGTGAGAGCGAGGTCGCGCTCTGCTTCTCTTTGGGCACCGGCAGCGGCGCGCTAGGCTTCGGCGGCGGCGCGCTGGGCTTCGGCCCAGTCCCTTCCCATATTCTCTTCCGTCTGAAGGCGTCTAATCTCTAGACGTATACGATCTTCGTCGCTCCGTTGCTGCGCTTGAAGGCGTTCTCTTTCCATGGAAGAATGTTCGCGCTCACTAAGCGTCTGTGCTTGGAGTCAATCGCGCTCTGTTGAGGCTGCTAGGCTGGCGAGGAATGCCTGTGCCAGCATCTTGTCCGCCTCGCTGGGGGAAGACGCTGGTTGAGGTGATCCGCTCCTGGCAGTACTCGTTGGAGATCTGTTCTCCTGTGGCGAGTCCTGGAGATCCATCTCCGGGATGCTCTCCTCTTCTTGTAGCGGGTAGAGTTCCATCCCTGGAGGGCTGTCTTTATCCTGGAGCTCTCCGGGGACTACTTCTTCGGTCTTGGCGGGGGTAAAGTCATGTCAGGTCCCTCCTGGTCTCCACCGTGAGCTTGGTCAGTTACGTTAGAACCCACTAGGGCCTCTATTGGCGGGGTAGCCTGGTTGATAGGGTCGGACATAATTTTACTATCTACTTTTTCCGCGTTTACCGTCTGTAGAAAGCTAGGTAGTATATTGGCAACGTAATCCTCTAAGTACTGAGGTGTCTGCCGTCTACGCTGCGGGCGATCTACTTTAGGAGAACCGTTTTGTGGAGTGTTCATCATAGGCCATGTCAATATTAATACCACTATATTAATATTACACTAGTTACCATCCGGCTCGAAGGACCAATTGTAACTGAGGGGTACAATTCCCTGACTGTATTGATAAGTATGGTATCATTAAACCACTACCGCTTTATGTACTTTAATTACTGGCCATACAGTACATGATATATAAATATGATGAACACTTCCCACAATAAATCGGTTCCACACAAAGTTATAATTAAGTATTTATTGCAGCAAAAGGTACATAATATACTTCTCTATTATACTTTGAATGCACTTGTAAGGCAAAGGAATGTGCGTAGGCAAATCAATAATGAATGTCCATTCTCTGGTTACGCAGGAGGTAATTATACGACCTGAATCTTAGGGAATTATATCTATGGTGCACTGGTAATATATAGCGGGAGATACTGAAGGGTCCCCCCGGTTGTAAGCCAGCAGGGGGTAGAGGATCTGTCGGTAGTAGAGAGTCTGGTCAACGATGACTAAGGAGACTCCAAGTACAGGAGACGGTGCAATAGTCTCTTGATCCACAGACGAATACAGCTGTTCTCCGTAGACTGTAGCTCCACAGTGAAGAAAGCTAGCCTGCCTCAGGCTCTCTGAGGCGCAGACTCGACGTGGCTCCTCACAGGGTAAATCCCACACACGTGTAGGCGTCGGCGATTCTCCGCTCCATAAATCACAGGACCAAAACAAATATAATCCAGCCGTAAATGGCTATGCAGTCGTCGGGTAGATTAATCCAGTGTACATGTCCACACGATCCTCGTCTAGGTCTCCTCGGGTGAAAGCGCCATGAAAGCAGCCCAGCCTGGATAAGCACTCTAGCTGGTACAAGGAAGCGTTGGTGATGCTGGTCACTGTAGAACTTTAGCCGCACGATACACTATACACAAATAGACTATTACTGACTTAATAGAAATATGTCGCACTCGACGGTATAGCGCCAAACTCTGACAATTCAGTTATTAATTCGCACGCGGTCTCAATGCTCTATTTGGGGCCAAACAGGCCATACTTCACCGCACGGAGTATCGTGGGGTGAGGCTTCAACTTTAGTTCCTAAGTTTCTCTAAGACTAAGTGCTTCTGTATTCACCTGCGCCATATTTATATGCACGGCGAACAATCTAGTGCCAACCTCATTTCTGTCTCGTATTCTTGGGCAAGGCCGGGCATGTACAGACATGTCTTGACGGTGGCTTTGAACCTGACTCTGGAGGCATGGCCCTGGCGCCTGTGGACCGCTGTCCAATAGGAGAATGAAATATTATGGTCTGTACTAGGCTAAAGGGATATTCCGTGTATATGTACAAGGAATATACAAGGGATATCAAAACGATATACAAATACTATGCAATATATATCAATCAATAAATATATATATTCGGTTTAATCTGATCCTTTGTAACACTAGCAGTAGCAGGAAGGAGTAAGCCAGTGGTAGAGAACGAGCCTACACTGAGCCTCCGAACAGAAGAAACCCTTGACTTAGCTGTGGGGGCAGAGAGAGCTAAGGGAATAGCTGCCGAAGCTACAATGGCTACAGGGGCTGTACTAGTTACTGGGCTTGTGCTAGCTGCCTGTGTAGTGAGGGCCACGGGGCCTATGCGAACTGCTACTGGGGCAGGACTAGTTACTGGGCTTGTGCTAGCTGCCTGGGCAGTGAGGACCGCAGGGCCTATGCTAACTGCTACAGGAGCAATACTAGCTACTGGGCTCGTGCTAGCTGCCTGTGTAGTGAGGGCCGCGGGGCCTATGCAAACTGCTACAGGGGCAGGACTAGCTACTGGGCTTGTGCTAGCTGCCTGGGCAGTGAGGGCCGTGGGGCCTACGCTAACTGCTACAGGGGCAGTGTTAGCTAAGAGAGCTAAGGGGGTAGCTGCCAAAGCTACATTGGCTACAGGGGCTAAGCTAACCACAGGGGCCTTGCCGGCCGAAGGGGGGGTCCCAGCATCAGAGGCTTTGTTAGCTATAGGGCCTGAGCTGGCTGTCTGGGCAGTGTTAACAGAGCAAGAGCTAGCAGTACTAGCTGTGGAAGCTAGGCTAACGGCTATGCTAGTAGCATGGACTGTGTTAACGGAGCCCAAGTTAGCAGTGCTAGCTGGGGGAGCTAGGCTAACGGCTATAGGGGTAATACTAGCGGTGGCGGTTATGCTAGTAGGACTAGCTGAGGTGCTAACCACCGGTAGTCTAGCAGGTGAGGCTAGCCTTTCTAGCACTACTAGCTCGCCGAGACCTACGTGCAGCGCGAGCTACGCTGGCAGTACTAGCTGTGGGAGCTAGGCTAACGGCTGTGCTAGTAGCATGGACTGTGTTAACGGAGCCGGGGTTAGCAGTACTAGCTGGGGAAGCAAGGCTAACGGCTATGCTAGTCGTCTGGACAGTGTTAACAGAGCGGGGACTAGCATTACTGACTCTGGAAGCTAGGCTAATGGCTGGTGTGGCAGTAGAGACCTTACTTGTGGAGGAGGGCATACTGGTAGCCGTGGCTTTACTGGGAGCAGGGGACCAGAGCGCCCGAATAATCAGTCCCAGCTGCCGTTCATGTTCCGCGAGCAGTGGAGCCTGCTCCGAGCTGCAAGTCCCACTTGTGCAGGTGAGCAGTGCGTGCAGCCACATCCTTTCGAACGAGGATGAAGTGAGGAAATCTCCCTCGAAGAAGCGCTGCATGGTCAGCAGCAAGTCGCTCGCTTGGTCTCTCCCGTTGTCCGCTGAATCCTGGTTAGGTCGCGTCATACTGTGAGGATTCGGAGTTCAGGAGGGGTGTAGGATTCAATCGCAGGACAAGATGGAGTGAGAGAGACGAGGCAACGCTCCGATAATAATAAGTTTACTGAGCACAGCCAAACAGGCACACGTTTACAGGGGAAAACAACGGTAGGCAGAACAGCACAGGGAGGTACTGACAACAGGAGATACAAACAGCACGGAAGGGTACTGACGGGATAACCTAACAACAAACAATGACGCGACACAGGAAGACAGGGGCGGCATGAATATATACAGGACCAATTACAATTGACAAGGAACAGCTGGGGGCTGACAGGCAGGACACATGAATACAAGGGAAGGAGACTAGACACTGAACTAACAGGCAGGAATAAACATTGTAACATAACAACACGGGGAATACAAGGGAGACTAGAACATCTGAACTAATGGGAGATACACAGGGAGCAAGACAGACAACAGACGTGACAATATGTGTACACAAAAGTCCATACGAAGGGCGGCGGCCTGTAGCACCGCGAACAGACCGCCCGGGGGCGCCAGAGGACTGTCCAGAAAGTTCAGATCCTGACAGATATGTGGCGTTCGCTCAACCCATCCGCGAGAGATTACTCTTTCTTCTCGTTGAGACATAAGACCTTTTCCAGAATTGATTATGTTTTTTCTTCCCCACATCTCTTTGATAGCTTTGATGTTGACTTATTGCCCATAGCACTTTCAGACCACAAAGGTATCCTCCTCAAGGCTTCACTCAGTAAAATAACGTCCTGCGCCCCTAGATGGCCCTTTAACTCAACACTACTGAAAAACAGAAAGTTTAACTCACTGAATTCCTGCAGTTTAATGCTGGCTTGGTACAGGACCCCCAAGCTGGTGGAATTGGAAAAGCTTCAAGCCACGTTGATCTCTTCATTGCAGCACAACTACTCTAGTCGACTTGAGCTTCAAATTAAGGTAGTGAAAAAAGAGATTAACTCCATTTTAAGACAACACTCTGAATTTCAGATGCACAGAACAAGACAGCACTACTACTTTCACGGCTCCAAGCCTAGTCACCTACTAGCTATGAAGATACGTGCCAGTGAGCAATTTGCGGATATCCCTTCCATTAAGAACCAACAGGGGGAGGTAACCACCAACCCCAAAAAGATTAATGATACATTTCGCTCTTTTTATTCCAACCTGTACAAGTCAGAGGTTGTCTTTGATCATACCAAGCTGGAGGATGTTCTTGATCAAATCAACCTACCACAGATCTCGGAAGATAGTGCTAAGCTGTTAGCTGCACCTATCATGCTAGTTGAACTTAGAGAGGCGATTGTGGATATGCAACGGGGCAAGGCTCCCGGACGGGACGGCATTCCACCGGAACTTTATCTTGCATTCTGGGATGTACTCTTGTAACAAGCTTGAAATAATAAACAAACCTGTTCAGTTATAAAGAATGAGAGTACTGGAACAGTGTTAAATTCAAAGTGTTGTATTAACCAAAAGGAGGATCAAAATAAATGGGGCACCCCACAGCAACGTATGGTACAAAAAAAATCATCTCAAACCAATAAGAACGGTCCTGTCAGCTTTACAGTCCATTAGCCCCAACATAAATGTTACCATGTATAATGTACTGTGTATAATGTTACCCTGTATGTTACCATGTATGTTACCATGTATAATGTTACCATGTCTAATGTTACCCTGTATGTTACCATGTATGTTACCATGTATATTACCATGTATAATGTTACCATTTATAATGTTACCATGTCTAATGTTACCCTGTATGTTACCATGTATGTTACCATGTATATTACCATGTATTATGTTACCATTTATAATGTTACCATGTCTAATGTTACCCTGTATGTTACCATGTATGTTACCGTGTATAATGTTACCATGTCTAATGTTACCATGTATGTTACCATGTATGTTACCATGTATGTTACCATGTATAATGTTACCATTTATAATGTTACCATGTCTAATGTTACCCTGTATGTTACCATGTATGTCACCATGTATAATGTTACCATGTCTGATGTTACCATGTATGTTACCATGTATGTTACCATGTATGTATAATGTTCAGGCCTACCAGACCATGCAGCCTGCATGTTAGAGCTAGTAGTGTCCAGCAACACTCAAACCTTTGAGTGTCCAAAAGGTGATAAGTCCTGGGTTGATCCACATCTTAATAAGAACAGTCCTGTCAGCTTTACAGTCCATTAGCACCACTGCAGCTGAACTGTCCTTGGTTAATGGAGAATCTTTTAGGAGGCATGGCAAAAATCCCTCCTTCCTCTCACAATAGCAGTAGCAAACAAAAAAAAACTCCATGAGGCATGATTCCAATCCAAGATGGCCCCCTGATGGTTAGGACCGCCCCTAACCACACCCATACCTGGAATCTTAAAGGTCAAGTGACCCAAATATGCTGACATTGGCATATCCTAACATATTGGGCCCACACTTCATTTATCAACACATTGACATCTTCTTCATAAAGTAACGCATGTTACACATCCCCCCCACCAAGCGTAGTACCACTGCCATAAAACATCTTCATGTTCTCAACATGCAAGGTTGATGGGTGTTAGGACTGCTATCCATGGCTACTCTGTAGGTCACTGACCCTAAACGTCTGAGAACTGTGGCTGGCCCTCTCCACTTTGGAGCAAGTTTTGCCATAAACATGGCCTTGGCATCATACAGTGGGTGCAACTTAACCCATACCTTGTCTCCTACTTGGTATGTGACAGGAGGCCTCCTTCTATTGTAGCCTCGAGCTTGATGCTCCTGGGCCTGAGCCACATTTCGCTGAACTTGTTGCAGGATTTGCTGTTGCCTTTCTAACATGGAGTTAAGAGGTACTTTGGATGGACCCCTTGGTCGAAAGCCTCTGTAGTAGGTCTGTCTCATTGGTTTGTCGCTGCCCTGGTCTGGACCTCTCTGGTTCTCTTCGCCTTCGCCTCCAAAGTATGGCGGGTAGCACCGTCTGCCTGGGTAGGAGGGCCTGCGCTGTTGTGGCTGCATGTCTCCCTCTGGGGCGCTCTCTGCCCCCTCACGGCTGCTCTTCTCGCGGCCTTCACGGCTTACGCTACTCGGCGGCTCGCCCTCGCTCTGGTAGTTCTCAGGGTATTCTCCATTGCAGGGTGGGCCCCTCCTGCGGGGGTAGCGCCTGTAGCGGTTCCGGTCAGCGGCGTACTTGCTCCCCTGGACTGGAACGCCTGCTGGGCCGGTGACGTTGGCCGCCTCTGCTCCCTTCTCCCCTTCAACCACATCAAACTCCACAGTGTCTCCATCTCCAACACTGCGATGGTATTTCCTTGGGTTGTTCTTTTTTATGGCCGTCTGGTGTACAAACACGTCCTCTTTCGTGTCATTCCTGTTGATAAAACCATATCCATTTCTGACATTGAACCACTTGACTGCCCCCAAGACTTTTGTTGCGATGACCTTCTTATCCGCCGCGGAAGCTTCGGCTGCCGGGCTGGACGGGCTCTCTGCGTTGTCAGCGGGCTGCGGTGGTTGTTGCGTTTCGGCGGCCTCGCTGCTCATGGTTACTGGTTGGTAATGGTGGTCTTGTGCCGGCGGTGACTCTCTAGTGTGTTTCCCGGTGCTAGATAGTAACCTGGACCGGCGGTGGTGAGAGCTGCTGCCTTCGGGCTCTCTGCTTTCCTCTCTCCGCTCCCGTTGCCGATCGCACTGGGCTATAGGGGTCGCTGCTAAGTACAGCCCCACCAAGGGCTTTCTCTTTTTATGCGGTGCAGCCATTGCCCCATCCCATAGTGGTGTGAGACCTTGTTCCACAGATTCGTGCTCATTATGCGAATGTTCAAAGGAAGACTCAAACTGGATCAGCTCACCTGGCTGCCACTGTGGAGGGTCTGGCCCAGGCAGTAGAGGACTTACTCCAGGCAGCAGTAGAGTATTTACTACAGGCAGTAGAGGCAAGGGCAAGGGTCTAGGCATGAAAGGCAGGGAACCTTGCTCCTCAGTTCCCATTTCAATACCACCATGTTCAAAATGTTCTGAAAAGTGAACAGATGGTGCATCATCCCGTACAGGAGTGCTAGTCCTCCTGATGGGGTTTTGTAGTTGAGCATTAAGCTGTTTGTCTCGTCTTTTCAAACACTCCACCATTGACCGTTGGAGGTTATTAATATCGCTCTGAAAAGTATGTTGTAGTCGTTGACATTGACGGTCAATGTAACACCTGAGAATGTCATCTTGTCTAGTTGTATTTATATGGAAAGCCTGGATCTCTCTTTCCACAGCACTCAAACGTGACTGAAGCTGTGTAATGTCAGTAGCTACTTCGGCTTCCCCCATCCCAGAGGTAGCAAATGCGCCAGAATGGATAACAGTGACCTCAGGTTGCCGTTCCTCACTACCCCCAGAGCCGTCATCATTCACATGCAAGTCATCAAGAGTCTCAGCTAGATCCTGTACAGGATCTCTTCTTGTCACAAAAGGGCCAGCTGTGAAGTCTATAAGAGCCTCAGCAAGTTCTCCCTCTCCTTGGTCTGAGGCAATCTCTTCTTCAACAATACTCCCTGGAATAGGAGAATGCATAGATGTAGCCATGGTATAGCAACCCCAAACTAACAAAACAAAACAAAAGCTCTTAACAACAACATAGAGAATATTTTACAGTTTTTTTTTTCTTTGTTTTTTTTTTTACGGTCCCTTCGTGGTTGCCATTTCTGTAACAAGCTTGAAATAATAAACAAACCTGTTCAGCTATAAAGAATGAGAGTACTGGAACAGTGTTAAATTCAAAGTGTTGTATTAACCAAAAGGAGGATCAAAATAAATGGGGCACCCCACAGCAACGTATGGTACAAAAAAAATCATCTCAAACCAATAAGAACGGTCCTGTCAGCTTTACAGTCCATTAGCCCCAACATAAATGTTACCATGTATAATGTACCGTGTATAATGTTACCCTGTATGTTACCATGTATGTTACCATGTATAATGTTACCATGTCTAATGTTACCCTGTATGTTACCATGTATGTTACCATGTATATTACCATGTATAATGTTACCATTTATAATGTTACCATGTCTAATGTTACCCTGTATGTTACCATGTATGTTACCATGTCTAATGTTACCATGTATGTTACCATGTATGTTACCATGTATGTTACCATGTATAATGTTACCATGTCTAATGTTACCATGTCTAATGTTAACCTGTATGTTACCATGTATGTTACCATGTATAATGTTACCATGTCTGATGTTACCATGTATGTTACCATGTATGTTACCATGTATGTATAATGTCCAGGCCTACCAGACCATGCAGCCTGCATGTTAGAGCTAGTAGTGTCCAGCAACACTCAAACCTTTCAGTGTCCAAAAGGTGATAAGTCCTGGGTTGATCCACATCTTAATAAGAACAGTCCTGTCAGCTTTACAGTCCATTAGCACCACTGCAGCTGAACTGTCCTTGGTTAATGGAGAATATTTTAGGAGGCCTGGCAAAAATCCCTCCTTCCTCTCACAATAGCAGTAGCAAACAAAAAAAACTCCATAAGGCATGATTCCAATCCAAGATGGCCCCCTGATGGTTAGGACCGCCCCTAACCACACCCATACCTGGAATCTTAAAGGTCAAGTAACCCAAATATGCTGACATTGGCATATCCTAACATATTGGGCCCACACTTCATTTATCAACACATTGACATCTTCTTCATAAAGTAATGCATGTTACACTCTGTCCCTTATTACTCTCAATGATTTTACACTCAATCAAAGAGGGCAATGTTTCCAGAGATGTCAATATGGCGCTTATATCTGTTTTACTCAAGAAGGATAAGGACCCCACCGAATGTGGCAGCTACAGGCCCCTAAGTCTCCTCGCAGCCGATCTAAAGCTATATGCCAAGGTTCTAGCCACCCGACTTCAAAAGCATATGACATCTCTAGTTCACCCTGATCAGACCGGCTTCATAAGAGGCCGCCTGGTTACTGACAACATCAGACAGTTACTGCACGTGATTGATGCCAGCAAGGATGTTGCAGTCCCTACAGCGGTCATGTCCTTGGACGCAATGAAGGCATTTGACAGATTGGAGTGGTCTTACTTGTGGGCAGTTCTTAGAAGGATGGGGTTGGGTGAGGGTTTCATTCATATGATCAAAGTTCTCTACACATGGCCTTCGGCCATGATCTTAACGGGGAAGTTCTGCTCGCCACTCTTCTCTGTCTCACGCTCTTCTAGACAGGGTTGTCCTCTTAGTCCTGGACTTTTCGCCTTATCCCTCGAACCTCTAGCTCAATACATAAGACAATCCCAAATTATATCTCCTGTTTCAATTCAGGGCATACATCACCATATCAGCTTATACGCAGATAATGTACTCCTGGTTATGCAGAATCCCTCCGTCTCTTTACCTCATCTGCTCAGCGTGATAGATGAATTTGGCAGCCTGTCCGGCTTTAAGATCAACTGGCCAAAATCTGCTTTTCTTCCACTTAATGAGCCTGCAAAGGCTACCATCCTACCTGCAAACATACTTATGGTGGAGCACTTTAAATGTCTTGCGATTGAAATATTCCCCACTATTAGCCAGACGGTAAGGTATAATTACTCCAGCTTGGGTGACAGGATTACGAATGACTCCAACAGATGGTCCAAATAAAAAAATTCATTACAGGCCCGTGCGTCAATAGTTAAAATGAATATTCTACCCAGAATTAACTTTATCAGCTCCATGCTCCCATTACCTCCTCCTGTTGGTTACTGGCAGAAATTGCACTCTGCCTCATATAAATTTGTTTGGAACAATAAACGCCTGCGCTTGAAGAGATCAACTGCCCAAAGGAGTAAACTCGATGGGGGCTTAGCATTTCCAGACTTTAAATATTATTTTCAAGCTTTCTCTCTGAGACCTCTGATCACTTGGTTTTGACGCTCAAGCAGCCGTATCTTGGCGACCATTGGAGGAGAAGATGGTGTCCCCATATAGACTTCAGGATATTGTGCATACCAACATATCAATTAAGCAATGTAAATTACGATTTGGCCCTCTTATCACACATGTGATCCAGACTTGGCGTGACACCCAGAAAGTGGGTACTAACCGCCATCAATGGCACACACATTCCCTTCTATTTAATAACAATCTTCTCCTTATTGGACAACAACCTATTAGGTACCCTAGATGGGGAAAAAAAGGCATCCACACGTTCGGGGATATCTTCGATAACTCTGGTCCCTGCTCTTTTCAGGATCTATCCAACGGATATGATCTCCCCGGAACCTTGTTTTTCTTTTATTTACAAATAAGAGCAGCTCTGAAGACTCATGGCGTTCCACTAGTGCATCACCGCTTTCACAAATGATTTTATGACAAAGAGACATCAAGAGGTTTTGTTTCTGACTTTTATCGCCATTTACTTATGTCCTTGTATAAAGACCTCCCCCTGGATACAATTTGGAGAAAGGATGTCCTGGAGTTGGGTGTAGATTTTGATTGGGATGCAGTCTGGGAAAATTTTTGGCTATCCTCATGCAACCCAGATCACCAACAGATTCATAAAAATTTTGTTCTAAGGACTTATTTAACCCCTAGACGATTGAATTTAATGGGTCTCAGACCTGACTCTTGATGTACCTTGTGTCCAAACGGTGCCAGAGGAACATTTATGCATATGTACTGGGAATGCCCTCCTGTTGAGATCTTTTGGGAAAATGTTACCTCTCAGCTCTCAGACATTTTCTCTCTGACCATACCTGTATCTCCTTCTGTATTGTTATTGAATGATGTCTCTCAATTACCGACCTCTACACCAGGGGCGGAGCTAGGGGGTGGCTACCTGGGCTCAAGCCCCGGATGTATTCTGAAAAGCCCCGAATCTATTTAAAAAAAATTTATAGGGGTTAATGAATCTAATATCGCAATTTGGTTGGCTGCTGTGGCAAAGTTAAAAGAACGCATATAAGTTTGGAAATTTTGATTACTGAATAATGTATTGTGTGTGTGACTCACGTTGAGATCCTGGGGTGAGCGGGGGGGGGGGGGGGGGGGTGAGAACGAGCGAGTGTCAATGTAAATCGTTTTTTTTTGTTTTGTTTTTTGCATAATTGATTATGTGTATGTTCTGGGCCCCCTTTGGCTTTGGGTCGGATGGTCGCGGGCTCGGGTGGGGGGGGGGCCCTGGTTCGGGGCCTCAGCGGGTCATGGTGTTAAAGAGGCATGATGCTTTGACTCGCTGGGGCGCTGGACTCGGGGTCCTCGAGGGTTGGGGATCGTGGCTGCTGTGTATGGAGATGGAGGGGGCTTGGGATGATCACTGTATAGTCTGTCTCAATTATTGTCCTGTAACCTGTTAATCTGTAGACTTTTTTCAGAAATTTCGCCTAAAGGTACATGCCTAAGTAAATGGAAGATTGCTCCACTTCTACAAGGTCAATTTGCATGTTCTTGGTATCTAGGAACATCTAGGGACCTGGGGGTATGTATTCCCAGTGTCAGAAATATTGTGTCTGTTACTAGGCTTGAGTAAATTGTAATGAAGAAAAGGAGAATATAAATGATGATTTATTTGTGCATCTTTGACGGTGAATAATACCATATTAAATATGCGGGGTACGAGAAAATGCTCACTGACTCACACCACCTTATTGAGATCATGTGTACAAAAAATCTAAGCAAATGAATAAAGGGAAGATGATTAAACAGCAGGATTTGTAGATACAGTAATAAATGATAATCGATTTTAATTATACATTTATATTTGACCTTGAACTTGACCTTATTATGGCCAAATCATACATCGATGGATAGGGAAAAGGCTCCTCTTTCCAATGGTAGGGCTAAATCTGGATTTAGTCATTTCCTCACGGTTTTACGATGAAATAGATATAATTAGCATTTTTCAGATAAATTCTTATTTTCGGTAAATCGTACAAAACATCGGTAAAAATGAAAATATACACTTTGACTGCCGTTTTGATAGGGTTATGGTCTTTACTCTTGGCCAAAAAATTTAAATAAAAACATTACCTCTTAACATCCAATGAGGTTATGAGGACGCGCCACTTTGCTGACCTCTAGCGGCTCGGGTGTGCATTTATTTTGATACAATAGATAGAATTAAAGCCCTATTTGTTGCCTGTCAATTGCCCTTTCAGGTGACAAAATCCGTTCAGCGGTTCTCGAGTTACACAGTACACATTACCACCCCCGACCTCCGGGGGCTCTAGCTCCGTCAATCATTTGGCGATCTCAAAAATGTTTGGACAGGGTTGTAGCCAATGAGGGTGGCTTTCCAATGATTGGGGATCTAATATGGTCTCTATTGATCGATTTATGATAAAGAAAAGGCTTAACAGGATTTATTGTCCTGGGACGTCTTTTTATGTATTATTTATTATTATTGTATTTTGATATGTTTTGTTTCATGTTGGGAAAAAAATATTAAATAAAAAGATTTGATAAAAAAAAAAAAAAAATGCATTTAGGTGCACCAGCACATAATTTAGGTGCACCCAACATTTTTCACCGCGCCTTTTGTCGCTGGAATAATACATTTTGAGCATTACCTTTACCGTTTCCTTTGTAGTTCCCATACACATTAGTAAATTCTTAAGATGTTATGTAAATGATTGTAAACAGGTACAAGCACCACAACATTTTTCTTTACAAAAAAACGATCTATAGTTCACTTCATTTTAATTCAATTACGAGCTTGTAGCTACTAAGTGGATTTGTGGTGTCGCTCAATGAGGAGTGGGAAAACAAGGTGGGTGGTAGATTTAATAAACTACCAGCCAGGCAGATTTTTTACCAGCCAAAAATGATAAATAGCTTTTTAGTATATCGCCATGTGTTATTATTACTATTATACTCTCTCATGCAATTTTCAATTAATATCATAAACAACATAAGGAATTAGAGCTGCCGCGGTATTGATGTTTTCCTTACCGCACAAATTTGCGAAATATTTCCTACTGCTGCGGTTATTACCGCACACACACACAATTTTTTTTTGAAGTCTGAATGCATTTTTTTTTTGTAGTCTACTCTTTATAGCATATAGCCTGCCTCTAGTCTAAATGTCTATCTTCAGAGGATGACTTTGCAGCATGAATATTGTTTGGGATTCGGCAAGCACCCATTCGTTGTTGAAAGTGAAACATGGATTCGAAGTCTCCCCTCTGGTCGTGCGCCGTTCACTCTGTGTCGCGGGCAGGGGTGGTAGCGGCGCGCCCGGCGGTTACCCCCCCGACCCTTTCTTATTATTATTATTATTATTATTATTATTATTATTATTATTATTATTATTATTATTATTATTATTATTATTATTATTATTATTATTATAACGTTACTACTTATGATTACAAAGGCATTCGTTTTGTGGCATTAACGTTATATAGTTACACGTTCAATAACATCAGCGTATTTACCGGACCATAGCAAGGCAAGCATTACTCAATTCATATCTCAGTTCCTTTCTTTGCTCAGAGCGTGCCGAGTTGTGCCCATTCTGCGGTCTGTTAATAAAGTTTTCAATCAGACAAGGGCGGCTAGGTGGTGTAGTGGGCAAGGCACTCGCCACCAATGTGGAGACGCTGGGTTCGCGTGTTCGAATCCAGCTCTCCACATTGTTTTCAGTTTAGCTGGTCGTCCGCAGTAATACACATTGGCCGTATTACGGGGAGGGAAACTGAAGGGTGGGGATCGAACGTTGTGAACAAGCGACTCCTACAAGTCGGTTGGTGCGCCTGCGCAGTAGAATCAGGAAGTGTCGGGGGCAGCGTGAGCCTCCCACGCGTTACTCCTCGACACTGAGAGATCGAGCTGCGCAGGTGAAAAGATGCGACTGCTGTTACCTCAAGTACCGGAGGGGACTTGTGCTATGTATGACTTAGTCCACATTGCAGCCGGCTTGTGGGAGGCAAGAAACAGTGTTCGTGACAGGGGAGGGTTGAATTGGATGATACGAAAATTGGGATGGGAGAAAAATATAGAAAATGGGAGAAAAAGTGGATCAAAAAAAAAGTTTTCAATCAGACAAGTGTATAGAACGAAGGGCTTTTATTATAACATTCGTTGCAGTAAAATCATTATGCCTCATTTAATACTCCTGAGGAGCGACGGTAATCCACTCCGGCGGGAGCTTACGTATTAGCCGTGTTGTGAGCTCTGATCAATGGCTGACATTCAGGAAGTAAAAACCTAATACGCGCTTGCCGATTGGTGGTAACACACTGCAGGACGCTCCAACGTGTGACGCGTCTCTCTTCTGACCAATCAGTGGTCTGCAGTGTTTCATGTGACTTTTCTGATACCCAATAGGGTCGCTTGGAACCTCGACAGAGGAGTAGGGTATATCTGCAGAGCCGCAAGCCCAACGAGAGCAGGGTACATTATTATTATTATAAAAAACAGCGGTGATGCGGTATTCAGCCTAACTCTGCGGTGGGCGTGATGTAACAGCGATACCGCGGTAATGCGGTAATCGCGGCAGCTCTATAAGGAATATTAGCATAATTTTGAGTGGACTGAAGGAATAAGTCAGCGTTAATAGTTTAAAATGCAGATAATTTATTCAAACATATATATTTAGTGTAGGGCTGTCCCGAATACCATTTTACAGGCGTTGAATACTCCTTGGTGTTTCCGAACGAGTATTCGAATACTCTCTCAAAAACACTATTAAAAACAATAAGATTAAAAACAAATTTGTTGATCCACTTTTTCTCCTTATTTTAATTTAAGCAAGCCTAGTAATAGACACAATATTTCTGACACTGAGAATACATTCATTGAGGTCCATAGATGTTCCTAGATACCAAGAATATGCAAATAGCCCTTGTAGAAGTGGAGCAATATTCCATTTACCTAGGTATACATTTTATGCAGATTTCACCTGGGGTGGAACAGGTTAACAGTTGTGTGTATTGAGCTGTACTGTATTGTACCAATTCTGCAATCTGTTAATAAAATGTTCAATCAATCAATCAAAACTCTGCTCCACACCTAAAGTTCTGAGCGCACTCGGAGTTTTAGCCACGGACATTTCAGAGAGAGATGACATCTCTCCACGGACATTTCAGAGAGAGATGACATCTCTCTCTGAAAGGAGAGAGCATATGGATCAGTGGCATATATATATCAGTATACTGCGCACCGCGATTGCTTCTTGACAAGCGCGCAGCCAGTCGCTCAGTATTGACAAAGCCTACTTTTGACTGATTTATTTCGCACTAAGTACAAGTATAAGTCTTTATTTGTCATCAGATTAACACACACATGGGGCGGCCAAGTGGCACAGTGGGCAAGACACTCGCCACTAACGCCGGAGATGCTGGGTTCGAGCCCAGCCCTCGGCGTTGCTACCAGCTTGGCTGGTCATTCATACTAACACAACGCTGGTGGGTTGGAATTGGACGTTGTGGACAGCGACTCCTACAGGTCGGTTGGTGCGCCTGTACAGCAGAATCAGGAAGCAACGGGGGCAGCGTGAGCCTCCCACACGTTACTCCTCGCCGCTGAGAGATCGCGCTGTACGGGTGACACGTGATGCAAGGCTTGGTCCTCACTGCAGCCGACCTCTAGCAAAGTTCGAGACAGGGGAGGGGAGAATTGAAGGGAGAATTGGCGAGGCGAAATTGGGATGGGAGAAAAATAGAAAAATAAGGAGAAAAAGTGGATAAAAAAAAAATATTAACACACACACACACATGCGATGAGCGACCCACAGGAACACACACAAATGCACTGAGTCGCAAGTCGTGAGACGTGTGTGTGTGTGTCATTTTGAGATCACAAAGCGCTTCCTGTTGAATATATCAGACAGGGATCAGATGGCGAAACTCGGCTGTTTTACACCCGCCTCATAAGGAGATGGTGGGCGTGTCTGTATGCAAATTAATTTAGTGTGAACGCGCTTTTGAGTTTAAGAATGAGTGGGATTCATCATGCAAATCTCCTGGGTACGCACAGATTTCGACGTTAAGAACGGCTTGATGAATGTGGCGGTGGCTTTTCTTATTGTTCTCTTAACAGACAGGTAAGCAAGAATATAAGAAAAATAATAAGAGAGTATTGTTGAATGAGGCCCATTGTTCTGCACTAGCTAGCTAACGCTAGCATCCAGGCTTACAAACATAACGTACTGAAAGTGAAAGCCGACACACCTATATAAACATGCAGGACTATCGTTATAACAAAAACACAATCAACTTAGTCCCACATCCAAGCGAAGTCCTTGTAGGGTCTTGATTTATTCGCTATCGCGTGTGCATTATGGAAGAGTATCATCATTACCCTGTTCCACCCGTGGTGAAAATCCGCCTAAAATATATACAAGTCAAGTCAAGAGTTTTATTTGTCACGGCATACAAGTATACAGTGAAATGCGGGGGGGCTTGCCCGCAACGATTGTGCATAGTACAGTAATACAATAATACAATAATAAGAATCCAAGGGATGGGAATGCGACATTTGTGCAATAATACAAGTCATAAGATAAGAGTAAGACATAGGTATATGTACATGAGTTTTTCAAAAGCATGGTAAGACATGCTAGGTCCTGTGATAGTGCAATTCACTGTTAGCTACAGATGGGGCACTGGGTCTTATGTACACTACTATACAATGCTATACTATACAATCTACAGTTATACTATGTGTCCTTATGCTAGCTTGCTATCCATCTATTTACTATACAAGAACCACTCCTGTTCTTGTTTTTAAAGTGACCTTCCATTTTATATTTATACCTAGGTAAATGGAATATTGCTCCACTTCTACAAGGGCCATTTGCATATTCTTGGTATCTAGGGACATCTATGGACCTCAGGGAATGTATTCACAGTGTCAGAAATATTGTGTCTATTACTAGGCTTGCTTAAATTGTGATGAAACAAAGGACAATATGAATTATGATTTTTCTTTGCATCTTTGACAGTGAATAACACCATGCTAATAATGACCAAACATAAAATACTGCCACTGATCTCGTTCAGTACCTTCTTGAGATCATGTGTACAAAAAGTCTAAGGAAATTAATAAAAGGAAGATGATTAAACAGAAGGTTCTGTAGATACAGTACTGAATTATCCCATCCGGACCAATGCAATTTGAAATATTATTATAGAATATAGAATAGGAGGCTTATAAATGACCTTATTATAGCCAATTCGCACATTTATATATATATATATATACATATATTATCTTTCAAATGCCCGAGTTCAATTTGGATTTAGTATCACCAGGCGTGCATAAGAACAGATAATGATATCTACTGTAATTTACTGTACTTTTTTATTTTCACCACAGTGCAACCATTTTTAAACTAATTTCAGATCTAATTGTTGCTACATGCTAACAATATGGAGGAGAAACTAACTGTGTTTCAATATTTGTCAAAAACGTTACCTTTTGTGGCTTATTATCCCGAATAATAACAGTTATTGATATAATTCATACAGAACTCTGAACTTTGAACCCCCATAGAATCTTCCAGGAAGTGTAATTCGGAACAGCTATAGACCACTGCACTTCCGTGTTACATTAAAATCGGGGAGGAGATAGCGGGGGGAGCAAATGAATGAATGTTGATGAGAGCCTTGATGTAAGTGGTTGCAGCTACGGCTGTGGGGGTGCTAGAGACATGATCGAATAGACTTTTATGCGCCTGAATCTCCTGAACACGGCGCGACCCATTCCTAATCGATCAGAACTAAATCGGCCGAGCTAAAGTTCCTTTTTCAGCATACGCATGCGCAGATTGTCAACGGAGTCTGAACGGCGCGAGACGACGCGCGAATGAATGTTGAATGTTCCATCAGAGGGGGGAGCTTCGGTGGCCAGTGTAATTTCAGCCGAACAGGATAATGAAAAAATTATCCCACTCAATGGCCAGACGCGTCTTATGGCGACATCTACAATTACCTCATTGAGTCTCCAGGTAGACTAATGTTTATATTTAAGTGCAGTGGTCTATAGTCATAAATAATAATAATAATAAATAATATAATATAATAATATATAATATATATATATATATATATATATATATATAATATATATATATATATATATATATATATATAAATATAAATATATATAAATATAATAAAATAAATAATAAAATAATATAATAATATATAATATAATATAATATAATAATATAATAATAATAAACTAACCTACACTGTAACACGCAACACTTTGATGAACATTGTTACTCAGCTGATAGAGTTATACCCTTCTTGCTGTCTTGTCGCACAGAACTTGTAAGTCGCTTTGGATAAAAGCGTCAGCTAAATGACTAAATGTAAATGTAAATGTAAATGTAGTCACTCACACTACCACCACAAGCTTTCCCCTCAGTTCAGTGATATGAATCAAGCTTGGGAAACGTGTCGATGAGTGCTCTTATCCTACCACTCTGTAGAAGGCATGCTTTATGTCCTTGTTGTTCACTTTGCAGGTCATTCTCGTGGGAGGCTCGCCAGCCTGTCCGCCGCTGATGCAGTCCAAAGGAACCAGCAGACGAACAGACAAATCCAGGATCCAAATCAACTCCAACACAAAAACCCAGCCTTGCAATACAAAACCACAAGACGTATCAATGTCTCATTCAATAAAATACCTTCAATTTGGCATTTGTAAACTTATAACAATAAAGTGCATTTACAGGCGGCTGGGTGGCGTAGCGGAGATTGCGCTCGTCACCAATGCAAGAGGCTGCGGTCTCGACTCCCGGAGTCAGCATTGCCTGCGGCTTGGACCAGTCGTCATACTATCTCAATTGGCAGAGGTAGCGGGTGGAAAGTCGATGGGTGGGGATTGGACGTTGTGGACAGCGACTCCTACAGGTCGGTTGGGTGACGTCTGTACAGCAGAGTCAGGAAGTATCGGGGGCAGCGTGAGCCTCCCATGCGTTACCCCTCGCCACTGAGAGACCGCGCTGTCTGGTGAAAAGATGCGACAGGCTGCCTCCTCGTGTACCGGAGGGGACACGTGATGCAAGGCTTCTATCCTCACTACAGCCGACCAGTGGGAGGCATAGTCTAGCAACGTTCAAGATAGGGGAGGGGAGAATTGAAGGGAAAGAATTGGCAATATGAAATTGGGATGGGAGAAAAATAGAAAATAAGGAGAAAAAGTGGATAAAAAAATAAAAATTAAGTGCATTTACAACCTGTAAATGGGTTCAACTCTTTACATTCTGTTTTCAGGCATCACGTGTCTGTATAGCGGCCCCTCATGCTTATGAGCATACCTGTCAACCCTCCCGTTTTTCCCGGGATTCTCCCGTATTTCACCCTTCTTTCCCGCCGTCCTCCCGTTTAAATATTTTCCCGTAAATCTCCCGTATTTTGCGATTCTTACTAAAAAGGCTACATTACACGCTGTGAAGATAATGGGCAGGCTGAGGCAGCAGCCTGGAGCCCCCGCCAGTAGGGAGCCCCCCCGAGGGCTGACATAATGGCTGTACTCAACAAAAGCGACCGCAATTCAAATGGATGATATGCAATGAAACGACAGTAGGAAACCCCCTTAGGGGCCCCATGGCACTTTGTGTTTAAAAAAATTATAATAATAAAAGATTCACGTGTAAATGAAACTTTGAGCCAGCAATACCTATGTATAATAAACAAGCTAAATGAAGAGGATTTATCCATCTGGAGCAGAAAAAAAGATAAGGAGGATAAAAGAAAGAAATACAGTGGTAAGTAGAGCATAAAAGCTACTGTTTGGTAATGGTATAGCCTTAATTAATGGGTGAGATAGTTCAAACTCTCCAGCTAACATTAGCTAGCTAGGTCTCATGTTGTTTTCAGTTATCCTAGCTAGCTAACTGTAAAGGACAGGGACACTAAATTATCATGTTTTTTCACACTAACATGCAATCGCCTAGTGTCTCATTGCTTCATTTTGTGAAAAATATGCACTTTTCTTTTCAAAAGCTCATAAACACTGCTGTTTCTATATTTGTATAACAACTGACTCAATCTCAATTTCTACAGCTTACTGTCATGGCTCATTTTAAATATTCCACAACAGAACTATTCGGTACAGCCCTAGCATGTTTTGATATTGTCAATTATCTCACTTTTACTAGGTGACTAACTCAAATATGCCACCAGAAAAAAATAAGGAAAATGGACATAGGGAAGTTTTTTAGTCAAAGGGCAGCAGAGACAAGTGATACACAGGTAAGGTCTTACAATGGCTTAGTGATTATAACAGTGCAGTTCAGCATTCAGTCACCCATACTTTTTGTGAACATGTTTTTGATACTGCATTCTGTTGAACACACACCTCAGAACCGTACCTAATGAAAATTGGCTCAATTGCAAGAAAAATAATATACAGTTATGATATTACATTCTGCTCAGCATAATTTGTATGCAAAATATTGTGGTTCCCTGCTTTAGTCTGTTGACAAACGTCTATACTAAATGCTTTTGTAGTCCTGTGTCATACCTAAATGTCATATAAGTGAATTGTATAGAAACAACTCACCAAAAGTGACTAAAACAACTGATTTGGCCCCCCCTTCACCCCCCCCTCCCTTATTTTACAATCCCAATGTTGACAGCTATGCTTATGAGGAACATGTTGATATTCCCAACTAACGTTTTCTGAGGATGCAGAAAATATTCGTATTGGGGATTGGAACATCCTTAAATAGGTTTTGTGATCTGCACAGCCTCAGCCAGATGATCACCCAACCCAGACGTGTATGTGAATCAACTCAGACTACCATTGACCTCATCCTGACCTCTGACAAGTCTAAGATCTCCAATTATAGCATGCAATTATAGCATGCAGGTTAAGTGATCATTATATGATATTCTGTACCCGCAAAAAGCTAAAACAAAAGGCTGGTTGCCACAAAACAGTCACATCTAGAGACCTCAAAACCTACTCTAGCGAGGCCTTTAACCTTGAACTGGAGAGCCTGGACTGGTCAGATGAGCTCAATGATACACTGGTAGAAGAAACATAGCTTGGTTTCAAAACCAAATTTTCAACAATACTAAACGACATGGACCCCCTAAGAACCACCAGGGTAAAAAATCGCGCTGAGCCGTGGATGCACTCCGAAATATTGGCCGCTATGAAAACCAGAGACAAAAAATGCTCTGAGTTTCGTAAAAGTCAGTCAAAGCTTACCAAAAGCACGAGCAGTGAACTCCAAGCCCACGTGACTGAACTCAAACTGGAAAGAAACAGACTAAGAAATTCCGTAAACTCCATGATCAAAACTGCAAAAAATTATTTCATCAACAAAACTGAGGAAAACAAAAACAAACCACTACTTTTGATCTACTTTTTTCTCCTCCTTTTTTCTGTGATTTTTCTCCCCATCCCAATTTACCTCCCCTGTCCTGATCGTTGCTCGCATATGCCCCCCACTGGCCAGTTGTAGGGAGGATAGAAGCCTTGCATCACATGTCCCCTCCGATACATGTCGAGGCAGCCTGTCACATCTTTTCACCTGCCAGCGCGGACTCTCATTTGGCGAGGAGTAACGTGTGTAGGAGGCTCACACTGCCCCCGCCATTTTCCTGACTTTGCTATGCAGGCGCCCCAACCGACCTGTAGGAGTCGCTGTTAACGACCAGACTACCACCCTTCGACTTCCCACCCGCTAACTCTGCCAATTGAGTTAGTATGACGGCCAGCCCAAGCCGGAGGCAACGCCGACAGCCAGATTCGAACCCGGTGTCTCTTGCGTTGGTGACGAGCGCAATGTCCACTGCGCCACCCAGCCGCCCGCTCAAAACCAGATTTTCAAACGAACAACACGCTCATCACAGACAAGCTGGATGTAGCCAATTACTTAAACATTTTCTTCACAAACATAGCCACAACACTGGTAAACAAACTACCCTACCCCGAAACGGTGATTGACTATGTCTGTACTCTGGTAGAAGAAACAATCCCCTCCACCAAAATTAAAATCTACCCAAATCAAAAGCCCTGGGTAGACAAATCCGTCCGTGAGGCTCTGAAAGTGCGCACATCAGCATACAACACCGGGCTGGTGACAGGCAACATGGAAGAACACAAGATGGCAAGATACAACGTCAGGAGAGCAGTAATAGAGGCAAAACGGCATTACAGGGATAAAGTTGAACTTCAGTTTGAACAGGCTGACTCTAGAGGCATGTGGCAGGGCCTCAGAACAATGACAGACTACAAAGGCACCCCCCTCAAACTGAACAGTGACATCTCCTTAGCAAATGATCTCAATTCCTTCTATGCGAGGTTTGAGGCTGTGAATAACAACACCAGCCTACAAACCACGGCAATGGGGGGGGGGGGTCTGCTGATGGAGACTCAGTGTTCAGGGTAACAGAGCATGAGGTGAGACGGATCTTTAAAAAAGTGAATATCAGGAAGGCAGCAGGACCGGACGGCATCCCCGGCCGCGTCCTAAAAGTCTGTGCCGACCAACTGGCCCCGGTATTCACTGACATCTTCAACCTGTCCTTGGAACAGGCTGTCATCCCCACCTGTCTGAAGAAGTCCACCATCATCCCTGTACCCAAAAAATCTACGCCCGCTTGCCTCAACGACTACCGCCCTGTAGCCCTCACCTCCATAGCCATGAAGTGCTTTGAGAAGCTAGTGAAGGGCTACATCTGTTCCTCCCTCCCCATCAACCTGGACCCTCTGCAATTTGCATATCGCCCCAACAGGTCCACGGAGGACGCCATAGCCCATGTGCTGCACACAGCAGCATCACACCTGGACAAGAGGCAGGGGAACTATGTGAGAATGCTGTTCATCGACTACAGCTCAGCATTCAATACCATAGTCCCCTCCAAACTCATAGCCAAGCTCAGGGACCTGGGCTTGAACTATGACCTCTGCCAGTGGGTCTTGGACTTCCTGACGGGCAGACCCCAGGTGGTAAGAGCCGGCAACTGCACCTCCTCATCCATCACGCTCAACATAGGGGCCCCCCAGGGCTGTGTTCTGAGCCCCCTCCTCTACTCCCTGTACACACATGACTGCGTAGCACAGCGGAACAACAACACCATCATCAAATTAGCTGATGACACAGTAGTGGTGGGCCTGATCTCTGCCAACGACGAAAGGGCCTACCTGGAAGAGGTAGAGAACCTGTCACAGTGGTGTCAGGAGAACTGCCTCTCCCTGAACGTCAGCAAAACAAAAGAGATGATTGTGGACTTCAGGAGGTCGGGGGTCAAGGACTACAGCCCCCTCAGCATCGACGGGGCACCGGTTGAGAGAGTGAACAGTTTCAAGTACCTCGGAGCCCACATATCCGAGGACTTGACATGGACCACACACATTGACAGTGTTGTGAAGAAGGCACGACAACGCCTCTACTTCCTCAGGCGCCTAAGGAAGTTCCAAGTCAGTCAGAAGATCCTTAGGAACTTCTACTCATGTACAATAGAGAGCATCCTGACCGGCAACATCACCTCCTGGTTTGGGAATAGCACTGCACAAGACCGTAGCAGACTACAAAGAGTGACACGTTCAGCCGAACGCACAATTGGAGGGGGGCTTCCCACCCTCCAGAACATTTACAACAAGCGGTGCAAGGGGAAGGCTAAGAGAATTATTAAGGACTCGAGCCACCCGAACAACTGCCTCTTTGAACTGCTGCGGTCAGGCAAGCGATACCGGAGTCTTAAGGCGAGCACAGAAAGACTCAGAAGAAGCTTCTATCCCCAGGCCATCAGGCTGCTAAACGAACAATAATCACTATGCAACAACCATCAAATGCACACAGCACACACACCCACACGCACACACTCACTCAAACAAACAACACACTGCAGCACCCACTCTCCACACTTTAGATCACACAAACACACTTACACTTTATATTTATTGATAAAGGATTTGCACTACAACTCGTACACCTACTGTGAATTGTACCTAAATTGCACCTCGTCCCATTTCTCCATTTCTGCCTTGCACTATATAGTATTGTATATTAGTACACTGCACAGTATTGTATATTGTATGGTACCTACGTCTATTCTGCATCGAACATTGTACATATGTCTAAACTGAACACTGTGACCTCATTTTTTTTACTTCTAATTTTACTATGTTATTTTATTTCATACTTATCTTGTCTTGCACAGTCTCTGGAGCGCAACAGTAAGAAGCATTTTGTATAAAAGTATTCTGTACTTCTGTATGACAACTATTAAAGAAACTTGAAACTCCCACTCAGGGCATTTTGGGGTAGAACACATCATAGCCTACTACAATAACCTAGAGGTCCGCAAAGACGATTTCAAACTAGAAATGGTAACAACAGCTGAGGTACTAAAAAAACTGAGCGCCCTCCAACCTAACAAGGCCACTGGCCATGACAATATCCCCTCCAAATTCCTCAGAGACTCAGCAGCCGCCATCACCCCAGTCATCACACACATAATAAACCTCTCCATAAAACAGGGACACGTACCCAAACACTTCAAAATTGCGAGAGTAACACCCCTGCACAAAAAGGGCAGCAAATTAGACCCAGGCAACTACCGCCCTTACCTCCATCTTGAAAGTCATGGACAAAATTGTATATGAACAGGTGAATGAATGAATGAAAACTTTATTTAACAAATTGCAGAATGGATACAATACAGTACGGCTCAATACACACAATTGTTAAGGGGATGCAGACCAGAGAAAGACGTTTGTCTTGTTTACATCAGGGTCCCCCATTTTCAATTCATATTGACATTTATGACATACTCAACATACATGACATTTATGGCATAGGGACATACAGGTATTTAGTACTGATACATTTGTGACATATACGGTATTCAAATATACAGTACTGTTACCCATAGATCCTGACAGGCAAATGACATCAAGTTCAAGTTTCCTTTATTGCCACACAACCAGGTTGGTGGTATTCTTGATCGGTACATGCCCTTCCGCGTTGCTCTGATTGGCCGAGCGCGCGCATGTGTATGAGCCGCACCGCGCTCCTCAGCCAGACAGGAATACTAAACTCCGCTTAACGCAATTTATACGCATGGAAGTATTGATTAGGCCGTAACGAATCATTAAAAAAATATACCGTTAACTGGAATATGTTGTTTCTTTACACATATGTTGGATTATGTAATTGGTTTGTCATGACAAACCAATAAAAAATCGCGAATTAACCGGTGGCTACAACAACACACAGTAACTACATGCATGGTATGGTATGGTATTTATTTTAGACAACAAAACATATACAGATCATTACATCACATATTTGCTTTTGTCAAGGATAGGAACGAAAAGGCGCAATGACTTATTTACATCGTTGTCCTTGGATGTCAATTAGATTAGCCCCACCGTTCATTGTAAACAATGATGCATGTAGTTACTGTGTGTTGTTGTAGCCACCGGTTAATTCGCGATTTTTTATTGGTTTGTCATGACAAACCAATTACATAATCCAACATATGTGTAAAGAAACAACATATTCCAGTTAACGGTATATTTTTTTAATGATTCGTTACGGCATAATCAATACTTCCATTTGTATAAATTGCGTTAAGGGGAGTTTAGTATTCCTGCCTGGCTGAGGAGCTTGTCGCGGCTCATGCGCATGCGCGCGCTCGGCCAATCAGAGCAACGCGGAAGGGCATGTTGGCTGCCGAAAGTATTCACGCGGCCAGGGTGGATACATAATACAGTACAACATGACACAATAAATACATAAATACAGCACAGCACAACACGGCACAACATAAACACACAGAATAATCTAGTCCATCGGTCAGGAGCTTGGTTAGTGTGGGGGCGGAAGGGGGAGAGGGGGGCCAAGTGAGTTCAGGGTCCGAATGGCGGTGGGGAAGAAGCTGTCCTTGAAGCGGGTGGTTTTTGAAAGGATGGACTTAAAGCGCCTACCTGAGGGCAGGGGCTGAAACAGGGGGTGTGAGGGGTCCTTAGCAATTTTTCTGGCGCGGGTGGTTGTGCGGGAGGTGAAGATGGAGTCCAGGGAGGGAAGGTCACATCCTATGATTTTGGAGGCCTTGTTTATGATGCGCTGAAGTTTTTGAATGGAGAGTTTTTGTGCGGAACCGTACCAGACTGTGATTGAAGAGGTGAGTATGCTTTGTATGATGGCGGTATAGAATTGGACCAGCAGGTGGCGTTTGACCCTGTACTTCCTCAGTTGCCTGAGGAAGTACAGGCGCTGCTGGGCCTTTTTTGTGATGTAGGTGATGTTGGTTTCCCATTTTAAGTTATTGTTGATGTGGGTGCCGAGGAATTTGAGTGAGTCAGAGTTATGGATTGGTCAGAGATTGATAGTGGGAGTTTGTGTGTTTTGTTGGCAGATCTGAAGTCGATGGCTATTTCTGTAGTTTTGGAGGTGTTGAGCAGGAGGTTGTTGATGGAGCACCATCTCGCTGCTCTGTCCACCTCTCGCCGGTATGAGGTCTCGTCATTGTTTGTGATCAGGCCGAGGATGGTGGTGTCGTCTGCATATTTAAAGATTTTTACTGAGCTGTCCAGGGAGATGAGTTGGTTGGTGTAGATGGAGAAGAGCCAGGGGGAAAGGACGCAGCCCTGTGGGGCACCAGTGCTGAGTGTCAGGGAGTGGGATGTGAGGTTGTTCACCTTGACTTTTTGGGTTCTCTTGTTGAGGAAGTCAAGGATCCAGTAGTTTATGGCCGGTTGATGTTCATGTCCTGAAGTTTGGAGAATAGTTTGTTGGGGGAGATGGTGTTGAAGGCTGAACTAAAATCGATAAACAGGATGCGTGTGTATGTGTTGGGGGTTTCTAGGTGTAGGAGTGTGTGGTGGAGTACTAGACTAATGGCGTCCTCTACTGACCTGTTGGCACGGTAGGTGAATTGGTATGGATCTAGTTGAGGTGATATGACGGTTTTTAGGTAGTCTAGGACATGTCATCAGCTTGTGACTGCAACTTGTTCCTGTTCGTGGACGACTCAGCCCTGCTGGTCTCTGACAAGAACAAGTTACAGGTTGAAAAAAGCTCGGAACTAGGCACAATCTGCATCTGGCAAACAAACTATCATTACACCTGGGTAAAACAGAGTCCATTCTCTTCGCTTCAAATAACAAATTCAGCAAGACCGACGGCTTCTCATCCTAGAGGCAAATCTTTCCTGTGACAAAATGGCATCCAATGTAATAAAAAAAGTCAACCAACTAACTCGATTCTTGTACCGGATCTCCTCTCTGGTAAACAAGAATACCCTGAAGACTCTGGCAGGAGCACTCATTCAAGGGTAATACGACTATGCTTGCACCTCATGGTACCAAAGCACCTCAAAGGCACTAAAAACAAAATTACAAACATCTCAAAACAAACTCGTCAGACTACTGCTTGACCTTACTCCTAGAACCCACCTCACCCCTGCCCACTTTGACAACCTAGGATGGCTTAGAGTAGACGACAGAGTACAGCAACTTGCAATGGGCCTGGACTACAAGATACACTACACGACTAAGGTACCCATGTACACATGTCAAAATACTTCCCAAAGGTCAGTGAATACCACGATCACAACACCAGAGGGAGCTCCACAAATCATGTTAAAGCCATATTCGGCTCAAACAAGGGACTAAACACGTTTCGCAATTATCAATGTAGAACGCCCTACCCACAGCTGTAAAGGAATGTGAATCACTACCCACTTTCAAAACCACTCTCAAAGAGCACCTACGAGAGATTGCAATTCGAAACTGTTCCCTGTAAATGTCCTAACGCAACCCCCTCCAATGTACAATAAATGTCCTATATATATATATAATAAAATAATAATAAAAACCCAATAATACACGAGACCCTCTTCTTGGAACCAAGTAAGATTTAGTCGATAATCCAATGTACAGTTACCCCCCACCCCGCCTACCCAACCCCCCTTCACGGCAGTGAAAGGGTTAACCTGCTGTCGTGTGGCAGTGAAAGGGTTCTGTGTATTGTCACAGTGAAAGGGTTAACAGTTTGGTAGTGCGGCAGTGAAAGGGTTAACAATTGTGTGTATTGAGCTGTACTGTAAAATGTTCAATCAATCAATCAATCAATCAATCACAAATGTAACAGTATTGTATATATCTGTATGTTAGATTCGTATGTTGTGTATCACGTAGCGAGAGAGTAACACGTGTCTCTGCTAATGTCACTCTTGTGTCTCTGCTAATGTCGCACTAGTAACACGTAGCGAGAGAGAGAGAGAGAGAGCCCCCCTCATCCGCAGTAGTGCACCGCACAGTACAGGCCCCCAACGCACAGTACAGGCCCCTCCTATGTATGGGGTTGCGGCACTGCAGATTTATGCTATTGCCTGCAAGCCCTAATAGCTTGTGTTACACACATTACTAAAATTTAAAGATATGGCACAGTTGAAATAAATGGAGATCCATTCAAGCAGTGGCGGCCCGTGACACGTGAATTGGGAGGGGCGCAGGCGCAGGGGGGGGGGGGGGGTTCAGTTATTCAGGGTTTCAATTAACATTCTGCAAACATGTACGCACGCATTGGCGAATATTATCACCATTGCCATCAATCAATATATGATCACAGTCAGTCAAATGCAACCACGTTTCCAATAGCCCTACCTACACAAACACGCACAGCTCTCTCTCTCTCTCTCTCTCTCTCTCTCTCTCTCTCTGATCCATCCAATAATGATCACATATGTATATCTTGTCATTTTAAACACGTTACCATTCATTGTCCGGGTGATTATGCTCGCCCCGGGGCGAAATTAACAACACAGCATCGCTCTAACAGAGAGAGCGAGAGAGAGAGAGAGAGAGCGAAAGAGAGAGAGAGAGAGAGAGAGAGAGAGAGAGAGAGAGAGAGAGAGAGAGAGAGAGAACGCGACTCACTTGTTTAGTTGAAGCACGCCTCGGTCCAGCAGGTCTTGATCCACTGTCCAGACTGTTTGTCCATGTCCACTGCTCAGACTGCATCCAGCTAGTCATATAGCTTGTTGTTGTTGTTGTTCTTACCGAACCAGCTAACTACTAGCAGACAACCAGACAACTACTAGCAGAGCGTATTTCCTAGTAAGCCCCTCGAGGCGATGTCACGTGCCACTCTCAGCCAATAGAGTGACTACTTCGGGCACTAGACCAAGCGCCCTCGGATATCGTATTTGATTGTGTTATGTTGTACGTACGTATTTATTTACACGTACGTATGTATTTGCCCTGTGAGTTGCGCACTTACCGTGGAGCTGAGATCGAGCGCCCATGAAAAGGGGTTGGAGGGGGCTAGGCCGCTAGGGGCCGGGGGGCGTGAATACTTTCCTTTCTTCTTCTTCTTTTAACCAGGGGGGGCGGCGGTCTAACGCCCTCTATGGACCAGCCGCCACTGCATCCCAGATGAAGGCAGCCACAGTCATTATACACGCTTGAGATCACACATGTTAACTGATTAAACCTGCTAACTAATGCTAGCAAGCCAACAAACTGGCGAGACAGCTAATCCTAGCTGCCACTCATGCTTGCAGGAGAGCATCCCTACATCACATTTGTTGTTTGAACCGTTCACAAATCCCTCTGGTGTTCTGTTAACAGTGTGCTTTCCATTTCATTTGTTATCTACAGCATCTGATTTTCCTACAGCCTGATATCCTCTCTCTTCAATCCAAAGACTGTATGTTACTGTGGGACCAGAGAATGGCTTGGCTGGGGACCTCTACAGATCATCTTCTCTAAGCTAAGAAATACTCTTTGTTTCACCCCTATGTCTATGTATATGTTTGGATGTTAAGCTGGGAACAAAAAAACATTGATGGTGATCTGATGTTAGTTAGGCTATTGCATTGTTTACTATGATTTAGGGATGTTCGATATTGGCTTTTTTACCGATATTGTCCAACTCTTAATTTCCGATACCGATATCAACCGATATCAACCGATACCGATATATGCAGGGTTCCCCCCGCAAAAAACGGAATAATTTCAGGTAATTAACATTACATATCTCTTGTTGTGGAATTAACACAACATTATGCATACTTTTGACAATAAATAAAATCAGAATTTGTTCTTACTTGCTTGCCTGGGTAAATAAAGGTTAAATAAATGTAAAAAAAAAAAAATTATTTTTGAAAACCGATACCGATCATTTCCGATATCAAATCAAATCAAATTTATTTATAAGGCCCGACAACACACGTTAATGTCCCCATGGGCCGTACATGTCTTCTTTAAACAAGTCAAGAAGAAAACATAACAATAAGTCAAGAACAGAACAAGAACACCATAAGGTCCAACAAATTTCAAATAAATGCAAATAAATGAAAGAATGCAAGCACTCCCAGACATACCCCACGCGAAGGTAAGGAAAAACTCACTAAAACCTAACAATAGGGAAAAATGCTCCACAGGCAGTGTGGAGGAGAGAAACCTTAGAAGGGCCATTCAAGGGGGGATCTCCCTTCTTAGATGTCGGTGATAGTGTGAGGATTTGCCTGTTCCCTGGACCTTTATTCCCTGTCTCCTCACCTCACCAGCCCCCACCTTTGGACTTTCCCTGTCTACTCTCCTCAACAGCCCCCACCCTTGCGATGTTTTACTCTCCTCTACTCTTCACCAGCCCCCAACCTTGGACTACCTTTCGCAGCTGTCATAGTTTATGATTAGCGCCCCAGAGGGCTTTAAATACCTGGACCTCCCTCCAGTCCTGGTCGGGTCGTTCTTGTTACTACAATCTACTGCCGCATCTCCGGCGTGAGACGGCGTGCCACCCCTGTACATCACCACCTGTCGCCGTTTGCCTGGAGTGGGACGCCGTCTACGCTCTCTAATTCTCTACGGGAGGTTTTCCAGTATTCCCACTCCAGACGTCAAGCCGCATCGCTTCCTATTTCCACGGGAGGATGCGTCTCTTCGCCCCGGTCCCCTGGGACCCCTGTGTTCTGCGCTGCCCGTCTGCAGCATCCGAGGGGGATCTCCGTGCCAGGCCTGGAGTGGTGTTCCCACTCCAGACGTCAAGCCGGTGCGCTCCCACTCCAGACGTCAAGCCGGCGCGCTCCCACTCCAGACGTCAAGCCGGCGCGCATCGCTTCCTAGTTCCACGGGAGGATGCGTCTCTTCGCCCCGGTCCCCTGGGACCCCGGTGTTCTGCGCTGCCCGTCTGCAGCATCCAAGGAAGATCTCCGTGCCAGGCCTCCGCCGTCGGAACCCTGTCATCCCTGTAAGCAGCTCTGGCCCTTGCCCTGTCCAAGGCCTTAACCCTGTTCTCTGTCCCTGTCTCCAGCCCGCCTCTCCAGGCCTCTGTCCCTGTCCCCCTCTCCAGTGCCCCTGGTCCTGGTCCTTGACATTTTGCCCTGGCCCTGTCCCTTAGCCTTAGTCCCTTAGCCTGTTCGCCTCTTAAAGGCACAGTGCCGCATTTTCCCTATTTTCTTTGACTCCAGTGTTTTTGTGTTTTCCCTTGAAGGGACTGTGCCGCCTTTTGTTCAATAATAAATATTTTGCCCTGTTTTGGCTTACTCTCATACCTGTCTTGTGTTGTGCGATTGGGGTCGGTTACAAACCATAACAGTACGACCCGACCAGTCGACGACCCCAGCCAGCACAGACAGTGTATGTGAGTTAGCCCCTGTTAGTTCCCCTGTTAGTTCCCCTGTTGACTCCCTTGTTAGCTCCCCTGTTAGCTACCCTGTTCCCCACAGCTAGGACTGTCCTTCCAGCTAGCTTGTTCTCCTTTGCTAGTCCAGCTCTGTCTGCTAGCCTAGCTCCGGCAGCTAGCGCAGCCTCTATGTTAATGTAGCAGTACAGCTAGCATAGGCCCTGTAGCTAGCAATGCTCTGGCAGCTACCCAGTCCCTCTGCTAGCCCAGCTTTAGGTGTAGCTTCCCCTGCTAGCATGGCCCAGTTTTTTTTGTTTGTTGCTTTATCATGTCCCCTGCCCCGCTGTCTGATTTTTTGGGTCGCCCGGTGGCTCCCGTGGAGGGGGAGGTACTGTGAGGATTCGCCTGTTCCCTGGACCTTTATTCCCTGTCTCCTCACCTCACCAGCCCCCACCTTTGGACTTTCCCTGTCTACTCTCCTCAACAGCCCCCACCCTTGCGATGTTTTACTCTCCTCTACTCTTCACCAGCCCCCAACCTTGGACTACCTTTCGCAGCTGTCATAGTTTATGATTAGCGCCCCAGAGGGCTTTAAATACCTGGACCTCCCTCCAGTCCTGGTCGGGTCGTTCTTGTTACTACAATCTACTGCCGCGTCTCCGGCGTGAGACGTCGTGCCACCCCTGTACATCACCACCTGTCGCCGTTTGCCTGGAGTGGGACGCCGTCTACGCTCTCTAATTCTCTACGGGAGGTTTTCCAGTGTTCCCACTCCAGACGTCAAGCCGGCGCGCATCGCTTCCTATTTCCACGGGAGGATGCGTCTCTTCGCCCGGTCCCCTGGGACCCCTGTGTTCTGCGCTGCCCGTCTGCAGCTTCCGAGGGGGATCTCCGTGCCAGGCCTGGAGTGGTCTTCCCACTCCAGACGTCAAGCCGGCGCGCATCGCTTACTAATTCCACGGGAGGATGCGTCTCTTCGCCCCGGTCCCCTGGGACCCCTGTGTTCTGCGCTGCCCGTCTGCAGCATCCGAGGGGGATCTCCGTGCCAGGCCTGGAGGCGTGAATATTAAAGGCAACCAACTTGTGTTCAGCTTTTCGTTCAGCGTTTCTCTGATTGGCCACACGGCCAATCAATCAATCCACTAGCACACGCCCTTGCGGCAAGAGAGACGCGGCAGAACGCTGGTCGAACCAGCGGTGTTCTGTTGTGTGACTGTACTGCGGTGTTCTGTTGTGTGACTGTACTAAACTCTTCCACCACATGACCGACATTTGACATACAGTACACCTCCTATCTATGTTGGGATTATGTTTGGTCATGACAAAACAATAAAAATCGCTACTGTTAGTAATGCTGCCACCACCCACTTCAATGACAGAGCTCTCATAATTTGCGAATGCATAAACTATATCTTAAATTATGGCGATGTGTCTAATATGGCTGTCGCGAAGTCATTGATAAGCGACAGCCATATTAGACACATAGCCATAATTTAAGATATAGTTTATGCATTCGCAAAATATGAGAGCGCGCCGCTGTCATTGAAGGGCTTCCTACAACAGAGCACCGCCGCTGCTGCTGCTGAAGCTGGATCAAGCCGGCGGCGGCGCACGGAAGCCGTATTAGACACTCACTGTACATCAGTGTGTAACTGTAACGTTATATGTTATTTCGCCCGTGGAGGCTGCTGAAACGCCAGCGGGGCGACGCAGTGGTTTTTCCCCGGCTTCCGTGCGCCGCCGCCGGCTTGATCCAGCTTCAGCAGCAGCAGCGGCGGTGCTCTGTTGTAGGAAGCCCTTCAATGACAGCGGCGCGCTCTCATATTTTGCGAATGCATAAACTATATCTTAAATTATGGCTATGTGTCTAATATGGCTGTCGCTTATCAATGACTTCGCGACAGCCATATTAGACACATCGCCATAATTTAAGATATAGTTTATGCATTCGCAAATATGAGAGCTCTGTCATTGAAGTGGGTGGTGGCAGCATTACTAACAGTAGCGATTTTTGTTGTTTTGTCATGACCAAACATAATCCCAACATAGATAGGAGGTGTACTGTATGTCGACTGCTACCGCAGCTGAACACAAGTTGGTTGGAACAGCAGCCCAACAAGTACACAAGTTGGTTGCCCGCGCTGCCGCTCGCTTGCTCCTTGTATTTCATTTGGGACGTGCGCTTGCCTGCGCGTGGGGGCGGGGGGGCGCGGCCAATCAGAGAAAAGCCGAACACAATTTGGTTGCCTTTAATATTCACGCGGCCTGGAGTGGTGTTCCCACTCCAGACGTCAAGCCGGCGCGCTCCCACTCCAGACGTCAAGCCGGCGCGCTCCCACTCCAGACGTCAAGCCGGCGCGCATCGCTTCCTAGTTCCACGGGAGGATGCGTCTCTTCGCCCCGGTCCCCTGGGACCCCGGTGTTCTGCGCTGCCCGTCTGCAGCATCCGAGGAAGATCTCCGTGCCAGGCCTCCGCCGTCGGAACCCTGTCATCCCTGTAAGCAGCTCTGGCCCTCTCCCTGTCCAAGGCCTTAACCCTGTTCTCTGTCCCTGTCTCCAGCCCGCCTCTCCGGGCCTCTGTCCCTGTCCCCCTCTCCAGTGCCCCTGGTCCTGGTCCTTGACATTTTGCCCTGGCCCTGTCCCTTAGCCTTAGTCCCTTAGCCTGTTCGCCTCTTAAAGGCACAGTGCCGCATTTTCCCTATTTTCTTTGACTCCAGTGTTTTTGTGTTTTCCCTTGAAGGGACTGTGCCGCCTTTTGTTCAATAATAAATATTTTGCCCTGTTTTGGCTTACTCTCATACCTGTCTTGTGTTGTGCGATTGGGGTCGGTTACAAACCATAACAGATAGTAGTGTTGCAGACTAACAGTTGGTAAGCATGCACTCAAGTGCGTAGTAAAACACAGATGAGTGCATGCAATAGCAACTGAACATTTTGAAAGATTAAAGATAGAGCTGATAGCGATAGCAACTGAACATTTTGAAAGATTGAAGATAGAGCTGATAGCGAATCTATTTGAGGCACAGGGGCGGCGCAAAGAGGGTTGCGTCCTCCCCGTCTTAATCACGGGACATTCAACACTCCGGTCATTGCTCAGAGACAGCTGGAGACAGGGAGATAGGGGGCGGCGCAGAGAGGGTCGCGACCTCTCCGACATCATCGCGGGACGTCCAGCACACCGGCTTCACATTTAATGCCAATATCGGTAGGCCAATAATATCGGACATCCCTAATGATTACTGATTAATCTCCCATTCACCTGTCCTGCTTTCACTGCTAGAATTCTCTTCATAAAGTAGACTTGTATTTAGCCAGCCATACAAGGTTTAGAATATTTTTACAATTTGTTTTATGTTTCAAGTTTACTTTTATTTGTCACATATAAAGTACATCATCATGGAACGGGTGGATACACGAAAAAACACAACGGGAGTAAGGTTAACATGATGACAAAAAAAGCATATGCAATAGGTAATGTCAAGATACTTGCCATGCCGCCAATAAACGAAGATCTGACACTGATGCATGGAGATCCATGGTCTTCTTGTAGGTGGTGCAGTGATTAGACGGCAGGTGTGGAGTCTCCATCCATCAGCGTGATGATTATCAGCTGCGCCTCTTGCGTGCCCCAAAGTGCAGGGAGTGAATGGGACAGACACAGGGTTAGAGACAGACATGGGACGGGGTGTGTGAGGGAGACAGAGAGGTTTGTGCAGGTGAAACCGTAACAAAATCTGGTTTTAGATTCAGTGTTAATATCTCCATAGTGATAATCGGAGAGCAAAGTTTCTTTAGCATAGTTCCAGTCTTAAACAAGGGTACAAGAAACCAGTGGCGGCTGGTGAAAATTATTCTAGGTAGGGCGGTGCCATATTCAATCAGTTTCAGTAACTAACTTACTTACTTTTTACTTACTTAGGCCTTTTATTTCTTTCGGCCATTGATGAAAAGTTTCCACCCCCGTCTGTCTTGAGCCATCCTCTCCAGCTGTTTCCACGTCAGTCCCCTCGTCTTGAGTTCCTGCTCAATGTCTTTTCTCCAGGTGTTTTTGGGTCTTCCTCTCCCTCGCTTGCCTTGTGGGTTCCAGGTTAATGCCTGTTTCGTTATTGCGGTTTTGTGTCTTCGAAGTGTGTGCCCAATCCAGCTCCATTTTCTCCTGGTCAGCTGGACCTCCACTGATTCTTGCTTGGTGCATTCCCACAGCTTGATGTTGGTGATTGTGTTTGGCCAGAAGATCCTGAGGATACGTCTCAGACAATGGTTGATGAAGGTCTGCAGTTTATTGATGATGTTAGTGGTGGTTTTCCAGGTTTCAGAGCCATATAGCAGTACGGATTTGACGTTGGAGTTGAAGATTTTGAGTTTTGTGTTGAGTTTGATGTTTCGGGTTTTCCATATCTTGTCCCTTGTGCCTCCCTAGCACTGGTGGAACTCATGAGGCTTAAGAGATAAAAGTATGGATCAAGTTCACAGCCATATCATTTTAACCGTTTACTATTTAAAAAAAAAGAAATCCCATGATTAACATTAAGAACCTCAATATATCGATGACAAATTACAAATAGTTCCAAATTTTAACCACTTATATTCGTGTTTGTTTGATAGTAAGTCCGTTTTTATGGGGGAAAAAAGCAGAAAAGCGCATATTTATCATATCTCTATATGTTTTAGACCCCATATTGCAGCGTGTGAAAACTGCACAAAGTTCCTGTGAATAAGAATCTACCCTTATAAAAAAGAAAGTTGACTAATTCGGTCAGAAATAGCGGAGACGCTAACGTTAGTAAGCACTGATTATTATTATTATATCTCTGCGGGCGAGCACTACTCGATCTCCCGGTAGATAATGAAAATATATGTAAAATGAAGATATGGTCCCAATTTCATGAAATAATAATCAACACAGACACCGCTGTGCTCACACACACACACACACACAAAAATGCAAGAAAGACAGAATCGGTACCAGGGAGGCACAAGGGTTTAACATGTTGAATGTTGCTCTTGCTTTTCCTATTCTTGCTCTTACGTCTTCCTTAGTCCCGCCATCCACAGCTATAACACTACCCAAGTATGTGAATTTGTCAACCTCTTCCAGTGTCTGGCCCCCGATGGTTATGGGGTTTGTGCTTTTATTATTGACTCTGTTTACTTGAGTTTTTGGTCCATTTATTTTGAGCCCAAGTCCAGCTGCAGTTGTTTCTAGCAGCTGGGTTTTGTCTTGCATCTGTTGATGGTTGTGTGAGAGTAGTGCGATGTCATCCGCAAAGTCCAGGTCTTCGAGGTGCTCCGTTAGACTCCACTGGATGCCAGTCTTTTTATTGGTTGTGGTTTGCCTCATGATCCAGTCGATGCATAGGAGGAAGAGGAAGGGGGAAAGTAGGCAGCCCTGTTTCACGCCGGTGAGCACTTTGAAGTGTTCTTGTGCACATCCGTTATGTAACACTTGGCATTTCATGTCCTAATACATGTTCTTGATTATGCTGATGTATTTTTTAGGGATTCCATAGTGTGCCATGAGTTTCCAAAGCAGCTCGCGGTCTCCACTATCGAATGCCTTTTCAAAATCTATGAAATTGACATAGACAGGTGCATGCCATTCTATGGATTGCTCGATGATGATCCTGAGGGTGGCAATTTGGTCACTGCACGATCTACCGTTCCTGAAAACGGCTTGGTTTTCTCTCAGTTCATCATCGACCCCTTTTTGCAGTCTGTCCAAGATAATGCGTTTGAACACTTTGCCTGGTGTTGAGAGCAACATAATCCCACAATAGTTGTTGCAGTTCTTAAGGTCTCCTTTCTTGGGTATAATAGCAATGAGCCGGTCCTTCCAGTCTGTTGGTACATTTCCTTCTTTCTCCCAGATCCTTTTGATCAGCTGGTGTAGCATGGTGGCTGAGGTTTCAACGTCTGCCTTTAAAGCTTCTGCTGGAATGTCATCTGGCCCTGCTGCCTTGCCACGTCGCAATGCATTGATGGCCTTTTTCACCTCATATCTTGTTGGGGGGGCACAGTTGATCTCCAGCATGTGTGCAGCTGGCGGAATCTCCACCTCTTGGACAGGGGGCTCTCTGTTGAGGAGCTCCCTAAAGTGCTCAGTCCACCTTTGGTGTTGTTCTTCCTTGGTGGTGAGGAGTCGTCCTTGTTTGTCACAGATTTGTGTGTTTGTCTGTCTAAACCTCCCGGTTAGTTTCTTGGTGGTCAGGTAGAGTTCCTTGAGGTTATTCTTTCCCACTGCTTCCTCTGATTCTTGCGCCAAGTCTTCTATGTATTTCTGTTTGTCGCATTTGATGCTTTTCTTCACCTCCTTGTTTGTGAGCTGCTCCCTTTTTAGCTTGAGTTTTGCATTTGTTTATTGTGTCTTTTTTTGCCCTCCTCTCCTCTATTCTTTTCAGTGTTTCAGTGGATATCCAGGGTTTGTGGCTTGTTTTCTTTCTCCCTACCACTTCTAGGCATGTCTCCTTCCATACGGTTTTCAGGTTGTTTCAGTGCTTTTCCACTGGTTTTTGAGCTTGTTCTTGCAGGGCTTGGAACCTGTTCTGTAGGGTGATTTGGTATAGTTCCGTTGTTCCTATGTCCTGGAAAAGCTGGATGTTGTACTTTGCTCTGTTGTCAGTGGGGCTGTTACAGCGCTTCAGCTTGAGTTGGAGTTTTGCAGCCAGTAGGTGATGATCTGACCCCGCATCTGCCCCCCTCTTCACTCGTACATCCAGGAGGGAACGTCTGAACTTCCTGTTTATACATATATGATCTATTTGGTTTTCTGTGGTGTGGTCAGGTGATATCCATGTGGCTTTGTGAACGGGTTTGTGGGGGTAAACTGTCCCTCCTATGACCAGGTTGTAGTCTGCACAGGCGTTTGCAAATCTTTCACCATTTTCATTCATGCTGCCAATTCCATGCTTTCCCATAATCAGCTCGTATCCAGTGTTGTTGTTCCCAACCTTTGCATTCATGTCGCCCATGAGGAGAAAGATGTATTTTTTTCTCCTGGCCTGGAGTAGCTATTGTAGCTGGTTGTAGAAGTTGTCCTTTATTTCCTCATCTGTGGTGTTGGTGGGTGCATAACATTGTATGACATGTAGGTTAATTCTTTTATGGGTGGTTTTAAATCTTGCGGTGATGATTCTGGAGTTGATGGGCTCCCAACTGACGAGGGCCCTCTGCGTGCCACTCCCTCAGTGTGTGGTGCTTTCTCATCCGGGTGTCCAGAGAAGATTATGGATTCACCACTGGTCAGTTTGACTTCTCCTGTCTGGAGCCATCTGGTTTCACATAAGCCGAGGATAGAGAGCCTGTATCTTTTCATCTCTTCTGCGATCACTGACGTCTTCCCCGCTGTGTACATGGTCCTGATGTTCCAGGTTGTGATGTTGGTAGACCGCCTAGGGCAGTGGTTCTCAACTGGTCTAGCCTCGGGACCCAACATGTTCCTTAGTCATTAAGTCGCGACCCACATTTTTAAACGACTATGATTTATTTCAAATATTTTTTTTTGCAGTAATACACAATCTTTCATGCACTTTTGTGTTTATGAAATAAACACAAAAAAGTGCAACAAAAGTGCAACTTGGGCTAAAAACCCAATGAAATAAAATAATAATAAGTAATATGCTTCTTAGCTTAAGAATAGATTTCTTAGCTTAACATAACAGACCTACAGTAAGTTTGGGGAAACTAATGGGATAACTGGGGTTGCAACAAAAGTGCAACTAGGGCTAAAAACCCAATGAAATAAAATAAGTAAGGGATAATGTATAGCTACAAGGTCATTGTCGCAAAATAATTGACCGACAGAGTTTAGAATACAGAGGCGCCTCGCCAAGGTGTTCTAAATGTAGTGAAGGTCAATTATTTTGCGACAATGACCGAGTATAGGCTATACATTATCCCACTTATTACATGGCTAACTTACTAACAATATACCTAATTCATTTTACACCATCGACAAGACAAGATCAAATGCAGACGCAGTTCTGTTCTGTCGCTCCGCGCTGTCATCGCCGGCAGCTTTGCCGGCAGCCGGCAGGTGTGTCTGATTGCACTGATGCAGTGTGTGTCAGTGGGCTTGATTGCTTCAGCTGCGAACAGCGGTCATTATTGCTTGGCAGAGGTCCGTTATCGAGTAATAACGGACCTCTGCCGAGCGCTATTGACCTCTGCCGAGCGCTATTGACCAATCACAATCAAGCATTTCGGCGAATGTTAAAACGCCATGTAATAATAATAAATAATTATGCTTCTTAGCTGATTTCTTAGCTTAACATAACAGACCTACAGTAAGTTTGGGGAAACTAATGGGATAACTGGGGTTGCAACAAAAGTGCAACTAGGGCTAAAAACCCAATGAAATTAAATAATAAATAATAATAAATAATATATCCTTCTTAGCAGATTTCTTAGCTTAACATAACATACCTAATTTTGGGGGGACTAATGGGACCCAGATAGCAAAAGGTGTTAATTCAATGTTGATTTATGGTCAAAATGCTTGATTTTTGGTTAAGGTCGACGATTGATGGTGAATCACCCATTAACCGCTGAAGCAATTGACTAATGTTGAAAACATATCATTGAATCAATATTGTTTTGTGGTTGCATTTTAATGATTGAAATGCCAATATCTAATAAATGTTGAATCAACGTATGCTGTTCAACGTATGCTGTTTGTCGTCATTACGTTGGACCGATCCGAATCCCCCCCCCCCAATTTAAACAGATATGGTACGTCCCAGCATGCAGCTGAGCACTCTCTCAATGTGAACTGCATGGCAACAGAACAGCACGTCTGGTTCCCCCGGATTTGATTCTACTGAGTGCTTTACAGTAAGTTTTGGCTATATTACTTTTATCTTAACTGTGTTCTGTGAAAAATAACGTTATTGTGAGTGTGACCAGTGGATCTTGACGGCGTTGTGCATGTGCTTATGCTGCAGTTTGGTAGGTAAATATATATATACGTCAACTAAGATAAATATTTATGAATATTCGTTAGCGTGTGCTTAATATAACTCTGGAGAGTGTGCAAGTGGAATCGTACGGTTGTTTAAGTTATTTCGATGTAAATATTCTAGCGCCAAACGAATAGAAATTGTGTGGTCCAATTGCGTGCGTTGGTACTGAATGACGTTGTGCGACTCAGCCAATCAAAAGCATGCTTATTGGGTGAACAGGAAGTAGTCAAGGAAGCACGCGCTAGCTGGCCTAGTAAACACGTGGATCCGTAAATGCAACGTTGCCTACCAGACAACGGGACCGCGTGTTTCTTTTTGTATGGCTGTTCAAACTAATTTTACAGTTCTGCTAGCTACATGCAGTATTTAGCGAGCTGGGTTAGCCGGTTAGTTGGCTTTGAATCCCGGCTGCGGCTAGGTAGCCAGCTAGCTAAATGCACCGCGACGGTGATGTCACCAAACAAAATGGCGGCGCCCATGTTGATAAAGCGCTTCACATAACAAATAGTTTTTTCTTAGAAACTGCTTATTTTTATAACGTGATTTTTTTCTGTGGCTTATCTAAATACTAATTTGATGCTATGACTATGTTTATATCGCTATATGCTTCATCTCCCCTTGCACTCTTTCTAAGTTGGTTAAGGTTAGAGTTTGTCTTAGAGCATGGCGATAGAACGCCAGGTAGTTTGCAGGCTGTTTGGCGTGCCACTGGTCCTGCTAATGTTGAATGAATGAATGAAAACTTTATTTAACAGATTGCAGAAGGGGTACAATACAATATGGCTCAATACACACAATTGTTAAGGGGATGCAGACCAGAGAAAGAAGTTTTTGTCTCGTTTACATCAGGGTCCCCCATTTTCAATTCATAGTGACATTTATGACATACACATGATGACATTTATGGCATAGGGAGGGACATGCATGACATACAGATAGTATATAGTTAGACGTTTGGTTATATGCACGGTATTTTCTAATGAACAATATAACAATAATATAATAATGAACTCTCTTGATATTGATCAAAATGTAGAATTATGCAAGCGTTTCACCCTGCACATTGCAATGCAGAACATTAATCAGGACCCTCCCCCCTTTTTTCTTTCTTTTTCCAGAATCACGTACCAGTTTCAAGAAGCCGCATGTTGCAGCAATTGAAGCAAAGACTTAATTGTTCTAGCCAAGTAAATACCACAATTTATGTACCATTACATTGACTATATAGTTAGACGTTTGGTTATATACATGGTATTTTCTAATGAACAATATAACAATAATATAATAATGGACTCTCTTGATATTGATCAAAATGTAGAATTATGCAAGCGTTTCACCCTGCACATTGCAATGCAGCACATTAATGTCGACCCTCCCCCCTTTTTTCTTTCTTTTTCCAGAATCACGTACCAGTTTCAAGAAGCCGCACGTTGCAGCAATTGAAGCAAAGACCTGTTCTAGCCAAGTAAATAGCACAATGTATGAACCATTACATTGACTACAGCACCTCATCACTATGTCATCTTATTCTCGGGCTAAAAGACGTAGAGTCAACAAATTAGTGAGAGAGACAGAGCAGGCTATCCTCACTGATTATAAGTTAATTGTTGCTGCTAATTCAAGGACAAACCATCACTCTTTAGAGAACACAGATCCTGTCACAGCCTATACTGAGTGCCTGCTCGATTTACCAAAGACAGACTTGCCACTAGATTTAACAACTAGATCAGACTTGCCACTAGATTTATCAACTTCAGACTTGCCACTAAACAGACCACTAACTATCAGTGATCAAAGTGAAAATATTGACTCACCAGGTGAGTCAAATGCACATTTTGAAAGTATAGCTGGGGATGACGAAATTGAACCTGAACATGTCTTTGACAGTGATGAGCATAATGAAGATTTCCTCATGACAAGTTTAAAATATTGGGCAACATCCTATTCAGTCTCTCTGGTTGCACTATCATCTTTGCTGTCCTTTTTGAAGATGTTTCACCCCACCCTTCCTAAAGATGGAAGAACATTGCTAGGAACACAAAAACATGTGCCTACCACTAAGATTGAAGGGGGAGAATACTATCATTTTGGTTTAGTCAAAGGGGTGCTTTCACGGTTGGCATGTTTGATTTTACCGGCAACTCTGACAACTCTTAATTTACAGTTTAATATAGATGGTTTACCTTTATTCAAAAGTTCTAAACTTCAGTTTTGGCCCATACTTGGAAGTCTCAAATGTGACTACACAAAGTCCCCATTTGTTGTTGGCATTTTTTGTGGTCTCAGCAAGCCAAAGAGTGTTTTTGAGTACCTAGAGCAGTTTGTCAAAGATCTTCAGAATGTACTGTCTAATGGCATTATTTATAATGACAAGCAATTTGATGTACAGATTTCTTCTTTCATTTGTGATGCCCCGGCTAGAGCTTATATTAAGCAGACCCAGGCATTTAATGGCTATTCTGGTTGTGACAAGTGTTTTCAGGAGGGTGTATGGAGAAATAAAATGACATATCCTGAAACAAAAGTCAGACTTAGGACAGACTCCAGTTTCTCAGACATGGTTGATGAGGCACATCACAATGGGACGAGCCCTTTAACAGGTTTAGTTAAGATGGTTTCTATGTTTCCAACTGATTACATGCATCTCTGTTGTCTCGGAGTTACAAGGAAACTGCTTAATATATGGTTAAAGGGGAAGAATTTGGCAACAAGGGTCCCTTCCAAAACTGTACAAGCCATTTCAGGTAAACTGCTAAAGCTACGTCCCTACATGCCTTGTGAATTTAACCGTAAACCAAGGGAACTGTCAGAGTTAGATCGCTGGAAAGCTACTGAGTTGCGATCCTTCATGTTGTATTGGGGTCCTGTTGTTTTGAAGGATTCCCTCCCCAGTGAGCTGTATGACAACTTCATGTTGTTTTCTGTTGGAATGTACTTGTTGCTGTCCCCTAGTATTTCTGAGGAAATGTTGGCCTTTGCGCACAAGTTGATGGTTTCTTTTGTTGAACACTTTGGGACAGTGTATGGAAGAGGTGAAATTGTGTACAATGTACACCAGCTTATTCATTTGGCTGAGGAATACAGGAAGTTTGGCACTCTAGATAATATCTCAGGATTCCCTTTTGAGAACTATCTTGGACAAATTAAGCATCTTCTACGCAAGCCACATCAGCCTCTACAACAGGTAGTGAAAAGGTTGTCTGAAATTCCACATGTTGGATCCCCATGTCCCACAGATGATCCAATTTTGCGTAATATTCACACTGATGGGCCTGTCCCCCCACAGTTTACTTCTTCACAACAGTACAGGAAGGTCTCCACTCATCGGTTTACTTTGTCCACAAAGAAAGGAGACAATTGTATTGAGGTTGGAGATGGATTTGCATTAGTAGAGAATATTCTTAAATCAGAGGAAGAGGTATATATAATTTACAGAAAGTACAGACACAAACAGCCATACTACATGTATCCCTGTGAATCATCATACATTGGTACATACAAGGTCAGTGGCTTGCAAGAAGATATAGGGATAGGTAAACTTCGCTATATCAAGCGCAAATGTCTTCTCTCTCCAGACGGAGATGGTGCCATTGCAATACCACTACTTCATTTAACAGCATAACCATACTGCCCTACAAAGCTAAAGTGCAGTAACTATATTGACACACTGACTCTAACGTCGGATTTCGGGGCATAACTTACCTCATTAATAAATACACAATTAGTACAATATTACATGTACACAGATAACATGTTTGGCTGGCCAATTGAAACGCTTAAAGGAAAACTCCAACATTTTGTGAAATTAGCTTATTTAACATCTTCCCTGGAGTTGGACAAGAAGATGCATACCTTTTTCGTCTCTCTGCATGCTTTGGGCTTAGGGAACGCCTGGACCGTTAGCCTAGCTTAACTTCATCACTGGAAGTGGGGCAGACATCTAGCCTAGTTCACTACAGTCAGGAAATATACTCCAAATACAACTCCCAAACGTTCCTGTAAACATGTTGTGACCTGTGTGTTTACCCCGTCTCCCAGTCACACAAGTCACACGAGTCTCCCAGTCACATGAGTCTCGTGTGACTGGGAGACTTGTGTGACTTGGAGACTTGTGTGACTCGTGTGACTTGGAGACTTGGACTTGTGTGACTTGTGTGACTTGGAGACTTGTGTGACTTGGAGACTTGTGTGACTCATGTGACTTGGAGACTTGTGTGACTGGGAGACTTGTGTGACTTGGAGACTTGTGTGACTCGTGTGACTTGGAGACTTGGGCTTGTGTGACTTGTGTGACTTGTGTGACTTGGAGACTTGTGTGACTTGTGTGACTGGGAGACTTGTGTGACTTGTGTGACTGGGAGATTTGTGTGACTTGGAGACTTGTGTGACTTGGAGACTTGTGTGACTCATGTGACTTGGAGACTTGTGTGACTGGGAGACTTGTGTGACTTGGAGACTTGTGTGACTCGTGTGACTTGGAGACTTGGACTTGTGTGACTTGTGTGACTTGGAGACTTGTGTGACTTGGAGACTTGTGTGACTCGTGTGACTTGGAGACTTGGGCTTGTGTGACTGGGAGACTTGTGTGACTTGGAGACTTGTGTGACTCGTGTGACTCGTGTGACTTGGACTTGTGTGACTTGTGTGACTTGGAGACTTGTGTGACTCGTGTGACTTGGAGACTTGGACTTGTGTGACTTGTGTGACTTGGAGACTTGTGTGACTTGGAGACTTGTGTGACTCGTGTGACTTGGAGACTTGGACTTGTGTGACTTGTGTGACTTGGAGACTTGTGTGACTTGGAGACTTGTGTGACTCATGTGACTTGGAGACTTGTGTGACTGGGAGACTTGTGTGACTTGGAGACTTGTGTGACTCGTGTGACTTGGAGACTTGGGCTTGTGTGACTTGTGTGACTTGTGTGACTTGGAGACTTGTGTGACTTGTGTGACTGGGAGACTTGTGTGACTTGTGTGACTGGGAGATTTGTGTGACTTGGAGACTTGTGTGACTTGGAGACTTGTGTGACTCATGTGACTTGGAGACTTGTGTGACTGGGAGACTTGTGTGACTTGGAGACTTGTGTGACTCGTGTGACTTGGAGACTTGGACTTGTGTGACTTGTGTGACTTGGAGACTTGTGTGACTTGGAGACTTGTGTGACTCGTGTGACTTGGAGACTTGGGCTTGTGTGACTGGGAGACTTGTGTGACTTGGAGACTTGTGTGACTCGTGTGACTCGTGTGACTTGGACTTGTGTGACTTGTGTGACTTGGAGACTTGTGTGACTCGTGTGACTTGGAGACTTGGACTTGTGTGACTTGTGTGACTTGGAGACTTGTGTGACTTGGAGACTTGTGTGACTCGTGTGACTTGGAGACTTGGACTTGTGTGACTTGTGTGACTTGGAGACTTGTGTGACTTGGAGACTTGTGTGACTCATGTGACTTGGAGACTTGTGTGACTGGGAGACTTGTGTGACTTGGAGACTTGTGTGACTCGTGTGACTTGGAGACTTGGGCTTGTGTGACTTGTGTGACTTGTGTGACTTGGAGACTTGTGTGACTTGTGTGACTGGGAGACTTGTGTGACTTGTGTGACTGGGAGATTTGTGTGACTTGTGTGACTGGGAGACGTGGTAAATACACAGGTCACAACATGTTTACGGGAACGTTTGGGAGTTGTATTTTGATTGTATTTGGAGTATATTTCCTGACTGTAGTGAACTAGGTTAGATGTCTGCCCCACTTCCAGTGATGAAGTTAAGCTAGGCTAACTGTCCAGGCGTTCCCTAAGCCCAATGCATGCAGAGAGACGAAAAAGGTATGTATCTTCTTATAACTCCAGGGAAGATGTCAAATAAGCTAATTTCACAAAATGTTGGAGTTTTCCTTTAAATGCTTCAAAAATGCAATGTGTGCGGACTAATTAGGAGGCGGCTGTTACAAAGGGTCAGATTAAACCGAATATATATATTTATTACTTGAGATATATTGTATAGTATTTGTATATCGTCTGATATCCCTTGTATATTCTTTGTACATATACACGGAATATCCCTTTACCTAGTACAGGCCAGACCATAATATTCGTTCTCCTATTGGACAGCGACCCCCCTAGGCGCCACGGCCATACCCCCAATGTCTAGTTCAAAGTCACCGCTAAGACGTATAAATACGTTGCAGGTGGATACAGCAGTTAGTTACCCCAATAAGTTGAAGCCTTCACCACGATACAACGTGCTGTGAAGTGTGCCCGTTTTGCCCCAAAATAGAGCCTTGAGACCGCGTGCAAATTGATAGCTGAAGTGTCAGAGTTTAACGCTGTATCGTCGAGTTCGACCTATTCTATTATTAAGTATTAGTCTATTATGTATAGTGTATCGTGCGGCTACCGTTCTACAGTGACCAGCATTACCAACGTTTCATCGTACCGAGTTAGTGTGCTTATCCAGGCTGGGCGGCCTAACCTTGTGCCGCCATCCGAGGAGCCCTAGACGAGAACCGTGTGGATATGTACACTGGATAACCTACACCGACGACTACAGACAGAAATAAGGCTGGTACTATAGATTATTCACCATACGTATAAATACGTTGCAGGTGGATACAGCAGTTAGTTACCCCAATAAGTTGAAGCCTTCACCACGATACAACGTGCTGTGAAGTGTGCCCGTTTTGCCCCAAAATAGAGCCTTGAGACCGCGTGCAAATTGATAGCTGAAGTGTCAGAGTTTAACGCTGTATCGTCGAGTTCGACCTATTCTATTATTAAGTATTAGTCTATTATGTATAGTGTATCGTGCGGCTACCGTTCTACAGTGACCAGCATTACCAACGTTTCATCGTACCGAGCTAGTGTGCTTATCCAGGCTGGGCGGCCTAACCTTGTGCCGCCATCCGAGGAGCCCTAGACGAGAACCGTGTGGATATGTACACTGGATAACCTACACCAATGACTACAGACAGAAATAAGGCTGGATTATATTAGTTTAGGACGGTATGGGAATGGCTTGTAAGGAGAGATCATTATGAGTACCGTAAATTCTCATTTCAGCCCTTTGAAGATGAATGGTGAGGTGGTGCTGTGGTCAGTTGTACAGTTCCCAAATGGTGGGACAGCAGTAGTTCTAGAGAGCTGGTTTAATGCTAAAGACCAGACTGTGTTATGGCCCCCTAAACACATAAAGCTCACAAAAGCCCTTCGAGATGGACTGCAACCAGATGATAAATGGATCACCTATAAGGATGTACGTGAGCTTACTACGTGTGGTGAGTATTTCGTGCAACACATACACAAAAAGTGAGGACGCAAATTGTGACGATGCACATATGATAAGAGGTACATATATTTTTTCGTTAAACACTGGACTGCAGATATGTTAATTGTCATTTTCTCTCTGCTCTTTCCAGAGACCCATGATGAGGCCAAAAAACGAGAGACCAAGTACACCTCAACTATGTGTCCAACCTCTGAAATTGAATCTGAGGACGAAGGAGATCTCCGCCAGAAAAGAAGATCCAGGTACAGTGTTCACTTTGTTAAAGGGACAACTCTCCCTAGGGTGTTGTAAATAATGGCACTGCTGTTGTAGTTGCAAGTAGTGCTAAAAGGATAACACACAGTGGCCTGAGGGCCTATGTATTCAGACTTTAGCCTTGACTAATAAACGTAGTATCATAACTACTGTTGTGAAGGGCCAGATTAAACCGAATATATATATTTATTATATATATATATTTAATTGTATTTGTATATTCTCTAATATTCCCTGATATCCCTTGTATATTCCTTGTACAATATGCATTGAATATCCATTCTAGCCTACTGAACATCCCATAATAGTCTCCATTCTACTATTGGTCGAGACCTTGGTGCCAGGCTGCCATACCCCTCAGACCCAGTTCAAACGTACCGCTCCACATGTACGAACAAGTCCTAGTTCCGCGTAGGAATCTGGCTACCGCACCACTAATGGGACTATTTGTTCATAGTGCGTATATATACTGCGCTACTAAAGTAGGACTTCCTTTTCAGTCCAGTTTCTTACCCTCCAATAGAGTCACAGACGTAAAGCCTCCCCGCGACGCCACGTGTGGGAGTAAGGCCAAGTTCGCCTACCATCGGTATTGAGACATCGTGTATATTAATATTTGAATAGTCATATTTGGCACTATATCGTCGAGTTGGACGTAGTCTATTAAGCTAATAATAGTCTGTTAATATATAGTGCTTCGTGCGGTGAGAATACTACCGTAGTCAGTACCCCATCGTTTCGGGCAGAGAACTGGCTGCTTACCCAGGGTGGTTGACCCCATGTGAAGCTGCACCCGAGGAGCCCCAGAGCCGACGAGCGAGTGGACCTGTATACCGGATTATTCTACCGACGACAGCCCGCCTTCCCAGGCACGGATTATGCTTTGTATACTTTGATTATTCCATGGATAAAGACCCCCGACACTGCCGTGTGTTGGAACCCCCCCCCCTGGAGAGGACGCAAGGTGAGGAGACGCTCTGCAAGACGAGGTCGCTTCACGTCTCTCCCCCGTGGACCGGAGAGAGCCGGCCCACAAAGAGTCCACCTGCTTTCATCTGTGGTCCAAGGATCGCCGGCGCATTGAACGGCACTACAGTGGGTTCACCTGGGATACCCTTGGCCGGACGAGGCAGCCGGATTCTACCCCCCCCCCCCTCCTACTCCTGTCGGCTTACAAGCGACCGGATTAACCCCCTCTAGTGTATCTAGTATATAATCATTAAAGTATCATTGCTGTTATTCCTTAACTATTCCAGGTCGTATATTTACCACCTGCGCCTTCAGAGATTGGACATTCTCTATTGATATACCGACGAATACTCTTTGCCATAAAAGTGCATACTATTTCAATTCATAAATGTAATTAAGTGATTAAGTGCTTGTTCTACACACCATCGCTGTGTAGAAATAAAGACCTGTTTCGACTTCGTACATTTGTGTTGGATCCGTTTCATCTACGTGAGAGTGTTTATGATAATATATTTATGCCGTGTACTGGGTGGCCGAATATTAAGTACAAAGGTAGTGGTAGTAAGTATCATATCTAGTAATACAGTCAGGGAATTGTACCCCTCAGTTACAATTGGTCCTTCGAGCCGGAGGGTAATTAGTGTAATATTAATATAGTGTTATTAATATTGAAATGGCCTATGATGAACACTCCACGAAACGATCCTCCTAACCAACGCCCGCAGCGCGAACGACGGCTCCCTCAGTACTTAGAGGCTTACGCTGTCAGTCAACAACCTAGTCTTCTACTAACAGTAAACGCGGTAAAACTAGAAAGTAAAAGTATGTCTAACCCCAACGCCCAGACTACCCCGACCATAGAGGCCCCTACGGGCTCTAATGTAACTGACCAAGTTCACGGTGGGGACCAGTGGGAACCAGACATGACTTCACACCCCGCCAGTACTGAAGAAGTAGTCCCCGATGAGTCCCGGGAGGAATACAACGCTACCGAGAGAGAACTCGGCACGGAAGAAGACGGGGAGAGCACCGTGGAGATAGAACTCCAAGGCTCCGCAAGGAGTACCCCGAGGGAAGGCTCCCCTATACAACCGCCTTCTCCCAGCGAGGCAGAGAGGACCCTACAGCAGGCCTTCCTCATCAGCCTGAACGCCGCTGCTGAACGCGACCGACTGCAGATCCAGCAGCGAAGCGAACACGAGCGGATACGTCTAGAAATAAGACGCATTCAGATGGAAGAGAATGTGGCCCGAGAACGAGCCGGTGCTCAACGGGACGCAGCGCGCGACAGACAGCAGTCGCAACTAATAGAACAGCTGATCAGACGGACAACACCCTCTCCCTCCGCCAGAGGCTCCAGGAACTCGTCTAGACACACCTCCAGGGCGGCATCCCCTAGCCGAGTAAACAACCCTGAACTTGACCAACAGACGAGGTCTATACCCCCCACAGACCACCTCCCCCCACCGGTCCAAGCGAGACCTAGCAACCGGGAAGGAGCAGCATATCCTGTGGAGAGGCTAAACCAGAGACTACAAGCACTGGATGACCTAACTGAAGACGAAGAGGAAGAGGAGGAGAACCACGCCCGAAGACAGCACAGTACTCTACCGGACCAGGAGGCCCGGTACAGCCCAGGCTATACTCCCGCGGAGCTGCGCTACAGACCCCCGACTCTATACCCGGGTGAGCACGACGCACGACCCGCACCGAGGAACAGCACCTGGACAAGCGGGCCATGGTACACTGCCGGTACCAGCCCATACCAAGGAGCGGGAGGAGACTCGCCTAGGAGGCCTCTCCCCCAACGCTCGCCGATGTATCCACAGTCAGCGTCATACATTGGCACGCCTATGGTACCCGACTTCACCCAAGAGAACCGGGCCCAGTATACAGAACTCCGCATGTGTCTGGAGACCATGTTGGTGGATGTATTGGATGAACGCCACAAATACGCCATCCTACTGAAGCACTTAAAGGTACCCCGCGCACATAATATAGCGCTCGCCTACGCGACTTCCACCACCCCATACACAGCAGCGCTGGTAGCATTGGACCAGAGGTATGGGCGCATATGGGATTACGTGATCCAGGAGATCCGACACATCGACCGCTTACCCCCAGCAATAGACAATCGAGCACTGGACGACCTGTCCATCAGAGTGCAGTCCCTGGTAGGGATGTTGGGAGCGCAAAGAGAGAAGGGGAGGCATGAACTTTACGCCAACTCAAATGTGGAAAGGATCCTGGAGAAGCTGCCGCCCGCTCGTCAGGAGCGCTTTAGGCGGCAGAGGGACCACAGAGACCCGAATGGCCCCGAACCGAACCTCCTCGATCTAGCAGACTTCCTGGCGAAAGAAGTCAGCAGCCTACGGCTAGATACATTCGGACGGAGCACCCCTGGCTCCAGAGAAGGAACCAGACGACTAAATGATGGAAGAAGATCGGTGACTGTGATGCACCAATCGGAGTCAGTACCGAGCAGCAGGAGCCACAGTACCCCCTCCAGAACGGAGAAGTGGAAGATAGTGTGCCCCTACTGTGAGAAAGAACACTGGCTAGCGCAATGTGACTCCTTCCCCAAGCTGAACGCGGAGGAAGCAGGTCAATGGATAAAGTCCAACAAGCGCTGTTTTCGCTGTGCGCGCTCACACATGGCAGCCGAATGCCGCTTAAAGAAAAGGTGCACCAAGTGCGATGGAGCCCATCTGGACATACTTCACGACAGTAACAGACGGCGCCCTTCACCTGCACCATCCAGCCGCAAAGCGAGCGTCATGTACATCGATCCCGCCAGCAGCAGTGGAGCCCGAGTACTCCTAAAAGTAGTGCGTGTGACACTAAGCTACCAGAATAAAGTCCTGGACACTTACGCCGTCCTCGATGACGGGTCAGAGAAGACCCTGCTGCTCGCCTCCGCTGCGGCCCAGCTAGGGCTGCGGGGAAGCGAAACCCAAATGACAATTCGGACAATAAGACGAGATTTGAAGACGATAAAGGGCGAGAATGTCTCATTCTCTATCGCAGCAAGCGGCCAGCCTGAGCGACGGTACCAGATTGCAGACGCTTTCACCAGCCAAGAAATAGGACTGTCGCGGTACACATACCCCGTCGCCAAGCTGATGGAGAAATATGCACATCTGCGCAAGTTACCGATCCCGCTCATAGACAATGCTATGCCGACCCTGTTGATAGGCTCCGACCATGCAGACCTCATTGTCCCGATAGACCGGGTTCATACCGGACCCCGAGGCTGTCCTGCAGCAGTCGAGACCCGTTTGGGATGGACTCTCCAAGGCCCGCTCGCCAAATCTCTCAACCGAAGTACAGCCACTAGATGTCTCCACTCCCGAGTCACAGAGGGAGAAACCGCACTCCTGCAACACGTAGAGCGGCTATGGACCTTGGAACAAATGCCCTTTAAGAACGGAAAGAAAGACATTCGCTCTAAAGATGACATTTACGCCATTCACCTCCTCGAGACAGGGACCAAGAGAGTCCCGGTCAACGGCGTGTTGAGATACGCCACGCCACTCCTGCGGCGAGAAGGAATGCCTACTTTCCACGCCAAGACAGACGCCACAGAACGGTACCTGCTGAACACGGAGCGGCGCTTAGCCAAGAACCCCGCCCAAGAGAGTGTATACCGCGCTGAGATTGAGAAGCTCATCACAGCGGGACACGTCACAAAGATGGACATTAAAGAGGCTGACCAGACCACTGAATCGTGGTACGTGCCCCACCACAAGGTCCATCACAACGGTAAAGACCGCATAGTATTTAACTGCAGCTACCAGATCGGATCCCAAAATCGGAATAAAGAGTTACTGCCCGGTCCCACACTCGGCCCCTCCCTACTCGGCGTTCTACTCCGCTTCCGCCAGGAAAAGGTGGCCATCAGCGGGGACATTAAAGGAATGTTCCTGCAGGTGAGATTAGTAGAGGCGGACAAGCCCCTGTTACGGTTCCTATGGAGAGAGAAGCCAGGAGATGAGCACCCAGCCATCTACCAATGGGAAGTCCTCCCCTTCGGAACGACGTGCAGCCCCTGCTGTGCGACATTTGCACTACAGAAACATGTAGCAGAGGACCCAGCAGCGGACGAAGAGGTCCGACACAGCGTAAAGAACAGCTTCTACGTAGACAACTGTCTACAAAGCCTTTCAACCCAGGAAGAAGCCGAGGCTCTCCTGATTAAACTCCGCGCCTCATTGATCAAAGGCGGCTTTGATCTCAGGCAGTGGGCCAGCAGCGATCCGCAAGTACTGCGCAGCCTCTCCTCCGAGGACAAGGCAACCAGCAGCGAGACCTGGATGGCTACAATCCCGGGAGAAGCCCAGGAGATGACCCTGGGATTGGTGTGGCGATTCAAAACAGATTCGCTTCACTACAGACACAAGCCCCTGACTACGGAGCAGGGAAGGCCGGCGGCGGCGCCGACCACCAGACGGAGTGTGTACACAACACTCGCCCGACAATATGACCCACTAGGATGTATTCTACCGTACACCACCAGGGCAAAAATGATTGTACGAGCATTGTGGGACAAGGACCAGGGCTGGGACGACCCCATTCCCGCACACCTTGCATCCACCTGGAGAGAGTGGGAGATGGAGCTCCACTCACTCCCAGGCGTTAATATGCGCCGAAGCTACTTCCCACCCACGGTGAGGCCAGAGACATGTAAAATGGACTTACACGTCTTCAGTGACGCCTCAGAGGTCGCATACGGATCAGTAGCCTACTTGCGGGCCCAAGACCAGGGGGGAGAGATCTACACAGCATTTGTCCTCGCCCGCTCGAGAATAGCCCCACGCAAGCAACAATCTATCCCACGTCTAGAGCTCTGCGCAGCCCTAGCCGGAGCGCACCTAGCCACGCTCATCCAACGTGAGCTCACCATACCGGTGTCTAGAACAATCCTGTGGTCAGATTCCACGACGGTACTCGCCTGGATCAAATCGGACTCATGCAAGTACAAAGTCTTCGTGGGAGTCAGAGTCACCGAGATTCAAGACTTAACCGAAGAGTTAACCGGAGAAACAGAGTGGCGCTACGTTGATACAAAACAGAACCCAGCTGACGTCATCACCCGGGGGATGCCCCTGGATGACCTCACCCGTCGCAATGTCTACAGTGACGGCCCCGCATTCCTAAGACTCCCGGAAGGACAGTGGCCCATGCCTATCCCGAGGGAAGCAAGTCCAGAGGAGGTGGAGAATAAGAAGTCTGTGTTCTGTGGATTGAGCACCGTAGCCTCCACCGACCCTAACATAGACGATTGCACGTCCATAGAGAGTGCACAACAAAGAACATTCCTGCGGTACCACCCGGAGTGCAAGTCCCCCGCTGATATGTCAGCAGCTAACTACGAGGAAGCAGAATTGCTTCTACTGCAGCGAGCCCAGAGAGACTCGTTCCCCGATGAATTGGCCTGTCTACAGGGAGGAAAGCCGTCCCATCCGACAGCAGATTAATTCACCTGGCCCCCGAGAGCGACGCTCATACCCTCATCAGAGTGGGTGGTCGCCTACGCAGAGCCCCCAATCTACCGAATGACATTAAATACCCGATCGTATTGAACAGCCGACACAAGGTCACAGAGCTGATTATAAAGAAATACGATGAGGATGTACATCACGCAGGAGCAGAAAGAGTCTTCGCGGAAATCAGACGTCGTTACTGGATCCTACAAGGAAGAGAGGCGGTACGACGCTTCCAGCGAACATGTCTAGACTGCCGCAAGTGGCGCGCGCAGCCCAGCATACCAAGGATGGCTGACCTTCCTCCATGTCGCCTCCGAATCGGTGACAAGCCATTCCACTCAACGGGTATGGACTGCTTTGGCCCGCTGCACATAAAGAAAGGAAGAGGAACCGAGAAGCGGTGGGGTATTGTATTCAAATGCATGACCACCAGAGCGATACACATCGAGCTTCTCCCGACCATGAGCACAGACTCATTCCTTATGGCCTTCCGAAGATTCACATCACGGAAAGGAAGACCGTCTACCCTATTGTCCGATCATGGGACAAACTTCAAAGGCGGCGAAAGAGAGCTGAGAGAGAGCTTCCAAGCTATGGGCCCAGAACTTAAGACCCACCTCGCTCCAGCACAGGTTGATTTCCAATTCAACCCCCCAAACGCACCCCACTTCGGTGGCACTTGGGAACGAGAAGTGCGCTCCATAAAGACAGCCCTGTACGCAGTACTTGGGGCCCAGACTGTGGCGGAAGAAGTCCTAATGACAGTCCTCACGGAGATTGAGGGAGTACTTAACTCGAAGCCCCTCGGATATGTCTCCAGTGATGTGGCGGATATCGACCCAGTTACCCCCAACACACTCCTGATGGGGCGGCTAGATCCTGCATTACCCCAGACAATGTACCGGCCTGAAGAAGCGAACGGCCGACGAATGTGGAGGTACAGCCAAGTATTAGCCGACAAGTTTTGGAACAGTTTCCTACTGCACTACCTACCGTCTCTACAGACCCGCCAGAAGTGGGTAAAGGAGAGAGACAATTTGACAGAAGGAACAGTCGTCATGATTATTGATCAATCACTGCCCAGAGCTATGTGGCCGGCCGGCCGCGTAAGCAAAGTGATCACCGGTGCCGACGGCAAGGTCCGAGCAGCTGAAGTGCTCGTCCAGGGTCGCACTTACACCCGTCCCGTGGCGAGGCTCATAGAACTGCCTCGACTCCCAGACACAATCGATGATGACCATGACCCTACAACCCTATGACTTTGTGAAGTTGACTGACCCCTACAGCAAACCCTTATGTGTAAATAGACAACGCGATTAATCTGTCTCTGTTTAACTGATTAGGTCTGGGACCTATTCAGGGGGTGGCTGTTGTGAAGGGCCAGATTAAACCGAATATATATATTTATTATATATATATATTTAATTGTATTTGTATATTCTCTAATATTCCCTGATATCCCTTGTATATTCCTTGTACAATATGCATTGAATATCCATTCTAGCCTACTGAACATCCCATAATAGTCTCCATTCTACTATTGGTCGAGACCTTGGTGCCAGGCTGCCATACCCCTCAGACCCAGTTCAAACGTACCGCTCCACATGTACGAACAAGTCCTAGTTCCGCGTAGGAATCTGGCTACCGCACCACTAATGGGACTATTTGTTCATAGTGCGTATATATACTGCGCTACTAAAGTAGGACTTCCTTTTCAGTCCAGTTTCTTACCCTCCAATAGAGTCACAGACGTAAAGCCTCCCCGCGACGCCACGTGTGGGAGTAAGGCCAAGTTCGCCTACCATCGGTATTGAGACATCGTGTATATTAATATTTGAATAGTCATATTTGGCACTATATCGTCGAGTTGGACGTAGTCTATTAAGCTAATAATAGTCTGTTAATATATAGTGCTTCGTGCGGTGAGAATACTACCGTAGTCAGTACCCCATCGTTTCGGGCAGAGAACTGGCTGCTTACCCAGGGTGGTTGACCCCATGTGAAGCTGCACCCGAGGAGCCCCAGAGCCGACGAGCGAGTGGACCTGTATACCGGATTATTCTACCGACGACAGCCCGCCTTCCCAGGCACGGATTATGCTTTGTATACTTTGATTATTCCATGGATAAAGACCCCCGACACTGCCGTGTGTTGGAACCCCCCCCCCCTGGAGAGGACGCAAGGTGAGGAGACGCTCTGCAAGACGAGGTCGCTTCACGTCTCTCCCCCGTGGACCGGAGAGAGCCGGCCCACAAAGAGTCCACCTGCTTTCATCTGTGGTCCAAGGATCGCCGGCGCATTGAACGGCACTACAGTGGGTTCACCTGGGATACCCTTGGCCGGACGAGGCAGCCGGATTCTACCCCCCCCCCCCCTCCTACTCCTGTCGGCTTACAAGCGACCGGATTAACCCCCTCTAGTGTATCTAGTATATAATCATTAAAGTATCATTGCTGTTATTCCTTAACTATTCCAGGTCGTATATTTACCACCTGCGCCTTCAGAGATTGGACATTCTCTATTGATATACCGACGAATACTCTTTGCCATAAAAGTGCATACAATTTCAATTCATAAATGTAATTAAGTGATTAAGTGCTTGTTCTACACACCATCGCTGTGTAGAAATAAAGACCTGTTTCGACTTCGTACATTTGTGTTGGATCCGTTTCATCTACGTGAGAGTGTTTATGATAATATATTTATGCCGTGTACTGGGTGGCCGAATATTAAGTACAAAGGTAGTGGTAGTAAGTATCATATCTAGTAATACAGTCAGGGAATTGTACCCCTCAGTTACAACTACATTTATTTATATGTGTGTATATATATACTTTTTTTTAGGCCAAATCAGCAGTATGTGCACTCGGACTCTGATGACTCGAGTGGCGACGCCAAAAGAAAACGTTTTGCCAAAGCACCTGATGTGGGTTTCCCAGGTATTGATGCAATGCATTTATTTTATATAGGCACTTTGGAAATGATCACTGCTACAGTTAATAATAATAATAATAATAATAATAATAATAATAATAATAATAATAATAATAATAATAATAATAATAATAATAATAATAATAATAATAATAATAATAATATAATAACAGTTAAACAAATTAGTCTGACCATGTACCGACAAATTGAGCATTTTAATTTGATTGGACTTCTGCATTTCTTGCAGTTATTCTATAGTTGGCCCAAAATATATACATTGTGAATAACATGCCAACTAAAATATGTTGTAGGACAGACTCCAAAATCGAGCCGGTCTCGTAAGGCGCTAAGATCCGGCAACCCTCCAGTTGTTGGCCAAGAGCCTACAATGAATGGTATGTTGCTATGAATGTTAAAATGCCAACTAGATGACTGTTTAAACATGATTTGTAGCATCTTCAATTCTCACCCTGGCTTACCTTTTTTAGATTCTTTGGATGGTGGCATGATCTACAGCTATTTAGATTCGTTGCAGACTCCTGATCCAAATAACAGTGAGTGAACCCATATCTGTGTTCTTGTGAGGAGCTTGCTGGCAGGTCGCTGGCATCATGCATGCAACAGAATACATGTTTACAATGTGCATGCCAGCCCACTACAAAAATTCAAAGCCTTCACAACTTGCAAGCAATGTCACAATAAAAATGTGTAGTTGTACATAATGCTTTTATATTGAGCACAATTTCCACCATGTTTGAGTCGCAACTTATTTTACATTTCCCCTTTGTAGATCTGGTTACTAGCAACTACCGGCAATCGCTAACTCAACATAATGGTGAGTTATCAAGCAATCTCATAACATAATATTCTGGCATGTTTAAAATATCTGTATTGTCTCGCATTGTCTTTGATATTTTTATTAAAGTAGTATTTGGCAGTGCACGTGAAATCAGCTGAATGGAAATCAAACATTTTCTCACATGGGGGATTACAATAGCGTCATTTGCTAATAACTTTGTGTATTTCCTACTGTGTTTCAGCCGAGATGCCAGGATTTGATATTGTACAGTATCACCAGCAGCAGCAGGCCTCACATGTCCAGCAGCTGCAAGATCGACAAAGTGCAAGTAGTGGTATGATACTGTACTCTTTCAGTAACAGTGTTTTGAGAGACGGGGATACAACTCCTTACACCCCTTCCTGACATAGAGCGACGCGAGCGAGCGAGAAAAAGTGATTAAAATGTATTCGTTTCAATCAGACTATCCTGACCTGCCGCGAGCGACAGTGAACTGAGCAGCGATGTCGTTCACCCCTCAAATATTCGCTCGCTGTGTCTCTAGTTGAGCGATTACGCGGCCGAGTCCCGCCCCTAAACACTTTTTATTGGTCGAGAATCCAGGTAACACACACTCGGACACGCGCTGTGTCATATCAGGACAGTGTCGTGTGCGATTTCGTCTCCAGTTCGCTCGCTTGCTGCCTGTCAGGAACCGGTGTTAGTGATTATGACATGTATGTTAATTTGACTGACAAGTCAGATTTTGTATTTTTAAATATAATGATTTGTTTCTACAGGGATGTCGGGATGCAGCTCGGGGCAATACTACAGTCCCCCTGGTCTCTCACAACATGCACAAAATGGTATGCCATTTTAGAGGGAACTACCACCAGTTTGATCCAATGCAGTCAAACTATAGTGAAATATATAACTATGATTTTGTTTCTACAGCGATGTCAGGACACAGCTCAGGGCAATCTGGTGTTTCACAGCGTAGACAGATGGCCGGCAATGACGGGCAGCTTATGAAAGGCAAGTCTATTGGACATGGTGTAATTCCTCGTGTGATTTGCTGCTTATTTTTATTTCTCACTTAATGATTTTAACTCTTCTTCTGAAGACCTTACCATCCAGAAGAATAATTCAATGCTTGCTGAATTACTTGTCGTGGTGAAGGATCTATCCAGAGATGTGCAGTTCATCAAGACCGAGTTGGCTGAGGGCAACATATCTGGTGGGACCAGGGGACACTGGGTGGCCACCACAACCACTATGCTCCCCTTCCAGCTGCCAATCGCCAGTGAACAAGACTTCAATGAGGCAGAATCATTACTGATGGAGCAATCAGTCCGTCAAAAGATGGTAATTTATTGAACTGCATTCATTTATCAAATGTAGATCGTTTCAGTGTGGTCTTGTTCAGGGGGAAAATGTGTTTAGCACTTTCTAGTTCAAAACGTGTTAGAGCTTGTATATCTGCTATTTATGAAACGTTTTGAAATTGTTCAAATATACCGTTTACATATGGACAGGAGGGTTAATGTGGTTAAACCTAATGACTGGCATGGGCTGGAATATCAGTGCATGCATAAAGTGTGTGTATAAACAAGTTGGTTGCTCTGTGTTCATAAAATAAACGTTATGCTGTTTCTAACGCAGGGCCTTCATTTTCTTCTCTCTGATTTAGATTTCTCGCCTGGCTTTGGTAGGAGGCACCAATTCAGAGAACCTGATCAGACTGATGTTGAAAACTGCTATGACCAACGCCCTGGCCAGTGGGTTCAACTGGGCTGGAAAGAAAGACAAGCGTTGTTCAGAAAGCAAGAAGCCATTCAAGCACACCACACTACAAGCCTGCATGTTTGGTGAGCTTCCTCCCCTGCAAACTACTTCATAGGTTAAGTTTAGGTAGTGAGGTGGTGATGCTGGTGATGCTGGTGATTCAGAATATAATTATGCTGTTGCAAAAACTTAAAAAAAAAGTGTTATGTTGGAATAAAGTGATGAAAGTGCAACCTATAAGAAATGGACAACGTAATTGGTGAGCTTTAGAGGTGCATGGATACACATTGTATTGCCTAGATGGTGTCAGGCTAGGCGATTGCTTAATTCTCTTTCCTGTCCAGTCTAACTGGATGCTGACTGTAGCTTGCTACTGTAGACCTACAGAGTGAGTAATTGAGTGATTAAAAAAAATCGCACTCGTGTGAAGTGAGGGGTGCTCTTATCATCGTACATCATCTCACCCACCTCTCTTCCTCACTTTTTTATTTTTGTGTCTATCAGCTGCTGCTCGACAGTTTGACCCCAAGCTGACCGACCAGGACTACAGCGAAACTGTCAAGAAGTGGCTTCGTTATGCGCCAGACCGGGAGGGAGGCATCTCAAGGAACCGAAGTCAAGGAACCGAAGTGACCCAAACTTAAGTCAAGCGAACCAGAGTCAAACTTAGGGTACCCCAGCACAGCACACACTGTTTCCCTGGTTCATACAGTACAAGGAATTACCCTCATGGACACTGTTCTTCCATGGACGGCATCTACTTGAATGACTTGCTGCTTCAGCCTGTTCTTGGAACCGAAGTGACCCAAACTTAATTGTCAAGCGAACCAGAGTCAAACTTGGGGTACCCCAGCACACTGTTTCCCTGGTTCATACAGTACAAGGAATTACCCTCATGGACACTGTTCTTCCATGGACGGCATCTACTTGAATGACTTGCTGCTTCAGCCTGTTCTTGCAGTGTTTATTTTTTTTATTTTTTATTTTAACCTTTATTTACCCAGGGTAGGTTCGCTGAGCACGGATGCTCTTTTTCAGCTACGCCCTGCTTCACATTCACAGAGTTCCATTCACACCTGGGAGCTGCCCAGGCCTAACAAAATTAATAGTTGGTTTCAGGTTGCCGACCGACCCTGCCGATTTAGGTGCGACCCAATATATTTTATGAGTTTTTAGAAAAAATTATAAAATTTTTTTTTTTTTTTTTTTTTTTTTTAATAAAGTTTCATAGAAATCTTAGTCAAACATTTAGTATTATGGATATTAAACATGCTGGCAGAGTACATGCATCCATGTTGTTGTGAACATTTTAATTAAATAAAGAAATTCCCTATCCATAGTCGCCGTGGGAAAGAATAAAATAAAAAAATAAAATAAAATAAATTCCCTACCTACCCATGGCCAAACTGACAACCAACCTGAAACCAACTATTAATTTTGTTAGGCCCCAGTACAACCACAGTCTGACACTGTTGGCCACTGAGCAACTCCACTGGAGCAGTTGGGGGTTTAGTGCCTTGCTCAAGGGCACTTCAGCGGTTGGTGTTAAGGGTATGGGAGAGAGTTATATGGGAGAGAGTTATAGAAACATTAGGGGTGTAACGGTACACAAAATCCACGGTTCGGTACGTACCTCGGTTTTGAAGACACGGTTTGGTATTATTTTCGGTACATTGGGGGGGGGGGGGGGGGGGGGGGGGCGGGGGGAATCCAAAAAAAATTGCTTTTCATTTATCTATTTATTTAACTGTATTAAACAATATAAAACGAATTGGCCATAATTGACTGAGCAAACTAATGCTTACTGCTGTAACCTACTAATAACACTTAAGTAAATCTGAAGATTATTATATAGCAGATGCCTTGGAGGATAAGTCGTGGACAACTGTAGATCATCTAAGCTCCACTGTGTTTAAATTCAAATCCTATGCCATTGTTATTTAACCCTTGTGTCTGAAAACTAAAGTATTATACTCTTATTAGGGGACTAAATTGAAAAACTCCATAAAAAGATTATGTTGAAATAATTTCCCACTTTCTTTTCCATAAATATTTTATTCAACTTCAGCCCTGATCATAACAATTTTTTATATTAATTTTGTAATGAAATACTCCCACTTTTCTGAAAAGAGTTGTTAAATATGACAAAAAAAAGAATATGTGGTGGTTATGATCGGGCTGAAGTGGAATAAACAATTTATGAAGAGTAAAAAAAAAAATACAAGATAATTAAAAGATTATGCCACATATTATGTTGGCTACAAACATAATCACTGCAAAGTTATCAAACAAATACGAATCTGATCAGACACAAGGGTTAAGTTGTTCCCTTTCTAATTTCAATGTGGAACGCCCTACCCAAAGCTGTAAAGGAATGTGGATCACTACCCACTTTCAAAACCTCTCTCAAGAGACACCTACGGGAGACTGCAATTCAACACTGGCCCCTGTAAATATCCTAACCCAACCCCCTCCAATGTACAGTCATTTACCTAGTATGGTTTTGTCAATAGTCCAATGTACAATTTTGTTTGTTTGTACAGAGTCTCCCCCCCCTCAATGTACAGTTTTGCTTGTTTATACAGTGTGCCCCCCCCCCCCCCCCCCCCAACCACCTCCAATGTAAATTACCGTATGGTTGTCAATATCCCAGTGTACCCAACCCCCCCCACCCAACCTCCTCCAATGTACAGTTTCTACGTCAAATGTATATACTCCCTTTTCTTGACTCCTTCTGTATCACAAACAGTACTGTATTTGCAAATCTGGTATGTCATAAATGTATAGATGTAGCAGTACTGACTATCTGTATGTCATGTATGTCATATATGTCCTGATGAATTGAAAATGGGGGACCCTGGTGGAAACAAGACGAAAGTCTTTCTCTGGTCTGCATCCCCTTAACAATTGTGTGTATTGAGCTGTACTGTATTGTACCCATTCTGCAATCTGTTAATAAAGTTTTCAATCAATCAATCAATCAATCAATTTCCTCAAACATCTAGTCTAGTTAATGTGATCAATATTATTTGACAATTGATGCTTTTTGTTGGACATTTCAGTCAGTAGTGAGCTCATACTTTGAGCTCATAAATTTATAGTTAAAATGATTGAGACAACGCAATCTTGTCTTCGTTGTGCATGAATGCGTGTGCTCACCACACACAATATGTGTGTCACTATTCTGGCAGTGGCTATATATGTATTGTTAATGAAAGCCTGTTATAAGGTCTGTTATTTTTTTTTGTGTAAAAGGTATGGTCACTGGAAGTATGATACCCTAGAAAAAAAATAATTTTCATATTAAAGCCATGTTGTCATTTTTGTTCACACATTTTTGGAAATATGGTCATATAAGAATTGTATTATTATTTATTTAACAATAGTGTGTTTAACAGCAGGAAAAAACATGTAATGTTATGATGTATACATATCAGCAGCAATATTTTAATGTAAAATGTACATTAATCAGTATTGATTCCTTAACTTTACAAGTTACAAGTAGATGTACAAGTTACAAATGTACAAGTAGAGTACCATTTAGATTATGGTTGAATAAACATTGATGTCTAACATTGATTCAATATAAAATCAACTAAAATGTGCATGTAGATTACCATTTAGATTATGGTTGAATAAACATTGATGTCTAACATTGATTCAATATAAAATCAACTAAAATGTGCATGTAGATTACCATTTAGATGATGGTTGAATCAACATTGATATAGTATCAGTTATGGTTGACACCTAACGTTGATTCAACATGTAAGTCATAGACAACGATCTGTATAATTTCGATGTCAGGCTTCAACATAGATTCAATATTTCTGCCGAACCCTATTTCAACGTTGATTCACAATTTTTTTGCTATCTGGGGGGATAACTGGGGTTGCAACAAAAGTACAACTAGGGCTAAAAACACAATGAAATAAAATAATAATAATAATAAATAATATTTCCTTCTTAGCAGACTTCTTAGCTTAAACATCCCAGGGAACTAATATAATGGGATAACTGGGGATGTTGTTTGCTCCTGACAAGAGTCTCAAAGTCTGGAGTGATGGTAGACAAAGCAACTCTGAGGTCATGCTCAATGTCCAATCTGTTCCTCTGCTTTGTTTTCAGCTGGACCAGAGCTGAGAAGCCACTTTCACAAAGATAGCTAGTGCAAAAAAAAGAATGTATATAAAAGAAAAAAAAATATATATATAGGCCTATATATATATATTTTTTTTTTTTACACACACATCCGCGACCCACTCAAAATGGCCCCGCGACCCACTTTTGGGTCGCGACCCACCAGTTGAGAAACACTGGTCTAGGGGATAGAATGTTCTGACACACCCTCTCCATGTGGTTTTCAGCATGCGTCTTCATAGTCTCTTCAGCTTGTATGCTTGAAGAGCTTCCATCTCCTAGGGTGCAGGGTTTCTTACTTTTCTTAAATGTTTCTGTAATCCAATGATCCACTTCACGGGGGATTGGCCCATGAGTTTTACCATTGCCCTATTGGTCAGCTTCACCTGCTTCCCCCTCCCACGACGAGGACGTTAGGGTTGGATTTTGGGAGGGTCAGTAACTAACTACAGAACAGTATATATTGAGGCTGTCTCACACAACTAACTTTTTTGCCAGTAGAACATCACGCACAAATTGCCCCGTTGCGTGTCGCGCTTAACCCTTCGAGAAGCTTTGTGGTCCGGGCTTGAACTTTCCAAAAACGTGTCCATATAAATCCATTTAGTTAGATCCAACACTGTCTGAATGTATCTAGTGATTATTATCAATTTCCCACGACGACAACAACAAGCTATGGTATTTCCTGGTGGATGTGATTCAGTACGTGATGTCACACGAATGCCACGCTCAGCCAATAGAGTGAATAGACAATTCGACATTGACTCTGCTTCGGGCGCTAGAGAAAGCGCCCATCAGGCATCATATTTGAAGACGCTGATTGGATAAAATGTAGTTGCTAGGTTCATTATGTTGCCCTGTGAATTTTTCAATTGGCTGAGTTGTGCACTGATGCTGGCGCTGATTTCTAGCGCCCGAGAAGAGAGAGGGGGGATGAATAGGATGCACAAACAACGATTTATATTTGATATATTACACGTTATTGTGCATTTTAAACACAGATGAGTAATTATTATAATTTTTTTAAGTATTATATTTTTAGCGGTCGAAATAGACTATTATAAAAAAAAATCAAACCCATTTCTTTCTTCTTCTTTCCACCAGGGGCGGCGGCGCCCTAGCGCCTTCTATGGACCAGTTGTCACTGCAAGAAACTCTATCGATTGCTTTGTTGGTTGTACTGCTTGTGTCTTTGATCGTGCTAACGCAGCCACCTCGCCTTCAAGATTCAAGATTCAAGAGATTTATTAGTCACATACATACACAAGACATGTAGTGAAATGAAGGTGGCTATGCCCGCCTTGATTGTGCAAAGAAATACAAATAATAATAGAATACAATAGAATAGATAATAGATAGACATGATAAAAGGTACTAAGATAAAATACTATACAATGCTAAGCTTAAAGGTAATGACGGTAACATTAGCGTTTTTTTTTATTAGCGATTTCCATTCATATTTCATCAATCTAGCCTCACGTTACCACTGCAAACTCTCTCTGAGCTTTCACTGCACCCCTTTGGTGTTACGTTCTGGTTGCTGACTGCTGTCTGGAACCACCCACCATTCTGTCATCTGTCACTTGGCTACTGTCACCTGTCTCCCCTGTCACTTAGTGCTGTCACTTAGGGTATGGTTCCTGATTGGCTGTCACGGGGGTGTGTGTGGAATGTTAGAATGTGGTGTCTATTTAACCTTCCTATCTTCTGCTTGATCTCCGTCAGGTCTTCATTATAGCGTTCGGAGATAACGTGGGCGGTTCCAGTTCTGGACCACCACTAAGCTCCATTATTCGTATCCCCTCTTCTTCCCGCCACTCGGCATTGTATCCTAGTATTACTCTTTGTGTTCTTTACTATTAAAACAAACCTGCTTAATAGTACACCATCTCCGTCTCCGTGATTGCATACCACAATTGGAACTCACCTACCTCCATCCTGACAGAAGACCTGACCATCAGAGTTCCATGGATGCAATCATAGAGATGCTCCAGGCGCAGAGGAGTGCGCAGGAGCGAATGGAAGGACATAGGCGGGCTCGTCAGCTCGTCGCAGGAGACGCAGCATTCGGCCCTGCTCACGGCCCAGCAGGCGCAAGTCGAGGTGGCCGGGGTAAGAACGACGGTGGGAGAGACGGCGTCGGGAGAAGCGGCGTTCAATGTCGAGGAGAGTCGGGGAGCTATTGGGCGCCAGGAGCGGACCCAGGTGCCACGGCTATCCCCACCGGGCCGCTACGCGGGATCACCGGAGGGATGCAGGGAGTTCATCACTCAGTGTTCACTCGTGTTCCAGCTGCAGCCACGTTCATTCCCCTCTTCCAGATCCCAGGTCGCATACATCATCACCCTCCTCACCGGTCGAGCACTCTCCTGGGCTACGGCCGAATGGGAGAGCGGGGCGTCAATCTGCAACAGTGTGGACGCCTTTACCGGGGAGTTGAGAAGAGTCTTCGATACTTCCCGAGTACTCTCGATCTTCGAGGCCGGTGGGTGGCTTCTCGCCTGCCGGCAGGGCCTCCAAACTGTCTCAGATTACGCCATTGATTTCCGGATCGTGGCTCGGGAGGCAGCTTGGCCGGAAATTCCCTGTGTTGTCTTGTTTGTCCAGGGGCTCTCCGCATGGATGAGGGACGAGCTCGCCGTGTGTGAGATCCCGGAGCAGTTGGAAGTGCTCATCAACACGGCCATTCGGATGGACAACCGACATCGGGAGAGAGAGAGGGAGCGTGAAGCTACTACCCAGGTACGTGTCCCTTCTCCTCCCAGTGTTGATAACTTCCTGCATTACACAAGTGGGCCACTGGGTGATGAATCCATGCAGCTTGGGGCGCTGTCGCTCTCGGACGACGAGCGGCGGCGCTTCATCGAGGAGCGACGCTGTTTCCGGTGCGGCCGCTCCGGTCATCGATTCGGCAGCTGTCGGGACCAGACCGGCTCGACTCGGCGCCAGTCGGGAAGGGGAGGTGCTCCGCCGGGTCCCAAAAAAGCGCCAGCAGGTGGGCTCACCTCAGCACTACCCACGGACACACATACATTTTTGGAGGTGGCGGTTAACTGTGGGGGTGACGTTAGGGGAACTAAGGCTCTCATTGACTCAGGGGCGGCAGGCAATTTTATACACTTGGGGTAGGTGAGGGAATGGGGAATCCCGGTCGAGGAGTTGGGGGTTCCTGCATTTAATGTATATGACCGTCAGTCACTCATAGACATTGGATTACGGGAAACTTACCAACTGGATTACTCGCTGGATCAGCTCTCCGAGCCACATCAATGGCCTGAGGAGATCCTCCGGAGACTGGGACCGGACCCTTTGTTCCCAGAGCCCAGGAAAAGACGTCGAGGAAAGAGAGCTGGGATCCGAAACAGGCTGAGATCCAGACGACACCGTACACCACTTCCCAGTATATTGCTAGCCAATGTACAATCAATAGACAATAAACTGGATGACATCCGAGCAAGGATTCAATATCAAAGAGACGTTAGGGACTGCAATGTCCTTTGCTTCACCGAAACATGGCTAACACCGGAGGTTCCAGATCACGCGATTCAACCAGCGGATCACTTCTTTATCCATAGGAAGGATCGGACACAATCAGAGTCCGGTAAACAACGTGGTGGAGGTATTGCCTTCATGTTTAACAAAAATTGGAGTGATCCAACGAATGTGAAGGAATTATCCAACCACTGCTCCCCAGAACTGGAATATATAACCATCAAGTGTCGTCCTTTCTTCCTCCCGAGGGAGTTAACGGCGATCGTCCTGGTCGGAGTGTATATTCCACCGCAAGCCAACAACAACGCCGCGCTCTCCAGACTCCACGACGAGGTAAATAGTATACAAGCGACGAACGTTAACGCCGCCATTTTAGTACTGGGAGATTTCAATAGCGCCAATCTGAGAAAGGTATTGCCTGATTTCTACCAGCATGTGACTTGCAACACCAGAGGCGGTAACATCCTAGATCACTGTTACACGCAATTTAAAGGTGGCTACAAGGCTCATTCTGATAGTGGCTTTGGCAAGTCAGATCACGCATCCATTTTCCTTACACCAAAGTACAGACAAAGAATTAAAAGTACTCCCGTGGTCTCGCGAGAGGTGCAGAAATGGGATGTGACGTCAGAGGATACGATCCGGTCAGTGTTTCACAACACAGACTGGATTGTGTTCCGCGACACAGATAACATTAATGCCTACACGGAGACAGTGCTGGACTATGTCTGTACTAGGGTGAAAGAAACAATCCCCACTACCAAAATGAAAGTTTACCCAAATCAAAAACCCTGGGTAGACAAATCCGTCCGTGAAGCTCTGAGAGAGCGCACCAAAGCATACAATGACGGCCTAGTGGCAGGCAACATGAATGACCACAAGGTGGCGCGACACAACGTAAGGAGGACAGTGTCAGAGGCCAAACGGCGCTACAGGGATAAAATTGAACTCCAGTTTGAACAAGCTGACTCTAGAGCTATGTGGCAGGGGCTCAAAACGATGACAGACTACAAAGGCGCCTCCCTCAAACTGAACAGTGACATCTCCTTAGCAAACGACCTCAATACCTTCTATGCGAGGTTTGATGCTGGTAATAACAACACCAGCTCACAAGCCTCGGCAATGGGGGGGGGGGGTCGGCTGCTGATGGAGGCGCAGTGTTCAGGGTAACAGAGCATGAGGTGAGGCGGACCTTTAAAAAAGTGAATATCAGGAAGGCAGCAGGTCCGGACGGCATCCCCGGCCGCGTCCTAAAAGTCTGTGCCGACCAACTGGCCCCAGTATTCACTGACATATTTAACCTGTCCTTAGAACAGGCTGTCATCCCCACCTGCCTGAAGAAGTCCACTATTATCCCTGTACCCAAAAAATCCAAGCCTGCTTGCCTCAACGACTACCGCCCTGTAGCTCTCACCTCCATAGCCATGAAGTGCTTTGAGAAGCTAGTAAAGGGCTACATCTGCTCCTCCCTCCCCATCAACATGGACCCCCTGCAATTTGCATACCGCCCCAACAGGTCCACGGAGGACGCCATATCCCATGTGCTGCACACAGCAGCATCACACCTGGACAAGAGGCAGGGGAACTATGTGAGAATGCTATTCATCGACTACAGCTCGGCATTCAATACCATAGTCCCCTCCATACTCATAGCCAAGCTCAGGGACCTGGGCTTGGGCTATGACCTCTGCCAGTGGGTCTTGGACTTCCTGACTGGCAGACCCCAGGTGGTGAGAGCAGGCAACTGCACCTCCTCATCCATCACCCTCAACATAGGGGCCCCCCAGGGCTGTGTACTGAGTCCCCTCCTCTACTCCCTGTACACACACGACTGTGTGGCTCAGCGGAGTAGCAATACAATCGTCAAATTTGCTGACGACACAGTGGTGGTGGGCCTGATCTCTGCCAACGACGAGAGGGCCTACCTGGAAGAGGTCAAGGTCCTGGCGGGATGGTGCCAGGAAAACAGCCTCTCCCTGAACGTCAGCAAAACAAAGGAGATGATTGTGGACTTCAGGAGGTCGGGGGTCAAGGACTACAGCCCCCTCAGCATCGACGGGGCACCGGTTGAGAGAGTCAACAGCTTCAAGTACCTCGGAGCCTACATATCCGAGGACTTGACATGGACCACACACATTAACAGTGTGGTGAAGAAGGCACGACAACGCCTCTACTTCCTCAGGCGCCTAAGGAAGTTCCAAGTCAGCCAGAAGATCCTTAAGAACTTCTACTCATGTACAATAGAGAGCATCTTGACCGGCAACATCACCTCCTGGTTTGGGAATAGCACTGCAAAAGACCAAAGCAGACTACAAAGAGTGACACGTGCAGCCGAACGCACAATTGGAGGGGGGCTCCCCACCCTCCAGAACATTTACTACAAGCGTTGCAAGGGGAAGGCTAAGAGAATTATTAAGGACTCGAGCCACCCGAACAACTGCCTCTTTGAACTGCTGCCGTCAGGCAAGCGATACAGGAGTCTCAAGGCGAGCACAGAAAGACTCAGAAGTAGCTTCTATCCCCAGGCCATCAGGCTGCTAAACGAACAATGAATGAACACTACACAACAACAACCACCAAACACACATAGCACACACATCCACACGCACACACTCACTTTAAACAAACACACTGTAGCACCCACTACACACACTTTATAGCACACACCCACTTTAAACAAACACACTGTAGCACCCACTCCCCACACTTTATATTTATGGATGAAGGATTGCACTACAACTCGTACACCTTACTGTAAATTGTACCTAAAATTGTACCTCATCCCATTTCTGCTTTGCACTAGATAGTACTGTACATTAGTACACTGCACAGTATTGTGTATTGTATATTATATGGTAACTCAGAACATTGTACATATGTCTATACCGAACAACTGTGACCTCATTTTCTTCTTCTAAATTCATGCTATATTATGTTATTATGTTATTTGATACTATCTTGTCTAGCACAGTCTCTGGAGCGTAACAGTAAGAAGCATTTTGTATGAAAGTATTCTGTACTTCTGTATGACAACTATTAAAGAACTTGAACTATTCCCATCTACGCCCTGGACGGTCAGCCCCTGGGCAGTGGGAGTGTCACTCAACGCACTGTTCCTGTACACATCCGGGTGGCGGGTGGGGGGTGGGAGTGGGTTCAATTGTTTGTTATTGTCTCCCCCTATTCTGTTGTGGTGTTGGGTCATCCCTGGTTGGCTTCTTGCAGACGTCATACTAATTGGGGCACGGGCGAACTTTCAACGGAGGTCGACGTGAAGTCGGTCTTCGGCGAGAGTTTGTCCATTCCCTCCCCCCCCCCCCTCTTCTCTTTTGTCTCCTTCTTCTCTCTCCAGGATGGTGGGGAGCGTAGCAGATTCTGTTCCACGCTCTAATCCCGATTTGATAGGGATTCCTGAGATCTATTGGGACCTTGCAGACGTTTTTAGCAAAACGTGTGCTAAAGCACTACCGCCTCATAGATCATACGACTGTCCCATTAATCTCCTACCCGGTACCTCCCCGCCCCGAGGGCGTATGTTCTCTCTCTCACGCCCCGAGACCTTGGCCATGAACACCTACATTGAGAAGGCATTGCTTGCGGGGCACATACGTCCTTCCACATCCCCTGCCGGCGCTGGCTTCTTTTTTGTTGGTAAAAAGGATGGGGGTCAGTGTCCGTGCATTGATTATAGGGGATTGAATGATGTTTCCATCAAGAACCGATATCCTTTACCTCTCATGGACACTGCCTTTGAGTGCTTACAGGGGGCGCAGGTCTTTTCTAAACTTGACTTACGTAATGCATATAATCTGGTCAGGATTAGAGGAGACGAGTGGAAGACTGCATTTAATATGCCTAATGGTCACTATGAGTATTTGGTCATGCCCTTTGGTTTGGCTAATGCTCCAGCAGTCTTCCAAGCCCTGGTTAACGACGTGCTGCGAGATTTGATTGGGGTGTCGGTGTTTGTTTACCTAGATGATATCCTAATTTTTTCTCGCGATATGGTGCAACACCAACTGCACGTTCAAGAGGTGCTAGACCGTCTCCTCAAGCATCAACTATTCGTTAAGGCTGAGAAGTGTGTGTTTCACACTGATACCGTTTCCTTCCTGGGCTTTGTGTTGACGAAGGGTGATCTTCGCATTGGTTCCAGCCAAGGTGAGTGCAGTCTTGGACTGGCCACGGCCTTCGTCGCTCAAGGGGTTACAGCGTTTTTTGGGCTTTGCAAATTTTTACAGGCGCTTTATTCGCAACTTTAGTGCCTTAGCCAATCCGTTAACAGCTCTCACTAAGGTCTCTCTCCCTGGCTTTGAATGGTCGCCTAGGGCGGAGTCGGCCTTCTGCGATCTCAAATGTCGGTTTACCTCCGCTCCTGTATTGATCCGCCACGATGCAGAGGTTCCGTTCATTGTGGAGGTGGATGCTTCTGACATTGCGGTGGGGGTGCTCTCTCAGTGAAGCTTAAAGGATGGGAAAGTGCACCTGTGTGCTTTTTTTCTCGCCGTCTGTCGCCAGCCGAGCGTAACTACGACGTGGGTAATCGGGAGTTGTTGGCTATCAAGTTGGCACTGGAGGAATGGAGACATTGGTTAGAGGGTGCGGCACATCCTTTCATTGTTTGGACCGATCATAAGAACTTGGCTTACATCCAAGGGGCTAAACGCCTTAACGCTCGCCAGGCCAGGTGGGCGTTATTCTTCACACGATTCCGATTTACCATCTCCTATAGGCCCGGTTCCAAGAACATCAAACCTGACGCGTTATTACGCCAGTTTGGATCTTCCTGGTCGGGAGGAGCAGCCCCATCCCATTATTCCACCGGCCTTGATTTTGGCACCCGTGTCTTGGGGCATACATAAGGTGGTAAGGTCGGCGCTGACACGGGAGCCCGATCCAGGTGGGGGCCCTCCGGGGGGGCCGTATGTGCCCAAGGCGGCACACTCATGCTTGCTGCAGTAGGCACATGCCTCATCCCTCACCAGCCACCCTGGGGCCACCAGGACCCTGGTATTTATCTTTAGGATGTTCTGGTGGTCAACAGTGGAGGGGGATACACGTTCCTTTGTGGCGGCCTGTCCGGTGTGCGCGCGCAGTAAGACCTCTCGCCGTGCACCGGCAGGTCTCCTCCGGCCGCTTCCTATTCCTAAACGGCCCTGGTTGCACATATTCCTGGACTTTATTTCTGGCCTCCCCCTTTCGGACAGGTTCACCGCCATTTTTGTGGTGGTGGACCGGTTCTCTAAGGTGGCTCACTTTATTCCCCTCCCCAAGCTTCCCTCGGCTCGAGAGACGGCTGATCTGGTGATACTGGTCTTTCGGGTTTGCCGCCGGTCTCTGTGCCTCTGTCAGCCTTTCGTCTGGGTTCCATCCACAGTCGAACGGGCAGACAGAGCGTGAGGTGGTCTTGAGGTGTTACGTTGCCGGTTGCCCGGCAACGTGGAGTAGGAGGTTGGCCTGGGCTGAGTATGCGCATAATACCCTCCTCTCCTCCTCTACCGGTATGTCTCCCTTTCAGTGTCAATATGGTTTTCAACCTCCTCTGTTTCCCGAGCAGGAGCAGGAGGCAGAGGTGCCCTCGGCCCAGGCACATGTGGCTCGCTGCCGCAGGACGTGGATGCGGGTCTGGACGGCGCTGCAGAAGGTTTCGGTTAGAACCCAGCGGCAGGCTAACCGCAAGCGTCGTCCGGCTCCGGTTTACCGTCCTGGGCAGCGGGTTTGGCTTTCCACCTGGGATCTCCCTCTCCGGGTGGAATCCAGGAAGCTGGCTCATCGCTTTATAGGCCCCTTTAAAGTGGTGCGTTGGGTGAATCCTGTGGCTTACAGGCTACGGCTTCCGAGCTCGATGAGGGTTCATCCGACGTTTCATGTGTCCCTGTTGAAGCCATTCCTCTCATCGCCCTTGGCCCCACCGCTGCCTACGATTCCTCCGCCTCGGTTTATTGGTGGTCAGCCCATTTACATGGTGCGGAGGTTACTGGGTTGTAGGCGGAGGGGTAGGGGGTTTCAGTTCTTGGTGGATTGGGAGGGGTATGGGATAGAAGAGCGTTCTTGGGTGCCTCAAAGGGACATTTTAGATCCTGTGTGCTGTCACTTAGGGTATGGTTCCTGATTGGCTGTCACGGGGGGGTGTGTGGAATGTTAGAATGTGGTGTCTATTTAACCTTCCTATCTTCTGCTTGATCTCCGTCAGGTCTTCATTATAGCATTCGGAGATAACGCGGGCAGTTCCAGTTCTGGACCACCACTAAGCTCCATTATTCTTATCCCCTCTTCTTCCCGCCACTCGGCATTGTATCCTAGTATTACTCTTTGTGTTCTTTACTATTAAAACGAACCTGCTTAAGAGTACACCATCTCCGTCTCTGTGATTGCATACCACAATTGGAACTCACCTACCTCCATCCTGATACTTTGGATTGGATTGAATGAAACGCATGGGGGGAAAAAATCCTGCTTCCACATTCTACTTCTCAGGCATGTAACTCAAGCCGATCGGATTCATTGTGGATCATCAGAACAGAGTGGAATCGGTGTTTCGACCACCCAGCGTTGGATCAATAAACGCGATAGATATTTGGAATGGCGATAAGGAATTGGAATAATCTTTTTGGAGAACATCTGATCTGAGGTAAGGAATCTATTTTACCAGTCTTAGGATAATCAGAGCTTTTTTCACAGTGTGTGTGTGTGCTGATCAGGAAATGGATACCAGATTTTCAGCCCGCTTCTATACCGTGCATAAGTACACATATACTATCGATAATCTAGCGTTTATTTGAAAACGATTCATAAATAGGCCGAAAAATTACAAAGTTTTTTGTGTATTCCAGAATATTCCAGTAAAGGGCGTTTATCACAGAATCTTTATATTTTCCTGAAACTTTAAAAAAAACAAGAGTTTTTCAAAATGGTATCAAACGGAAATAAACCGATTAAAAAACAATTCGTTACGACAATGTTGACTGCAAACAAGTCATTGATAAGCGACGGTCATATTATACACATAATTTAAGATATAGTTTATGCGTTCGCAAATATGAGAGCTCTATCATTGAAGTGGGCGTTGGCACGCAACAGGGTTCCGGGGCACCGGACCCGCGGCACGGAAAGTGTTAACAGGCGCCCCCAAAATTGGCAATTCTTTTTACTTGAACTTGAGGACTGAATACTTTTTTTGTAAACCAAAATACTATACTTTATACTTATAGCACATGCATGAGCCTGGTCTCTTTTGAAAGATAACATTCTTTCACCTATTTGTTGAAAAGAGGACTGAGCCTCTAGCTCACTGTGTTCTTCCATTCAGCCAATATCACAGTCAATGCATGTGTGTTTGTTGTGCTGGCAAATCTGTGTGTAAAGGCCACCCCAAGATAACACGACACGGACCTCCCCCCTTAAAGCCTGCAATGCTTGGCATCTATGACACTATGTGTCCTTGTTCATAAGATGAGACACCATCCTCTATCACCATCTGGTACGCTGCGGCCACTGCCAAGGACAAGGGCAGACTGCAGCGTATCATTCGCTCTGCTGAGAAGGTGATTGGCTGCAATCTGCCACCTCTCCAGGACCTGTACTGAAGATTGTGGCCGACCCCTCCCACCGTGGACACAAACTCTTAGAAACACTCACCTCTGGCAGGGGGCTTAGGTCCATTGGGAACCGAAACCTCACGTCACAAGAACAGTTTCTTCTCATCTGCAGCTAACCTCACCAAATATGGTCCCTTATCCCCCTCCCCCATAGACACTACACGTCACATTAACAGACAGACTAGCTCCATAACTAGCTGTTAACCTTTGCACATTCCCTTATCAATATCTTGCACATTCCTGCACAAACTGTACAGCTTTTTCACTTTTTCACCAGTCATTTATCCAATCAGGTGCATTCCACCTCGGAAAATGGGAAGTAGGGAAGGGATACATGCATGCAACATGTAAAGAACAACATTCATTTATTTTACTGGATTAATGAATCAATAATTGTTTTGGGGCGGAAAAGCAGCTTCTATTCTGCACCTCTCTAAAATCTCTGTGGATGTATTATTTTTTTAATGATTACTTTACATAACAATTTTATATTCACAGGTGTTTACATTTTTATTTTCTTTCTTTCATGTTTTACATATATATTTTTTTTGCATATATATATTTGTTTTGAAATGTTTTAAATTAGTACACTCATTTGAGTAGTGGAAAAGGGGTAGGATTAAATAAGTGTATACTTCTTCCTACTCCTTTTCGAACATGTACATTTAGTTATGTTTTGCTTTTGTTTAGTTATTTATTTTGTTTGAGTTATGTTTTGATTTTGTTTAGTTATTTATTTTGTTTGTGTTCATTTACATGTTCGAAATAAAGATTTCAAATCAAATCAAATCAAATATATAGCACCTTTAAAACTTTTATTTTTTTAAGGTTTCCTATTTTGTATTTTTTACTGTAGTACTTGTTTGACCTGTCCTATATTGCTGTTGCTAGAGGAAAGGTGATGGGGTCACCAAAATCAACATGTGTTTTCCTCTTGGGATCATGAATGTTCACAGCAAATGGCAGTCAAGCCTTAACTTTCAACCTCTTAAGCCCGATCGGCCCAGTAGCGGTAGGAGATTTATTTCACGTCATAAATAGATCAATACAGTCCGTATTAACTTTGGCCGGATGGTGGTGCTAGAGGAAAGGTCATGGGTCAACTAAATCAAAAGGTTTCTTCCTCTTGGGCTCAAAGATGTGCATAGCTAATTCCATGGCATCAGACCATTACATTTTGAGATATCTTGTTCACAGACAGACAGACAGACAAACAGGGGCCAAAACAAAACCTCCTTGATGGAGGTACAGTACGTTGTTCGTCCTTACGCCCCGGGCACATACAACATGCACGAAGTTGACATGCGGGTTCCGTGTGGGATCGCACGTGTGGACTGGCACACCGAGTCCGACTTCAGAGCACGCGGAAGCGCCACAGAGGAAGGCACATTTACATTGGGATAGCTGTAAATGCCTAGTCTATATGCGAAGTCAGTCCCCGTTTGAAGATTCTTTTAAGATTTCCAGTTCCAGTGTTCTATTGTCCATTTTGCATGTATAACCCGCTATTATATAATTAATTAGAATGTTAGAATTCATTTTAGAATGATGATCAGTGTGACTGTACTCCTGAAAAAGTATAGTACTATGGTTTATTTGTATTGGGAAAGATACAGACACATTAGCTGGTTGAACAACATCTATATGTGTGGTAATAATGCAGATATTGAGTGTATTTCTGTGAGAATGCGCGTGGGGGGGTTGGGTAGGAGGGGTGGGGGGGGGACACACTGTACAACTGTACAAGCAAAACTGTACATTGGAATATTGACAAAACCATACTTGGTCATTTACTGTACATTGGAGGGGGTTGGGTTAGGACATTTACAGGGGCCAGTTCATGATAGTAATAAAAAAAAAACATAATTAGCTTTCAGGAAACAAATAAAACGTTATTATTATTATTATTATTATTATTATTATTATTATTATTATTATTATTATTATTATTATTATTATTATTATTATTATTATTATTATTATTATTATTATTATTATTATTATTATTATTATGCAACATTGTAGGTTATTCTTCAGACGGATTCCTACGCCACTATAAAACTACATTATCAATGGTTTGGCTGAACAAACAGACAGACAACCAGATATATAGACAGATAGACAAACAAACAGACAGACAGGCAACCAGATATATAGACAGATAGCCAAACAAACAAACAAACAGACAGGCAACCAGATATATAGACAGATAGACAAACAAACAAACAAACAGACAGACAGGCAACCAGATATATAGACAGATAGACAAACAAACAAACAGACAGACAGACAGACAGACAGACAGACAGACAGACAGACAGACAGACAGACAGACAGACAGACAGACAGACAGACAGACAGACAGACAGACAGACAGACAGACAGACAGGCAACCAGATATATAGACAGATAGACAAACAGACAGACAGGCAACCAGATATATAGACAGATAGCCAAACAAACAAACAAACAGACAGGCAACCAGACATATAGACAGATAGACAAACAAACAAACAGACAGACAGACAGACAGGCAACCAGATATATAGACAGATAGACAAACAAACAAACAAACAGACAGACAGACAGATAGACAGACAGACAGACAGACAGACAGACAGACAGACAGACAGACAGACAGACAGACAGACAGACAGACAGACAGACAGACAGACAGACAGAAAGAAAGACAGGCAACCAGATATGACAGATAGACAACAACAGACAGACAGGGGGGGTTGGGCGGGGTACTAATATGGTTTATTTGCATTGGGAAAGATACAGACACATTAGCTGGTTGAACAACATCTATATGTGTGGTAATAATGCAGATATTGAGTGTATTTCTGTGAGAATGCGCGTGGGGGGGTTGGGTAGGAGGGGTGGGGGGGACACACTGTACAACTGTACAAGCAAAACTGTACATTGGAATATTGACAAAACCATACTTGGTCATTTACTGTACATTGGAGGGGGTTGGGTTAGGACATTTACAGGGGCCAGTTGGCTTCATGATAGTAATAAAAATAATAATAATAATAATAATAATAATAATAATAATAATAATAATAATAATAATAATAATAATAATAATAATAATAATAATAATAATAATAATAATAATAATAATAATAATAATAATAATAATAATAATAATAATAATAATAATAATAATAATAATAATAATTACCATAATTAGCTTTCAGGAAACAAATAAAACGTTATTATTATTATTATTATTATTATTATTATTATTATTATTATTATTATTATTATTATTATTATTATTATTATTATTATTATTATTATTATTATTATTATTATGCAACATTGTAGGTTATTCTTCAGACGGATTCCTACGCCACTATAAAACTACATTATCAATGGTTTGGCTGAACAAACAGACAGACAGACAGACAACCAGATATATAGACAGATAGACAAACAAACAAACAGACAGACAGGCAACCAGATATATAGACAGATAGACAAACAAACAAACAGACAGACAGACAGACAGACAGACAGACAGACAGACAGACAGACAGACAGACAGACAGACAGACAGACAGACAGACAGACAGACAGACAGACAGACAGACAGACAGACAGACAGACAGAATATCACTGTGCGTCCTCACAGGCGCGGAACTTTGTTCCTAGCGGTGGGGGGGACATATTAGGTGGCGTGGTCAGTGACGTCGAAGGGGGGAGGGGGGGGCGCCCCCCCCTTCCAATTTATTTTTTTCTAATACCAGGTGTGCAATACGCATTTTCCCAGGCGGTGGCGCCTCTTGTAAGAAGTGGTCATCGTGGAGCCAGGGCTTGTCCAGCTGCACGTCCGCTAATTTAATATAATGATACTAGTGAATTTTTTTTAACTCTTGTCAAAATAAACGAGCTGCATAGGCATAATAAACTGTAAGCGACATATACATGTTTGCACTGTCTTTTTTCTATTATAAAGTGCCTCTCGAGACTCGGGTCCATAACACATAACAGATCAGTCATTTGATTGTAATGCAGGTGCTCGCATTATAAATCGAATGTATGCGAGACAAACAATGTAATCGTTTTGATGCATACATCTCTGCCCAGCCACCTGTTGCTGTTGCGCCCCCGCACAGAGAGACCCATATCCCCGCACCAGAACGCTACGACGGGGACGTCTCTAAATGTCATGCCTTTATTTTTCAATATTCACTAGTATTCGGACAACAGCCGCACACTTAAAGTGATACATCTAAAATCGCTTACCTTACCTGTCGGGGGTCCAGGACTCCTGCGTTAGAATGGGCGACAGGCAGCTCTCCACTTCCCTCTGCAATTCGTTCCCTGCATACATCGCAAAAGGTATTCGACCACCCTCCCGGGGGCTCGGATAGTTCTTGTAACTGCCTCCGTGTTCAAGTTTAAGTTAAGTATAATGTCATGACTCATAGTAGAATCGGCTGGCTTGTTCGCCATCCGCCAGGGAAACCGCAGATATATTCCTTTACTGCGAATTGAGAGCGTCCCAAAAATGATTCCAGGCCGCTATTTCTTTACCAACGGATTTCCAGTTCCGCGTTGACGCTTCCAACTGGTTCATGCGTCGGCTACACGCTGCTTTAATAACACTGCATTATCGAGACAGCGCCCCTATGTATGACTTTGAGGATCTGGCAATGAATTCCAAGAGTAGGGTAAATCTGCAGTGCCGGCACTGTGTAGTAGCGACTAGCGAGTCACAGTGCTGGCCGCCAGGCCGCGCAGTTGCAGCGGTTTGGGGGTAAAAACATTGGGGGGACAAATACTGCATTCTGAAATCATGCGGGGGACATTTTCCGGGGACCCCCCCGCAAATTACGCCCCGGCGTCCTCACCGCTATAGCAAATGGTTCGATCGCAAGAATGAAAAGCAAGGGCGATAAAGGGCTCCCTTGTGGGCAACTTCTACTAATGTTAAAGGGTTTAGAGACCTTGCTATTCGTCAGAACTTCTGCCGTAAGCCCTGTACAAAGCAATCTAACCCATTTGACGAATGTGTCTCCAAAGCCAAATCGTGTTAACACCTCAAACAGATAAGGCCACTCGACACGGTTGAAGGCCTTCTCTGCATCCAGTGAGAGTAAGGCAGTGTCTGTTGCCCCCTTGTGGTTATATAAAATATTGAGCACGCGTCGGACGTTATGAAAACCCTGTCTCCCTTGAATAAATCCATTCTGGTCTTCCCCCACCACCCTAGGTAGAAGGACCTCCAGTCTTCTTGCAATAATTTTACTAATAATCTTGGTATCCGAATTTTGGAGGCTGATTGGACGCATATTTTGAGTGTAGCTTTCCAGTGGAAGGAAGGGGGCGTAGTTTATACATAGGTTAAGAGGTATTGGCAATATATATATTCCACACTAGCTCCTGGCTAACGGCGGCTAGCTGCGCTGTGTGTGTGTGGCTAGCTCCTGGCTAACGGCGGCTAGCTGCGCTGTGTGTGTGTGTGGCTAGCTCCTGGCTAACGGCGGCTAGCTGTGTGTGGCTAGCTCCTGGCTGGTGGATGTCCAGTAGAATCTCTCCCCAACTGAACGTTCTAACACGCAACACTTTCTTCAGTCCATCTTCAGTCCATCTGCTGAACGTCCTCTTTGTATACTTGGTATTGATAAGCTTATGGTACGCAGCGTTATTTCTTCTGCTCCGGTGCAATATTGGTATTTCACGTTTTTAAAAGTAGGATGCTCTTTTCTTGGCCAAGACATCCACTCGCTGAAGAGACCCCGTACCTGGCTGTGGCTCCTCGTGGTGGGTGATTACAGTTCCTCTTCACATATCCGACTACCAGACCGACGCCAACCAGCTCCCCCTAGTGTTAGTCCTCCCACGATGCTTTGCCCGGCACAAAAGTAAACGGTCCATTGAAAACAATAGCATATATCTGCAGAGCCGCAGAGCCTGGAACAAGTCAGACACATTCACGTGTCTACACTATTCTACAAACGTGTCTAATGTGAAATATATAAGCATGTAAGCAAAACTAGATTTTAGGTCTGTGATGGAAAGTGATTGTTAACATTCTATTTATTAAAATTTTTATAAAAAAATCAAAACGATTTTTTTTTATTATTGTTCTTTTCTTTTTTCTTTTTATTTTTTTGAAGCCCCCCTTCTCGCGAGGCCCAGTGCGACCGCACTGCTCGCACACCCCTAGCGGCAGCCCTGACAGTGGGTTGTAATAATGTTCCCAATGGGTGAATGTTCTAACTTAGGGTGACCAAACGTATTCTTTTGCCCGGACATGTCCTCTTTTCACGCCCTGTCCGGGGCGTCCGGGGGGGCTTCATAAATTCATGAAAATGTCCGGGTTTCGTTGTTTTTCAGTTTCAGTTTCAGTTTCACGGCACTTTGCGAACGTCTGAAAGCTCGGGCTGCATTTTTCGCCGAACATATAAATTACCGAATTAAAGCGCTGTTTGTTGCCGTTCGAAGGCCACATCACTCGACAAAATCCGTGCCTCGGTTCTCGAGTTACATGCCGATATGTCAGGCGTGCAACTTTTTACGCACGCGCATCAGATTATCACCCTGGACTCCCGAGGCTCCAGAAGTCATTCATCCGCCGATTGCGAAAATGATTGGTCAGCGTTGTAACTTGTAGCAAACAATGAGTATAGCTTTCCAGTGATATCTTTCCTGTGCGAATCAGGGATATAGGTGAAAATTGACAAGCGAAGACAACGGAAGTGATACAAATTCCGAATTAATTTACTTGGATGAGGAAATGGAGAGATGGAGAGCTTTTTTCTTGGCACACGGTTTACCGGGACGGATTTTTATAAAATTTGGACCTGTACTACATAAGACTTCAGGCTATGGAATTGTGGTGTTTTCCAGCTTATACAAAATCCAATTATTTTGGAATATTGCAACTACTACACAAAAACGTGAGTACACAAGTTCAAGTTCAACTCAAGTTCAGACCTATGCTACTCTATTTCATGAGCACTAAACGTGATTTTCCTTTTTTGCATTAGTAACTTCAGAAGGTTATCTTTCAAAAGAGACCAGGCTTATGCGTGTGCTATAAGCATAACGTATAAAGATAAGCTTTGCAAAAAAAGTGTGCAGTCCTCAAGTTCAACAAAAGAAATTGCCACTTTTCTGGGTGCATGTTAAGAGGTTAAAACAATAACGCATCTTTGAGTAAACTTTGAGTAGGTGGTTTATTTATCATAAAGTGAAATGAAGGTGGCCATGCCTGCTTCGATTGTGCAAAGTATCATTAAGTATCCCGAGGCTGGGGCCAGCCTGTCCTCTTTTTTGGAAATCAAAATATGGTCACCCAATCTAACTGTATGTTGATGCAATGAGAAGTTTAGCTTAACTTTACTTGCATGAGTTTGACTACTTTACTTGAAGTAAATTAGTGTAAGTGTCATAAAGACATGTACATTTGATTCCAACAGTGTGGGTATTTGTCCAGCAGTGTGGCTACATGGATAGCCGGTTAGGTAGTTTAATTTGTAATAATTATTAACTAAATGAATAACTTTGTTGGAAAATGTAATTCTTGTCCAGCAGGGGGCACTCTGTCCTTGGGACTTGGTAGTAGCAATGCCCTTATTATGGTGAAAGGGACACCGTACAGTTGTGAGCATAGATATATATAGAACACTAGATAGCTTACCCGCGCTGCCGGCCAATGGAGAGCGACGTCACTGAACCGCCGCCATCTTACCCCAGTCAGCCTTGAGTGAGAGTGAGTGAGCTGCACAGACAAAAATACTCATAACTCGCTGAAATATTGACGGATTTACAAACGGTTTGGTTTATTACAAGCATTATTAACGTGGCTATGATTCAAGCGGTTTGTAAAAAAAAACATCTTTAAAAAATATTTTTTTTATAAGTATGCAGTATCAAAACTACATCTTTGATGTTTATAGCAAACCAACCCGTTTGTAAAGCCGTCAATATTTCAGCGAGTTATGAGTCTTTTTGTCTGTGCAGCTCACTCACTCTCACTCAAGGCTGACTGGGGAAAGATGGCGGCGGTTCAGTGACGCTGGTGACTCCTCCTTAAGCTATCTAGTGTTCTATAGATATCTATGGTTGTGAGTGCCATCCTTCGGATGAGATGTTAAACTGCATTTGTTAACCTGTTAATCTGTAGACCGTTTTCGCCTAAAGGTACATGCCTAAGTAAATGGAAGATTGCTCCACTTCTGCCAGGTCAATTTGCATGTTATTGGTATCTAGGAACATCTAGGGACCTGGGGGTATGTATTTCCAGTGTCAGAAATATTGTGTCTGTTACTAGTAATGATAATCGACTTTAATTATAAATTCATATTTGATCCAATGGCAGGGTTGAATGTGGATTTAGTAATTTTTTACGATAATTAGCATTTTCCGATAAATTTGTATTTCCGATAAATCGTATAAAACATCGGTAAAAATTTAAATATACACTTTGACTACTGCTTTTGATAGGGTTATGGTCTTTACTCTTGGCTACAAAAAAAAATATTTAAAAACATTGACCTCTTAACATCCAAGGGCCCACATGTGGACGATTCTTTGCCGACCTCTAGTGGCTCGGGTGTGCATTTATTTTAATACAATATATATATAGAATTAAAGCCCTATTTGTTGCCTGTCGATTGCCCTTTCAGGTGACAAAATCCGTTCAGCGGTTCTCGAGTTACATGCCAATATGTGAGGCGTGCCCCAAAGTACGCTAAAGTACACATTACCACCCCCGACTCCCGGGGCTCTAGCTCCGTCAATCATTTGGCGATCTCGAAAATCTTTGCACAAGGTTGTAGCCAATGAGTGTGGCTTTCCATGCTATGATAATTGGGGATCTAATACGGTCTCTATTGATCGATTTATGATAAAGAAAAGCAGGGTCCCCCTATAGGGGGACCTTAAGGCTTAAGCGCCATGCTCTTTCCCCATCTGTACTGCGTGGCGGCTTATAGCTTATTCCCAGCGGAAGAGTGCTGCCGAGTGCTTCCGCGTTTTCCCTGATTGGCTGCGACACGCCCCGCGGCAGCGCGGCAGCCGCAGAGCGGCGCGGAGCGGAGCGGCAGAGCTTGCGGCATTATGTAGCCATAATCCCAGATGTTTTTCTTTTTTTTAAACTTTGACCAGTCACCTGGTTCTTTTAGCGTTTATCGCTTTTTCTTCACATTCATACTTGGTCAAGTTCGACCGACAGAAGCAGGCTGAAAGGGTTCAGATGGGGGGAAAGACACTCTGGGAAAGGCACGGCTGCCGTCCGGGATTCGAACGCGCTCAGCCCCAGATCCGCGCGAGCGCGGTTGTCCACGGCGCTGAAATAGCACTCGCGGTACGTGGTGAGCTACTGGAGCTCGATCCCAGATGTTTTTCATTTGACGCTTAGCTCAACTGGCAGCACTGCCTAGCTGTGGATCCTGCGGTCTGTTGGTGACAAGTTCGAATCCCTTCAATTTTTTTATTTTTATTTTTTTTAACGTGCATTCTTTTGCCGGTTAAGTTTAGGCATGTTAACTTTAAGCATTGTTTCGGAGTTGGTTATGGTTAAGGTTAGGCATTGTTTCGGAGTTGGTTAAGGTTAGAAGGGTTAAGTTTAGGCGCTGTTAAGGAGCTGGTTAAGGTTAGAGTTTGTCTTAGAGAATGGCAATAGACAGCCTATTTCCCCGCTGTAGCGCGAGGCAATAGACAGCCTATTTCCGCGCTGCAGCTCTCTCGCGCTGCCGCGGTCACATGGGCGTCATGGCCAATCAGAGAAAACGCGGAAGCACGCGGCGCACTCTTCCGCTGGGAATAAGCTACACGCTGCCTGGCGGCAGAATTTTTTTTACCATTTTCACGATATTTCACAGAGCTTTTGTATATTCTATATTATAGCTATGGAGACAATAGTATGGCTCACACAATTTATAGTCCAACATGTAAAAAAGCGTTTGTTTCTACATACAGTACCCTCGTTCGTTCACAATCCCAAAATAAACATTGCCCCATCTCAAAATAATCCAGGCTGAGGCGGCTGGGTGGCGCAGCGGTCTAAGCGCTCGTCACCAATGCGTGAGACACTGGTATCAAATCCGGCTGTCAGCGTTGCCTCCGGCTTGGGCCGGCCGTCATACTGACTCAATTGGCAGCGGGAGGGGAGTCGATGGGTGGTAATCTGGTTGTTGTAAACAGCGACTCCTATAGGTCGGTCAGGGCGCCTGCACAGCAAGGACAGGAGATGTCGAGGGTAGTGTGAGCCTCCCACATGTTACACCTCGCCAATGAGAGTCCGCGCTGGCAGGTGAAAAGAAGTGGCTGGCTAACTCTGCATGTATCGGAGGGGACATGCAATAGATTATTCAACCCTCCCTATGACCGACCAGTGGGGGGCACATGCGAGCAACGATCAAGACAGGGGAGGGGGGAATTCGCACAACTAAATTGGGATGGGAGAAAAACAGAAAAAGAAGGAGAAAAAGTGGATACAAAAAAAATCCAGGCTGGTTTTCTAGATTGTGAGATAAAGTGTGTTTTGTGCAGCGTATGCGCAAATCTTGTGGCTGCTCTCTTGAAACCTATATTATTGCCAGGTCAAAGGTAAACACATGACCTTGTTTCTTCACAAAGCCGGGGGGGGGGGGGGGTGTTTATCCGACGCTGCGATCATATAAATGCATGTTTTATGATGGAGTTTCGGTAAAGTACACGTAAAATAGACGTTACCTTTGGTTTAGAGGTACTCCATTTCTCACTTCGAGTCCAAAAGTGTCTCAGAACAGGATCAAAACATATAACGTTAGGTAGCCCTAATCCGTCTTCTTCATCTGCTCGGGCCAGACTATACCACAGAGCCGAATTGGTTTCCTCATCGGTCGGTTTGATTATAATTTTTTTTACGTTTTACCAGTAGTGCTTAGTCGAACATAGTCTGGTGGAAACGCACCTTATCGTCCATAATCATCATATATATAATCCATTTAGTCTTTTTCATAATATCCAATAGTTTGCTCTAGGGCAGGCGATCGCGATTGTTGAACGTGTCCTGCTCACTGCTGCTCATAACGAGTACCTAGTTGTTTGGGGGCTGTGGGGCTGGTACTAAGCTGGGCCATGCATGTGCATAAGGTAGACGATACTGCCACCTGGCGAGATGCAATCGTCATTGCAATTCCAACGTAGGCAGATGTGCCAGGGAGCTCCGGCTGAGTGTTTAGAACGGGGATGAAAGGAAAAAGATCAAAGGATCAACGTTCAAGCGCTGGCGGCGAAACACGAGTATACTCGTTATTGGCGGCCAATGAGTTAAATAACTGAGTCATTATCACAAAGAGTAGGAGGTTTCCCTGATGTTCCTGGCCAAAGTTTCCATCAACTCTTTGACATCAAGGCCACCTAATCATCCCTCCCCTTTAATTGGCTGATATCATTCCTTGTCCCTCGAGCTTTTCAGCCATTGTGTATGTGTGTTGTTTGCCAGTGTATGGCAGCCATTGAGCCCGCACAGCCCAAGGTTGTGTGCTACACATTGGTGGTGGAGGAAGAGGCAATTTCCGCTCTACATTGTAAAGTGCTTTGAGTGTTTAGAAAAGCGCTATATAAATGCAATGATTCATTAATTCAACAGTAGCAAAATTGACATTTAGATAATCTGGACCATTTTTGTAATCTATTAAATTTGTATAGGCTACAGAACATTCATAGCAGTCTATTTCATATTCATTGTGAAGAGTATGCCCATAGGCAAGCTTCTCGCTCAAGTTGAAACATTATCAACTTGCCTATTGACCTCAATTTGTGCCACCTAGAGCGAAGCTGCGTCACTCTGTTGGCACTCTGTGTCACTCTCGCTCGCTTCCACCCAATTTGTATGTGTTCATGCCACCTCGAGATTTCTCATTGCGTTCTGTCTAAATGTACTGTATAGTAACTAGGGGGGGAACGGTTCACAAAATACACGGTTCGGTTCGTATCACGGTTTTGTGCTCACGGTTTTCGGTTCGGTTCGATATATATGTTGTTTTTTATTAAAAAATTTTTTAAATGTAACACTCCAAAAATGTAAACATGCTTCTCATTTATTTGAAAAACAAAAATTAAGTTTACAGCGGTTTGCCTTTGGCACACAAAGACCGAACTGAAAATATAGGCTACATTTGTCAAAGTATTAACTTTAATTAATTAAATAATTAAACCTTTCTATTTTTGTGGCCACATTATAGACAAAGACCATCAACATAAAGTATGCATATGCTCAACCAGCACTAGACTTTCCTTTCTTTAAAATAAACACAAAGAAACAATGTCAACAATGTTTAAATTCCCTGATTGTCAGTTGTTAATGGAAAGCTTAGTTTTCCGCTTGAAATTAAAGTGCAGTATTTGAAATACAATGAAAGGAATATGGCTGGATTTCTTATCAAAAGGAAAAGTGTCACTGTGTTATTTAAAATAAATAAACAAAAAACAAATGAGAAGACCATCAATATCAAATGCAGCATAAATCAAACTAACACACGCCTACTGTTTCAAAACAACACTACTCTGTTCATTCTATTTTTTAAATACGTACATTGTCTGTCTACATTTATTTAGACTAACATTATTTAAATATTGAGTGCAAGTTGTGCAACACAGTAATTGTGAAACGGCGGTGGATTAACGTAATTCACACACGGATCTGTCTATGGGTTGGGCGTCCGCGTGGACCATTTTGCGTGTGGCACCTTCGTTCTCGACTCTACCTACAGTGGAAGTTGAGTGGAGTCGAATCGAGTTGATACCATGCAGTGGGAAAGCGGCAATAGTCCCGGTTGGAGTTAGTAAACACAATGTTAGCCTTCTTGGATGTTGAATAAACGTCATTGTCTTTCGACACCCCGCCTCAGACTCCCATTGTATCCTCTGCTAGCTACGGTAACATTTCATTGATGTCTGATAATAATTTCACTGGCTGTATTGGAGCTAGTGGGCTACCAACGCGCGTTGTACTTGTAGCGTCACAAACCGTGCTAACGTTATGGCAAGATGTAGGCCTATGTAATGTTAATGCCAAATGTTTTTAAAGTCGTAATGAAGATTGATTTATATTGTGCTTGCCATTTCCACACACTTTCTACGAACTGACAGCACCTGCTGCTGCAGCCGGCACTTCACCTCTCTGTGCCAAATGAAGACAATTATAATTTTTTTGCATCCCCTGAACCGAACAATACCCACACGCGCCGAACCGTGGAGGTCGTGCCGAACGGTGTACGGTTTGAATGCATACCATTCCACCCCTAATAGTAACTGTTCTCAGTTACCAGTTTAGTACATACAGCAGGTGGTTTACTTGTAGGCTGTCACCTTTGGACTTAAAGGGATATTCCACTTTAGTACCAGTTTTACCTCTCAACAGCTTCTTCTTCTTCTTCTTCTTCTTCTTCTTCTTCTTCTTCTTCTTCTTCTTCTTCTTCTTCTTCTTCTTCTTCTTCTTCTTCGAGAGAGAGAGAGAGAGAGAGAGAGAGAGAGAGAGAGAGCCTTTCCACAGTATATGAAGTGATTCAATCATAGATAGATTGGTATGAAATGCAATGTATCATAGCACATGTAACTACCTGATGCACAGAAATATGTTAGCACACAGGTGATACTGCAGAAAACACTTGGAGCAGAACAAAGACTTGCACTGTGCTAATTCATAACCAAACTCAAATAATGTAGAATGCTCTCTACTGGGTACACCACTGAGAAGAACCTTACAGAGAACTGTACACACACACACCAGGATTGTATATTTTCTTGTGACAACGAACTCACAACCGATCTTGGTCCAATACTGCAGTTAATCTATGAAAAGAATCCTCGTACCCTCCCTCATAGCCCGGATTTGGGCTGCTTCCACCTGCTCAGAGGAAAATTCTTCAACATATCAGCCACTCTGCTAAGAGGGTCACTCGCTGTCAGCTGCCCTCCATCAAGGACCTGGATGATGAATCCTGCTCACTCTGGCAACCACCTATTCCAAAGACTCTCCGCTGCTGCTGATCCAGCTACTGGCACCACCAGACCTCGACAGCTTCTCCCTGAGGGCGTCTTCCCCTTGTTCAACAAGCCTTCCTGGACAACACTCTCCAAGAAAAAAAATCCTTCTAAAGTTTCGCTTTCTACCTGAAGGTTTAAATCCAAGCATATTATTACCCTACAGTACCTGATCAGACAGTTACACAATCCTCGATTTACAGACTTGAAAATAACAACATACTAGTAGAATGCACTCAGTAGAGTGCAGACCTCTGTCAGACCTCTGTCATGCAACATTTTACAGGGTAGATGACACAAGCAGTGTATAAATCCATGTGGTGGTATAATATATAAGGATAAGGATAACTTTTATTGATCCCTCACGGGGAAATTCAAGTGACATACACATACAGCTCATTGTCTCATTAAACAATCATATCACAATCGTAAATTTTTTACAGTAACAACGGCACAACATAAATTCAAACAGGCATGTACATTTGTTGACACATGTCGACTACAGTATATGTCTGAGACACCGTATGCGTTTGTCGGTTGCAGCAACACCGGGGTGTCGTTGCGCCAGGTGGGAGGGAGGGAGGAGAGATTGTCCAGAAACCATCGTTGCAGCACCGGAAGGGGCGGGGATTATGACTCTGACTACAATGCCGTCAGCTGGGGGATGACTTTGGTGATGAGACAGTCTTCTTTGGCTCCCCCCCCCTCCAGCACACGTACTAATCGGCTGCCATCACCAACACGTGGGATAGGCGCCGGGCGTACACGCAGGAGGGGGGATTGGGTATGGGGTGGGGGGGCCGCTTGCCACTCTTATCTCCCAGAGGGCCTTCGACTCCAGCAGCTCCCTGGTTCGACCTTGGTCCACGAATTTGTTTTGGCTGACTGACTGGCACATTTCTCCCAGCCACGTCACTTTAAATTTGATTTGAGTAGAGTGAAATATAACTATTGATTTGAGTGGAGTGAGTTTTAACAACTTTGTCCAAATGACTGAATGCATTAGTCCAAGTGTCCAAGTGTCTTAATCAGTTCATTTTGGTAGGTCCTGTGCGCGGTAAACAGATCCAAAATCTTCTTATTGCAGTCCAAAAGCTTAGATAATCCAAAAATGACCACGTCTTCAAGTTGGTAGCCCAATTATGATGTCCAAGAGGCAGAGAGGGTTAGCCTTATTCTGCTTCTTGACGAAAATATGCAATCCACTGATTAGATCCATTTCGAGTTGATTTGAGTATAGTCCGGCAACCGGCACGAAGCACAGAGCATAGCAGCGTCAGGCTTGATGGAGGCAGTAGAGGTGGCGGTAGGAACGGCCTTGAGGAGCCTGGGGAGAGGAGAGAAATGCGACTGTCTCTGGGAAGGCTGGGAATGGTATGTATAATATAATATAATCAGATCTGCTTAATATTTGACTGTGCTGTGTATCTTTGCCTCTGCACAACATGTACTGTATGTGGAGTGGTTAATCATGGTTACATGCTGCCTTGGTGAAAGAAAGATTCTAAACATTCTGTGAAAAGATGACAGTTGGTCAAACTGCACCTCAAGTGAGAAATAGTTCCTTTACTGATCATTTGAAAACAGCAACATTAGCTCAGAAAACCTTTGACACAGAAAAATATATTGCATAGAATAATATTGCTTTAGTTAGACATGGCCCTCGAAATGTATTGAAGTGAATGAGCATGGGTGGAATAGTGGAGTTGACAGTGGACATGGATCGCTAGCGATAGACCTTAGATAGAGGTAAGACTGATTTTTGAGAAGTTCTACTAAAGTGAAATATCCCTTTAACAGTTGACAATGAGGTATCCTGATGAGAGTGTGGAAATACCACCACATCACACCTGTCCTCAAGTCCCTTCACTGGCTCCCTGCCTCACTCAGGATTCAGTAAAAAGTCTCCCTGCTCACTCACCAGTGCCTCCACGGAAACGCCCCCCCTCTACCTTAAAGAACTGATCACCCTCAATCCCGACACCTCCGCTCCGGCCAGGCAAACCTCCTCCAGCGCCCGAGGACCAAACTCTGCACCATGGGAGATCGGGCTTTTTGCTCATCCACTCCCAGTCTGTGGAATGCTCTCCCTGATCATCTGAGAGCACCACAGACCATGGATGCTTTTAAAAAAGGGCTTCAAAGCACATCTTTTTCAAATGAATAGAGCCTTTTGTTGATTTTTATATCGTTTTAGCTCCACACATTTTATGGTATTTTACTCTTACTAGTTTTTATGTTATTCTACACTCTAGCGCCTTGAGATTTGTTCCACAAATATAAAGTGCCCCTACAAATTGAATATATTATTAATTTATTATTATTGTCATCATCTCTCTCTCCTTTCTCGCATTATTTTCATGGTCATTCTCCAGCCTCAGTGGACATTCAGCTGAAGATGCCTTTGTCCTTTACTGCTTTAGACATGTTACCCACTATGTTGCCACACAGTTCAATACATTTTTTTTAACCTTTATTTACCTAGGCAAGCAATTAAGAACAAATTATTATATACAAAAGCAGCCTGATCAAAAAACAAAGGCATTTTGAGGAAAGGGGGGGGGGGAGGCTGTAACAAAAACAAGGTTATGTACATGCATACAAGTAAATAAAATACAAAATGACAGTAGCAATATTATACAAGGACAACAATAAATAAGGGAGAGAGAAAGAAAGAGAGAGAGGGGAAAAGAGAGAGTGAGAACCAGAGGGAGAGAGAGAGAAAAAGGGGAGAAGGAGGGAGGTAGGTGAGGGGGCCTAGAGGGAGGAGAGAAGAGTCTGAGGGCTATGCGTGCGATTGGGAGGCAGTCAGCAGGTGCAACATTCGGTTATGATTTGTTGCAGATTTTGTTTAAGAGCAGTGAGCGATGTGAGGGCAGTGAGTTTAAGGGTGTTTTGTAATGTGTTCCAGTCAGATGCAGCAGCAAATCGGAAGGCATTGCGGCCGAAAACTGTGCAGGCTTTGGGGATGGTGAGTTTGATGAAGTTGCTGGACCTTAGAAGTGGAGACGTGCAGAAGGGAGGAGAGGTATAGAGGTATTTTACCAAGTATGGTTTTGTCTTCTTCTTCTAGGTATCATTGATACTGCTATTCAAGGGCCAATTCAAGAAAAGTGCTTATATAAAAATTATTATTATTATTATTATTATTATTATTATTATTATTATTATTATTATTATTATTATTATTATTATTATTATTATTATTATTATTATTATTATTATTATTATTATTATTATTATTATTATTATTATTATTATTATTATTATTATTATTATTATTATTATGTGAAATTTGAGTAATTCTAAAAAGTGCCTGCCAGGTGATTAAATAAATTAGTGTAACAGTAGACTAGGCTTTTCAAATGAAGGCATCTCCTGACCCATATGTGGTACAGTCACAAAATCTGGTGAGAACATTCATTCAGGGAAGACACCTCTTGACCCCATGACCTTTTCTATATAGCGCCACATCAAACTGAGAACAATATATCTTAAAGGGTAATTGCCGGGTTGCCATAAAATATGCTTTGAACATTTGCGACCCCTAGAGGAAGACACCTCTTGATTTTGGTGACCCCATGACCTTTTATATATCGCCACCATCAAGCCAAACGTAAGAATCTTAACTCAATGGCCGCCAACAACGATTATATACGCATTTGGCCGACAACCGTTGAACGACAACCACGTATATATACGTTATTTGATCGTTATTTCTTTTATTCGTTATTTCTATTCATTACAGGCATACAGACTCTGGGTTAACATGGGGAATCATCCTGAGAATGCCAAAGTGCAATACCGGCCGCATCACGCTTGTATTTTGGCCTGTGGGACGGCCAAATGTAAAATTTGTCCTTGTCGGGCGAGGCGAACGGTTCTCTCGGTTCCATTGAAGCACGTCAAATATCCCCGATCCATATGTTGTGGTGGATTATGCCGTGGACCAAATTGACTTTGGCTGTACCAGATGGCATTCAAACAATTGGAATATATGGGTAGGAGGGGTGGGTGGGGAACACTGTACACCTGTACAAGCAAAACTGTACATTGGAATATTGACAAAACCGTACTTGGTCATTTACTGTACATTGGAGGGGGTTGGGTTAGGACATTTACAGGGGCCAGTTTCGAATTGCAGTCTCCCGTAGGTGTTCTTTGAGAGTGGTTTTGAAAGTGGGTAGTGATTCACATTCCTTTACAGCTTTGGGTAGGGCGTTCCACATTGATGTGGCATAATTGCGAAACGTGTTTAGTCCCTTGTTTGAGCCGAATCTGGGTTTAACATGATTTGTGGAGCTCCCTCTGGTGTTGTGATCGTGGTATTCACTGACCTTTGGGAAGTATTTTGACATGTACATGGGTACCTTGGTCGTGTAGTGTATCTTGTAGACCAGGCCCATTGCAAGTTGCTGTACTCTGTCGTCTACTCATCCTAGGTTGTCAAAGTTGGCAGGGGTGAGGTGGGTTCTAGGAGTAAGGTCAAGCAGTCTGACCAGTTTGTTTTGAGATGTTTGTAATTTTGTTTTTAGCGCCTTTGAACATAATACCTATGATATAGATTTGATTTTGGGATAATAGCGTGTACAGGCAAGACACGGCAACGTCTATAGTGGAATTGACGTATACGGCTATAACTCAGCATTTCGGGAATTACCCTAGACCGCTCTAAAACCATACATATATTCACCACGGTATAACATGGGAATGTATGGATGAATTTTTTTTTTTCACATATTGAACGATAGATAGGTGATGTCAAACGGGCCATAGTATTGTATCCATAACTATAATGTAGAATATAGTTATAGCTCTACAAACAAGGTGATGCATTCCTATCCTTTAAAGCGTGGCAGTGCTAGAGCGGGGCTCCGTCTAATTCCCGGCGGTCAATGAGTTAAACGAGTGCATCTATTGACGTGTTAATCATACAGTCACAAAAAATTTGCTGTGAACACAGAGGAACAAACCTATTGATTTTGGTCACCCCATCATGCCAAACTGAGAACAATATATCTCGAAATGGCTGAATTGCATTGAATTATGTGAATATTCATGACCCCTAGAGGGAGAAACCTGATGATTTTGATGATCTCTCCTTGAGCACCACCGTATGGATTTATATGTACACTGTGTGTCATCTACCCAGAAAAATGTTGCATGTGAAAGTACAGTATGTTGTTATTTTCAAGTAAATCGAGGACTGTGTAACTGTCTGAATGGCTAATACATATCTCAATGAAGATAAGATCCTGGTGTGTGTGTGTGTGCGTGCGTGCGTGCGTGCGTGCGTGCGTGTGTGTGCGTGTTCTCTGTAAGGTTCTTCTCAGTGGTGTACCCATTGGAGAGTGTTCTACATTATTTGTGTTTGGTTATGATTTAGTCTTTGTTGTGCAGTATCAACTGTGTGCTAACATATTTCTGTGCATCAGATATTTTATATACGAATTTAATATTATTATTATTATTATTATTATTATTATTATTATTATTATTATTATTATTATTATTATACAATTTAATATAATAATACAAGAAAACAGATTAATTTGCAAACCTAATCTTGAATCGTGAAGACAGGTTGCCATAAGAACAGATGTGTACAAATAACAGGCAATAATAACAGAGAGGCATAAAATACAACAGTGATAATGTACAAGAGAGGCACAAAATAATGATTGAGTTATATCACTGACACAACTTCTGAATAGAATATAATAGAAATACTTGTATTATCTTGAGGGAAATTTGACACTGCAAATCGCTCAACATTAAACATTTAGACAGAACAGGTCACGAATAAGAAAACAAATCAAATTGCCTAAGATAAGAGTAGAATAAATTAGAATAAAAATGGAATAAAATATACAGTAAATAAATACAGTAAAAATATACTGAGGTCTACAATAGGTGTACTGGGTACTGCACTGGGTACAGTCAGGGACTTAAAAGAATATTATAAACACGGCATGTATTTCTTCAGGCATGGCAAAGTGTCATGACCCTAATTGCAAAAGTGTTATCTTTCGTTTTCAGTCTAGACTTAGGAACAGTCAGATGTGTTTCACCTGCAGTCAGATACAGTCAGATACAGTACACACAGTGTGCAAGGACAAAGAGATCCATGAAGAACATCCACTTGTATTAGTTACACAACACACACACACACACACACACACACACACACACACACACACACACACACACACACACACACACACACACACACACACACACACACACACACACACACACACACACACACACACACACACACACACACACACACACAGACTTGAAAATCAGTCCACATTCTTATTTCAAGCACCTCTTTGCACTGGCAGCCAAGCAAACAGCAAGGCAGCCATTTGGAAAATAATAATTGTACTTTTCTCAATACAGCAGTGCGCATGAACCATATCCCCCAATCATGGATCCTATAGTATAAACAATCACAGGCCATTCTCTACCAATTGTCTTCAATCACGGCATGATGAACACATTAAGTTGTTGTCTTCCACTTTCTGCCAGTTGAGATGCTTGGTCTTTTTTTGTCTTCAAACCTTTGTCTTCTTTGACCATACATCCCTCAGTGTGCCTGTCTAAAATGTAGCAACACTACCACCATCAGGCGAAGAGCATCACATCAACCACTATACTGTACGTTCTGATTCTCTCACTTATTTGGCTATTATGATAGATGCAAACCTTTTAAATTTTTATTTTCAATTGATCTGATTCGTGATTTCTTTCTGGCCTAATTTTCAGGGAAGGTTAAAGGCAGATTTTACTGCAGTAGTTGCAAAACATTTTTATTATTATTATTAGTATTACTATTTATTTTACATTTTAGCACCATTAATAGTTACCATTATCCTTAATAGTAGGATGCAACTTCAATATCTCTAATTCTAAAATCAGCTGCATGCTGCAAAACAGTTGCAAGGGAACAATCTGATACACAATACTTGATACACCTAGTGTAATGATACACACAGTTATAGCCGGTATGGCTCCCTCCACCACCACTATCAGTCACCCCCCCCCCCTCCTTCCCTCTGAACACATGTTCTTGGCCATTTGAAGGTTTTAAGAATATCACGGACAAATCACATTTCTCTGCCCAAGTTCCAACACAGCTTTCGCGCTTAATATCCAATATTAGAATAATATTTAATGTATATAGTTTAGACTGGGGTTTGAATATTATTATATCCACTAATGGTTACTAATGTTATCACTATCATCTCTATTATTATGATCATCTATCATCCATGTTCAAACATTCCACATGTAAAATGACCTTGTCTATACTGTAATCTTACAATCTAAATGTATTTTACCCTTCACACATGATTTTTAACATAGATTGTGTTTTGTAATCATTGTGTTTCATACAGTTATCACAGTTATGTTTCATGCAGTTATCTCTTTTGAACCAGACTCACAGTAACCCACCACAACACCTTGTAATCTATTGCTGATTGCTCCCCAACCCTAAGATGAATGAATTTCCTTCACTATGGCACACATGGGAAAATAATCATACTGATACATTGCATTGTCAATGGCAACACATGGGAATATTATGATGATCAGACAATGAATGCTTTGTTTTTTTGGTTTATGTGTTAATACATACTGTATTGTGTCATATTGTATGTGAGGTGTTAATTGTGTTCAATGCTATGGGCACTCTCAGGATTGCCTCATTGTCTGAAGTGGTGCGCCTCGGGTAAACCTGATATGTGGTCAAAATACTATAATTTACTGTTATGTGCACATTATAAGTCTTTTGACTGTTTTGAATATTGCACTATACAGCCCTACTATAACATTGTCAACTGAAGCTTGCATTGAATGCAGAAGGAAAAACAAAACAAACTTTATTTTCTCTTTTTCTTTCTAACTCTTGGAAGAAATAATAAAATCTTGCAAGCATGCTTGTTGTTGGGAACAAGTCCCCCTGGTCATTACATTGTGTCGAGATGATCAAACCTATTATTACCACACTCAAAAAACTGGGATTGGGGTTAATTAATATTTATTAAATAATTATTAGTAACTTATACATAATAAAAAAATACTATGTGCCGTATGCAATAAAATTGGGCTGAATTCAACGAATTTGAACAATTTATTAATTGCATTTTACACAATTTCAGTTGAATAAAATTAGCTGTGATACATTGAGTCGAATTTAATTATATATTATCAGCAATGTCAGAGATGCAGAAAATTGATAGATTTTACTCATTAGGAGGTCTTTGGTTTTAATCACCTGGCACTTTCGCCCAACTAATGGGACCTTATTTTGACACCATGTGGATGATGCGGCCAATCACATGCAAGGATCATGCTATTGCCATTATATCCAAAGACAGCGAGTGTGGTACATGCACACGGACCCAGGTGAGTAATAATTACGAGTACATTTAATCTGTTGCCTGTTCTCAAGTTAATGCAGTACCACTATGTTTTTATTCATGTAACATGCTGCTAAAAGTAGCCTATTAAGTTTTACATTTCAGGAGAGAATTTTTTTCCGACTGTTGTAGGAGAGTGCATGCAATTCCGACTCCCCCTTCACTATCTTATCTTGGTTCGCTAATGCGTCTACATGGCTTGCATGCTTGCTATAGCTAGCCTATACTAGCCAATCAGTTCTTGCTAAAAAGACGTTCGCCTGACATTGTCATGTAACTCGAGAACCGAGGCACGGAATTGGTAGAGTGAGGTTGCATTAGAACGGCAAAAAATAGATCTTTCGAACAGTATTTATATGTTGGGCGAAAAATGCAACCAGAGCCTCTAGACCAGGGGTGGGCAATTATTTTTCCCGGGGGGCCGAATGAGCAACTGAAAATATGTTGGGGGGCCGGGCCAAAATTCCAAACTCAATTATGCATAATATACATTTTATTTCTATATAAAAAGCAGTAAATGGCATTGTTTTGACCCCTGGTAAGAGTGTATGTTATTATTTGGCAATTAAAAGGTGAGGTTAGCTTTCAAAAATATCATTTATTCAAATAGAATTTATTTCCAAAATGATAAACAAAATGTGAAACATTAATAACAAAGGGCATTTTGAGTTTCATATACTATTGAAACAAGGATTTTCTTAGCTTTCTAAATACATCACATCATCTTATAGCAAAAATAAACAAGACATGTCACTGAACTGTGTAAAGAAAAGTGTCCCAGTTTTGTAGCCTTTTTTACTTTACATGCCTATATTAAACATTTAAGAAAAAAAAATATCAAGTGTCCCATTTCACTTGTTATATTTCCACATTTTAGTGTTCTTCAGTTCTTTTTTGTTTCATTCAGTGTGAGAAATCCAGTCTCTGTTGAGCTTTAACAAGTCCATCAAAGTCAGGTTGCATGTCTGAGGTGGAGATGCGAAGCACAGCTGCCAGATGTTCATCAGTGAGAGAGGATCTGTACCTGGACTTGGTAAACGAGAATGAGAATGTCTGTTCACATATGTAGGTGGATCCAAAGAGAACCAACATCTTCTGAGCATGTCTCCTAAGCGTATATTGTGCGTGTGAACGTTGACATGAAAAAAAAAAAGTAAAAAAAAAAAAAAAAAAAAAAAAAAAAATTAATTTTTTTTTATTATCATGTAATCTTTCGCGGGCCGGTCAGAATCATCCCGCGGGCCGGATGCGGCCCGCGGGCCGTACAATGCCCAGGTCTGCTCTAGACGCTCGCAAAGTGCCGCGACTTGTGTGTGTGTTCAGTGCACGGGCCCGACACGGTAACCCACCTGTTAAGATTAAAACGTGGCAGCAGCCAGGCACCATGCTGTCGGCTCGCATGCTAGCTAGCTAGCCTATACTAGCCAACCAGTTCTTGCTAAAAAGACGCTCGCCTGACATCGTCATGTAACTCGAGAACCGAGGCACGGAATTGGTAGAGTGAGGTTGCATTAGAACGGCAAAAAATAGATCATTCTAACAGTATTTATATGTTGGGCGAAAAATGCAACCAGAGCCTCTAGACGCTCGCAAAGTGCCGCAACTTGTGTGTGTGTTCAGTGCACGGGCCCGACACGGTAACCCACCTGTTAAGATTAAAACGTGGCAACAGCCAGGCACCATGCTGTCGGCTCGCATGCTAGCTAGCTAGCCTATATTAGCCAACCAGTTCTTGCTAACTAGTTATCGTGCTAGCTAAGCTGTAACGTTATCAGCCACAACGCGGTGTAATTTCCCTATTTTCTTTTTGTGAACATGCAAATATTTCTTGTAGAAGTGGCACAATCTTCCATTTACTTGGGTATGTAAATGTATTACTTTTTTCCTTATCTTAGGCTTGGACGATGAGGTGGAACTGTAAGATCTGCAAATCATTGTCTATTACAAGGAGGAATCTACTGAAGCATTACAGACTACAACACGCAACATTCGGTAGTGCACAACCCCAGCCATGTCTACATGACGGTTGTCCTTGCACATTCAAAACACAGGGTGCCCTTCGCACACATTTATCCAGATACCATGCAGCAGGAGAAAGTTCAAGGCCAGGAATTATTAATTTTAAGTGTTTAGTTTGCAGTCGCCATTGTCCTACAGTGAAGGACTACTTTCAGCATATTGGAAGGCATCTGAAGAGGCACAAAACTGTCTTTGGTCTAATTACTGGACCATGGAAGGTAATTACACACAACACATGTGTGTGTGCGTGAGGCGACAAAACACAAACTCATTTCATAATGATGTACTCTGAAAATATGTGAATGTCCCCGAGTTTGGTGACTAGTATGGGGGGTTATGGTGTTAAAAGCTGAACTAGTCAATGAACAGTAAGGAAGTAGGTAAAGGCGTCCATAGGCCCACAGTTGATGCAGTTGCTCACATCCTCCACACTGCAATATACTGAATAATAATGATTATTTGTGTCATTTCAGGTTCCGAGCATCAACATCACCAGAGATGTTGCCATTCGGGGCTTGGTGATGTACCTTGGGGAATCTACAGATCAGCTCTTAAAGGAGTATGATGTAAGTTGAAGCACATGTTAAAAGAGAGAAAAGGGTTGGGGGCAACTTTAAGCCTGAGGATGTTTTGTGAATACGGCCATTGGTTTTCTTGTCCAAAGGTTGGAAGGAAGGAATATGGGAGATGTTCAATTATAGGACCTTCTCCTGTGGCTGTACAGTCTAAAGTTTCTTGCCCTTTCAGAATGCTGATGGAGATGGTGTGTCGCAGGTCCTTGCTGTACAAACAACAAAAATCTACACAATCAAGAAGGAAACATCAGAGGGTCCCGACGACATCGGTATCGTCATAGAGGGCGTGAAAGTTCTGACTGCTCTGGGTAATTTCCCATGGGCTTGCTACATGCTAGTTGGGTTGGCATATGCAGTGAATCTTGCCTATCCCAAGGAACTAAGGTACACAGAATTAAAGGCCTTTACATTTTTCTAACCTACCTTGAGTGAACCTGTATTATTTATGCCATTTTCTTTGGTTTTCTTCCTCTCTTTGTGAGTTTCATTGATCCGATTACTGTAAGTAGTTGTTTCATCTCAGATTTGTCCAAATAGCCATACTTATTTGAGCGGAGAGGCTTCATGGTTTTGAATATTGGCACAGAACAGTTTGTTTATAATGTGCACCTTGTGTACACTTTACCTTGCGGGGTGAGGCAAGGTAAAGTGTTGGGGCATTTACAATGTTGTGAGACTGTTGTCCATTTCATTTTAAGCACCTGACATTGGTTTTCTTCCTCTCTTTGGTCTCAGGTACACATTCGAAGTCTTCCAGAAACTCTTCCTGGAGCTGGATTGGACAAGGCTGTCTCCAAAAGTTACCAACCTCAAGAATAAGCTACTGGCTTAAGAAAGGTGACTCTTGCAGAATGAAAGGGAAAAGTCACTGTCAAAAATAACATTGTTTCCTTCAAGTTTTGGTTAAATATGAGTTTCAGTGATCCGGTTACTGTAAGTAGTTGTTTCATCTCAGATTTGACCAAATAGCCATACTCATTTGAGCGGAGAGGCTTCATGGTTTTGAATATTGGCACAGAACAGTTCATTTATAATGTGCACCTTGTGTACACTTTACCTTGTGGGGTGAGGCAAGGTCAAGTGTTGGGGCATTTACAATGTTGTGAGACTGTTGTCCATTTCATTTTAAGCACCTGACATTGGTTTTCTTCCTCTCTTTGGTCTCAGGTACACATTCGAAGTCTTCCAGAAACTCTTCCTGGAGCTGGATTGGACAAGGCTGTCTCCAAAAGTTACCAACCTCAAGAATAAGCTACTGGCTTAAGAAAGGTCAAGGGTGGGGGTGAGGGGAGGCAAGGTCAAGTGGGGGGTGTGGGGTTATGTTGTGCTTAAATTTTATGTTTAAACTTGCAATAAACTTGCAATAAAATGTTTTGATTTTGCATAAATACATGTTTACCTGGTATTCTTTTTAATATGCATGATAATCTGTTGACCCAATTCAAGTAAACCAAGCACCGCAAGAAGACATGATATTGGGTATAGAAATGAAGAAATGATGGGAACAGTGACATTCAGTGTTATTGAAGTCCTATAATGCCAATTAAAACACATTTGCATTATTCATTAGAGCAGGTAAATAAGAATTGCCATGTGTTGTAAATAATGTGTATATAGTAAATTTCGCAGAGTAAATTTTACTCAAACTGAGTACATTTTACTCAAACTGACTCAGTTTGAGTAAAATTTACTCTGCGAAATTTACTGTGTGGTGTTTACTTAAAAAAAAATTGTTAACTAAGGGAAACTTCATATAATTGAATAGATTTACTTAAAAAAATTAAAGCAACAAAGGGACACGTCATATAATTGAATAGATTTTAATCACATAAGTTTGATTAAAATTTATTGAATAAGTGAACTAAATTTAAACCAAAAACTTAAGTGCATGTTATTAATAATAACAGTTCAATGTGTTGGATTTAGTAATAACATGCCAAATCAAGAGTTAATATAGCCCAATTTTTTGCAAGTACAACTCAATTTCACAAGGGAAATTGATTTAAATGTACTTAAAATGTTGGGCTATATTAACTCATGATTTGGCATGTTATTACTAAATCCAACACATTTTAACTGTTATTATTATTAACATGCACTTAAGTTTTTGGTTTAAATTTAGTTCACTTATTCAATCAATTTTAATCAAATTTATGTGATTAAAATCTATTCAATTATATGACGTGTCCCTTTGTTGCCTTAATTTTTTTAAGTAAACACTAGTCACATTATTTACAGTGCATGATGATCAAACCTATTATTTGGGGGCAATTATTATTACCTATTATTGGGGGTGACAGTGGCTCAGGAGGTAGAGCAGTCGTCTGGTACTCGGAAGGTTCCCGGCTCGATTCCCACTTTTCCCAGTGTTTAAGTGTCCTTGAGCAAGACAATTAACCCCTAATTACTCCCGATGAGCAGGTTGGCACCTTGCATGGTTGCCTCCACCATCTGTGTGTGAATGTGTGAGTGAACGGGTGAATGTGAGGAACAACATGTAAAGCACTCTGGATAAAAGCATTAAATGCAGTCCATTTACCATTCCATTTATTATCATGATGATCAAACCTATTATTACCATGATGATCAAACCTATTATTATTACCATGGTGATCAAACCTATTATTACCAAGATGATCAAACCTACAAGATTATCCAACGTATTATTACCATGATGATCAAACCTATTATTATTACCATGATGATAAATCCTATTATTATTACCATGATGATAAAACCTATTATTACCAAGATGATCAAATGTATTATTACCATGATGATAAAACCTATTATTATTACCATGATGATAAAACCTATTATTACCAAGATGATCAAACTTATTATTACCATGATGATCAAACCTATTATTACCATGATGATCAAACCTTTATTATCATGATGATCAAACCTATTATTATTACCATGGTGATCACACCGATTATTATTATTATCATGATGATCACACCTATTATTATCATGATGATAAAATTGATTATTATTATTATTATCATGATCAAATCGATTATTATTGTCATGATGATCAAACGTATTATTACCATGATGATCAAATCTATTATTATTGTCATGATGATCACACCTACTGTACCCCACAGTGATTGTTATCATGATGATCACAGCTATGGGTCTGTATGGCTCCACACCAAATGTGCAAGGCTCATTTACATACAAAAATAAAACAATAGATTCAGAGGGTGGAGGGCTGATAGCAAACATGTGAGCAACAAAGCAGATGATACAAGCTTTTGACTGTAGTTTATAAGGAATAGTTTTACCTCTCAATGCATTCATTCAACGTCAAATGGAGAATGTTGAAGGGGAGTATATTCTATCAGGGCATTTGAAGGGGAGTACTTTTCTATCAGGGCATTTGAACATTTACAAGGAATTGTGTGCTTTTCCATTACTGTTCATTTTGGATATATACAGTTTCAGTGGAATAGTGTTGGATTGCAGTTGCTTTCTTGTGGCAGTGTTTGCTAGTATCAACAGCTGACAGGAAATTAAATGTAGGAAATCTGAGATAAAAAAAAAAAAGTTCTCTGAATATTCATGACTTCACGTTACTTCACGTTGAGCACTTGCTCTCTGGCCTGCCTCAAACCACAAACCCTCCTCTCACCAGCACCATGTGACAACAAAAATAGAACAATCTGCTATTATCACGCGGTAACATGCATGTTACATATTGGCTACTGTATATAACATTGATGTGAAGAGGGTCACTACAATTCACAGTCCCAAGATCCTGATGTTCTGCTTAATGTTTCCTAAAACTGAGATGGGCAAGAAAGGCTTCCATGATTTCTCTATAATAATAATAATAATAATAATGCATTTTATTTATGTGAAATGCCTGCAGAAAGACGGGAAACTTCAGGAAATAGTTTATTTCGTTGAGTTCAAAGCCTTAATTAGGGCAGTGGAATCAAAATATGTTGGGAGCTGGCACTGCTTTGAATAGCTTGTTGTCCGTCTCACATACAGTGGTGTTGCTCTGTTCTCTCTCTCTCTCTCTCTCTCTCTCTCTCTCTCTCTCTCTCTCTCTCTCTCTCTCTCTCTCTCTCTCTCTCTCTCTCTCTCTCTCTCTCTCTCTCTCTGTTGTAATATGATAATGTTGTTTATAGCTGCATGTGTCCTGCTGCCCTCTTCGCCGGTTTTAATCAAGGTTTTAATAAAGGTTAGTTCAAGAAGAGAAGCATTGTGTGGCTATAGAGCCACTTGAAATGTTTGTGTTTCAGAATTACCAGAGGATAACGTGGTGTTGTTGTTGTTGCTGCTGTAGCGGTTTTTATTACACACACAAACACTCTCCACAGGCACTGAGGCACAATTGTTACATTTTGGTCCAGTGATGTGCAGCGAAATGAAGGCCAAGCCGCCTCCACCTAACCGCCCATAGAAGATTAGAGGCGGTCACAAAGAAATAATTACAAATATTGATCGTGTGTACAGTGAGAGGAGGAAGCCATCTCAGTCTGGAGGGGAGATAGCCCTCCTCCTAGCTTCGAATTGGTTTCCTGGGGTTGTGGCAGAGTTAATTACACTGTTGGACTGTGCCTAATGCTGTGGTGCTCGCAGTTCCCCAACACTGTATGCACCACAAGAGAGAAAGAGAGCGCCATCCTATGACCTCTGCGATACATAAGATGATATATCTTCAGTGTGTGATTGCATGTATGTGTGTGTGTGTGTGTGTGTGTGTGTGTGTGTGTGTGTGTGTGTGTGTGTGTGTGTGTGTGGGTGTGTGTGTGTGTCTGATTGAGGGCATACTGTACCATATATTGTCTGCATGTATGTGAAAAGGAAGGAGTGTGGGAAATGTGTTCATGTAAGTTTGCGAGAATGCATGGGCCGGTATGTGTAATTTGCTACCTTGACAGTAGGTATACTTCTGTTATTTATCATATTGGTTGTATAAGTAACCTGAGGCACAGGGGGACTACAGTATACAATAGCTCTATCACAAAGATAGGATCCTTTTGGCTGCTCAGAGACATAGCAGTTGGCTCACAGGTAGAAAAATACCAATGCAGAAAATGCAGAGAAAATGAAAGACATTCGATGGAAATAACATTGAAAAGGGATTACTGTATGAAAATGAAAGGATCCATGGTACTAATCTTGGGAACCATCTGTTCTTGTTGGAGGACTGTATAATAATGTTAATGAAAATCACTGCACATGAATATTATCTAAAACCCCCATCCTCAATCCAAAAGTAAACTAAAAGACCCTACCACAGAAAATCGAATCCCATAGAGTCATTTTCAATTTATCTAACGTGTCATGGTTTTTGCCTTATTTCACCTTTCTGTGAGGGACAGCTGTCTATTTTTGCTTTATTTCACCTCTCTGTGAGGGATAGCTGTCAATCCCTGTTCCCTGTGGTTAATTGCCTCATGGGTCGGCAGGTGTGTGGGCTTGATTGCACCTGATGCAGTCCAGCTGTGCCTATGGCCATGTGGAGTCTATTTAAGTTTGGAGATCGCAGTGTCAACTGCTTTTTCATTTTCCTAGTGTTGGCTGTCCTTTTGGTCACGCTCATTATATTGAAGTGTAGTCTGATCTCTGATTCAGAATTGAACTTTATGGTAGTCATTCTTATTTTAGGCTACTCACGTGATTCTACACATAAACTCCCTTAGTGGAGATTTATTGTTTTATTTTTTCCAATATAAACTCCTTTATTAGGAGGTGTCCTTGTGGCTTACTTACTTTTATACTATACCTCTTTATTGAGAGTAGTCCTGTTTTTTGGGACTTGATTTATTTTCTTAATTACTCACTTTGAGATTTCCACCTGTAAAGGTTGTTTTCTGTTGTTTAATTTTCCCCCTTTCCTAAAATAAAAGATATGAGGCGGCACGTGTCCGAGTGTGTCTGTGTGTGTGCACTGTAAACCCGCATGTTCAAAATAATCAATTAGTTTGAGTAGGGTATACTCAATATTCTATGAAAGTTCTACTAACTTGAATGTCTTGAGTTCGTGTGACGTGTTCTTATGTTTTGAGTAAATAAAACTCATAGTTTTTGATTGACTTGGAACTATTCACTTATTAAGTAAGTATAATGTAAAAGCATAAATTAAGTACAACTTAAGATAATTAAGTAGATACAGACTGTAAACTGCATTATGTTTTGAGTAAATAAAACTCATAGTTTTTGATTGACTTGGAATTATTCACTTATTAAGTAAGTATAATGTAAAAGCATAACTTAAGTACAACTTAAGATAATTAAGTAGATACAGACTGTAAACCGCATTATGTTTTGAGTAAATAAAACTCATAGTTTTTGATTGACTTGGAACTATTCACTTATTAATTAAGTATAATGTAAAAGCATAACTTAAGTACAACTTTATTAACAGATTGCAGAATGGGTATAGAGGTGTGATAGGTGTGAGAGGTGTGATAGGTGGGATTGGTGTGAGAGGTGTGATATGTGTAAGAGGTGTGAGAGGTGTGATAGGTGTGATAGGTGTGAGAGGTGTGAGAGGTGTGATAGGTGTGAGAGGTGTGATAGGTGTGAGAGGTGTGATAGGTGTGAGAGGAGTGATATGTGTGATAGGTGTGATAGGTGTGAGAGGTGTGATAGGTGTGATAGGTGTGAGAGGTGTGATAGGAGGTGTGATAGGTGTGAGAGGAGTGATAGGTGTGAGAGGCGTGATAGGTGTGAGAGGTGTAATAGGTGTGATAGGTGTGATAGGTGTGATAGGTGGGATCGGTGTGAGAGGTGTGAGAGGTGTGATAGGTGTGATAGGTGTGATAGGTGTGAGAGGTGTGATAGGTGTGAGAGGTGTGATAGGTGTGAGAGGTGTGATAGGTGTGAGAGGTGTGATAGGTGTGAGAGGTGTGATAGGTGTGAGAGGTGTGAGAGGTGTGATAGGTGTGATAGGTGTGAGAGGTGTGATAGGTGTGATAAGTGTGATAGGTGTGATAGGTGTGATAGGTGTGAGAGGTGTGAGAGGTGTGAGAGGTGTGATAGGTGTGAGAGGAGTGATAGGTGTGAGATGTGTGATAGGTGTGAGAGGTGTGATAGGTGTGATAGGTGTGATCGGTGTGATAGGTGGGATCGGTGTGAGAGGTGTGATAGGTGTGAGAGGTGCTGTGAGAGGTGTGAGAGGTGTGATAGGTGTGAGAGGTGTGATAGGTGTGATAGGTGTGAGAGGTGTGAGAGGTGTGATAGGTGTGAGAGGTGTGATAGGTGTGATAGGTGTGAGAGGTGTGATAGGTGTGATAGGTGTGAGAGGTGTGATAGGTGAGAGGTGTGATAGGTGTGAGAGGAGTGAGAGGTGTGATAGGTGTGATAGGTGTGAGAGGTGTGATAGGTGTGAGAGGTGTGATAGGTGTGAGAGGCGTGAGAGGCGTGATAGGTGTGATAGGTGTGAGAGGTGTGATAGGTGTGATAGGTGTGAGAGGTGTGATAGGTGTGAGAGGTGTGAGAGGTGTGAGAGGTGTGAGAGGTGTGATAGGTGTGATAGGTGGGATCGGTGTGAGAGGTGTGATAGGTGTGAGAGGTGTGAGAGGTGTGATAGGTGTGAGAGGTGTGAGAGGTGTGATAGGTGTGAGAGGTGTGATAGGTGGGATCGGTGTGAGAGGTGTGATAGGTGTGATAGGTGGGATCGGTGTGAGAG